>NC_064622.1:158276235-158583588 GCF_023898315.1 Schistocerca nitens | reverse complement strand
GTTAAACCGAATGGTAATTTGCAAAATTGATAACAGTCGCCAAAACAGAGAAATGCTGTGTACTTTCTGCAGTTCGGATGGAGTTGAATTTGCCAAAATCCCGATTTCAAATCTAATGTAGAATAAATAGCAGTACCATGAAATTTCTGTAGAAGTTCCTCTAATGTCTGTGGTCGATCTGTTTCGTTAATAATTATGTCATTGATGTGACGTGAATCAAGTACGAGGCGAAGTGATTCATCCTTTTTCTTAACAATATGTAGCGGGTTTATGTACGGGCTAACTGCTGGTTCAATAATTCCTTGGTCAAGCATATCCTGCAATTCTTTCTTAACCTGTTCTCTATGGATATATGGAATGGGATAATGCTTGGCTTTAAATGTGTCGTGCTGTTTGACTTGAAATTCATACATAAAACCGGACATAGTACCAGGAATGTTGTCAAAAACTGGAGCTTGCTGTAAAAGAATTTTGTGTAGTTGCATGCTTTCGTCTTCTGTATTTGCACTGCTTTGTTTAACTTTATCAGAAATCATCTGCATTACGTCGTAGTCAGCTTCGTCTGGAGTATTATAGTTACGTACGTACGTATCCGTGAACAATGTGGAATTACAGTCTATGCCACGCTATACGGAAATGACCTCTGTGCAATTAATTGTTTGTTCTTCCGCAGATAGTGAGTGCTGAAATTCTAAAGCCAATTGTACATTTTCATCCTTCAACATGAAATAGGAATTCTGAAAATCAATAACTGCGTCGTGTTGTACCAGAAAATTTGTACCTAAAATAACGTCTGTTGTCAATAAAGGAACAATCCAAAAATTTGATTGAAATGTGTGACCTGCAATACAAAATGATAAATGTGTCTGTAATTTAACGTCTACTTCTTTACTCGATACTGCTCCTTTCACTTTCGTTTTGCCTAATGGTAATGTGGGATAGGTATTCTCTTTGTTACACTCGTTGAAAGTTTCTTCATTTATTACTGACATAGGTGATCCAGAATCGATTACTGCTGAGAATTTCGATGGACCAATTTCAATTTCGATGACAGGGTGTGAAATAGTTTTTTGAACAACTGGTCTTTCCTGTAAAAGAGTGTCTCGGATGACGTCAAAAGTAATAACATTTTCGTGAACAACATTCTGCGTGTCTAAAGTAGTGATTGTGTTACTGGAAGATGCGACCTGTACAGTATCTAGTCAAATTCTATCTGACGTATTATTATTGTCAGGAGGATTCTGTGGCATTTCGACTATTTGAACTGTTCTATTATTTCTTCCAGACGTATTACGCTCTGGATGATACCTACTGTCTGGTTCATTCATGAGAATATGTTGTTGCTGGTCATTTTGCTGCTGGTAAGACCGACTGTTATTAAACGTATGTTGGTAATTATGATCATTGTTGTTACGTCCGTCGTGATAGTCATTCCTATACGGTGCATTGCGATAGCAATTGAAATATTGTGTTTTCTGTACGTAGTAATTTCCTTGCTGTCGTGCGTTACTATTTGTTGGACCTGAGACTATACGTGCACGCGGCGAAACATTAAAGCTTGGCCGACCTTGTGGATTACATTGTTGGTTAGGTATGCTAACCGGCTGGTTTTGTTGCTGTTGTTGTGAAAAACCTCTATTGTTACTAAAATATGGTTCCTGCTGCTTGTAATTTTGACGATACTGATAGTTAAAATTTTGTCTGTTATTAAAGTTCTGGTGCTTGTCATTCCTGGAGCGTCTAATACCTTTACTATTGAAATTACGTGGCTGATCATAATTGCTGTATGTATGTTGACCTTGGTTATTATACGAAAAATTTTTGTTTACAAAGGAATAATCCGATTGCTGTATTTCCAAAAGCTGTAACAGATCTCTGAATGCCGAAATGTTTTCTTTCTGCTGACCCGTTAGAAGTGACACTCTTAATGACGGTGGTAATTTAGAAATGCATAATTGTATAAGTGCAGATTCACTGCACGGTTCACTTAGGTACTGGTTTTGTTGCACCATGTGCTCAAAAAATTGCGTGACACTGGGAAAGTTTGAGTTCTCATAATTCAGTAAGCTAATTAACTGACCTTCAATTGCGCGCTGTGTCGTCTTCGACCAATACGCTGACAGAAAAGCATTGTGAAATTCTTTTACCGAGTAACGTTGTCTCGCGATCGGTCTCATACGAGTTGCCGGTTCGCCTTCCAAAAAACTGCAAATAAATTCAAGTTTGTGTGTTACGGGCCAAGTCGGTGGAAAAGCAAAGCTAAATTGTTGTATCCAATCCAGTGGGTGAATCTGTGTTCTGTCATTTTTAAACACTTTAGATTTTCTCACTGACAGAAAATGTTTGTAATCAAAATTATCGTCTCTGTATGATGGAACAGGTTCAGGATTGTAATAGAATCTATTTGTCTGTGTCTGTTCGGAATCTAAGTCGCGTATTCTCTGTAGATTACCCAAATTATACGCGCTGCGTGAGTCTGACAAATGTTCGCAAAGTGGCGTCTGTTGTGATGTGTTATTAACTGAAATATTTTTCATCTCTGTTACTTCTTGCTGTAAACTTGAAAACTTTCTACGTAATGTATTATTAGATGAATCGATCTCATTGATTGTCTGTTGTAGATTTTGGAATTCAGATGTTTGATTAAATGAAACCGGTGCATTATCGTCTGATTTGCTGTCATTATTACTTTCTATAACGTCAATACGACTGGCCAAATCATCATATTTTTCAGTCAGTATTTTTACCTGATCATCGGTTTTAGTGTCACAAGCATTAATTTGTTTTTGTATTTTACGTGTGGTTTCGTTCAATTTTTTAACGTCTTCTTTAATGACATCAGAATCATGTGTTAGTTCTAATTGTTCGAGTCTGTCTATCACTGTCTGAAAGTCTGTTGTGTATGTGTCTGTTTTCGATTTAAGATCGGAAATTTCGTCACGTAATTCTGTGTTCGACTGTTTGATGGCATTAATTTCGTCGGACACTGTAGCAATATTGTTGTCTACGTATGTTTTTGCTTTCACGAACAATTTACGTTTGTCTTCCTGTCTCTGTGCAGTGATTGTTTCCATGACTTGACGTTTTACCTTATTTTGATCCTGTATAAATTTGTGGAAACGCGTATCACTGTTTTGTATGTGGTGATTAAAACGTTCGTCAATCTGAGTGTTCTGTTGGTCGAATTTCGCGTCTATCTTTGCATCCATTGTGCGCGCAAGTTCTGCTGTCATTAATTTAAACTCGTCGCGTAATTGTGTTGCTTTTTCAGAGTATTGTTTAGCGACTCCGCTAATTTCGTCTCTAAGTGTTTCTGTTGTAGCTGTTTGCATTTCCCTTAATTCTTGAGCAACAGATCTAATTTCTTCGCTACTTTTCCTAGCACAAGCCTCAATTTCCTCGCGTAACTGTTCTTTAGTATCATGACATTGCGCGGCAATGGCTGTAATCTGTTCACTAAGCTGTCTGAAATTGTTGTCTAATTTTTCATTTAACTGTCTGGAATTGTTGTCTAATTTTTCACTCTGTTTGTCTTGTTTTTCATTAAGTTGTTTGAAATCTTCCCTATTATCATTAAGTTGTTTACTCATTTGTAGCAACAATGCCATAATTGGATCCGACACAAAATTAGCATTTCTATTCTCTGTGCTATTTAATGGTGGATCTAGAATTGTCTCGCTTTCTGTAACCATTTGGTTATTCTGGGATTTACAAAAAGGTTTGCCAGTCGAATGTGCACTGTCAGTCACTATTTCGGAATTAAATAAATCCGTCATACTTTCAGTACACTGTCCATTTTCATTAGAAAAATTAGTCTGTGCGTTACTTGAATTTTCCAAACCGGGTGTGTTAAGCTGGGCAGCGCTCATTACAATAGGTCGCCCCGCGTCATCAATTGTTGTCTTGTTTTTCATTCTGTTGTCTGACCTGTTCATTAAGTTGTTTGAAATTTTCATTATTATTGTCTAGTATTTCTTTCTGTTGTTTGAAATCTTCACTAAGTTTGTCTTGTTTTTCATTATGTTCATTAAGTTGTTTAGTCATTTGTAGCAACACTGCCATAATTGGATCCGACCCAGAATTAGTATTTCTTTTCTCTGTGCTGTTTGATGGTGTACCTGCAATGGTCACGTTTTGTGTATCCATTTGGATATCCTGTGATTCACAAAAAGGTTTGCTAATCGGATTCGCACTGTTATTCAGTACACCGGAATTAAACAAATCTGTCGTGTTTTGAGTATCCTGTACATTTTCATTAGAAAAATTTATCTGTTCATCACATAAATCCTGCAAACTGGGTGTGTTAAGCTGGGCAGCGTTCATTACAACAGAACGCCCCGCATCATCAATTGTCGTCAAGTCAACAGAGGACATAACCGAGTTCGTTTGTTCACCATTAAGACAAAAATCATCATTAGTGGTTGGAACGCACTGACTGTCAGTAGACGCATGATTGTCATCATTACACTGCGTGTCACAAGTACTATTTGTCAAGTAGTTTAAGTTGGTAATTTCATTCATTATACCTCGCAATGCACTATTAATAGTCTTTCGCAGCATTTTTAAACAAGTCACAATTATTCACAAATGAAACAAAGACAATACAAAAAGCAACAAACAGAAATACAACAAAGAGCAACGAATTGCCGATGATCTGAGGAAAGAAAGTCACAAAATTAGTAAAAGCGTTGCGCAAAAATGCTAATTATATTTTAATAAATAAGAGCGGACATCTGACAACTTTTCAGAAGATTATCAAAGAAATACGATACTGGTCCGGATGTCGCCAAGTGTAGCCTCCCCACAAAAATTAAAGAAGAATAATTAAATGTGAATGGACATCGTGCTCAATGTAACCTCCCAGCAGAAATAAAACAAAAGTCTATGATAATGAAAACGGGCCAAAAGTTAGTTCCCCACAAGATTACTGAATAATAACGACCCAAATGTTGTCGAGCTCCCACAAAACATCGTTAGATTGAAATAAAAGCGACCGTACCTTCGCTACAAAAATATTGAAAAATAATGGCGCAATGTAAACTCAACACAAAAATTGAGAAATAAACATTAATCATTAAACCCACAATGATACGGCAGCAGCGTTGACCCTAGGCCCTGTGCAATAATTAATCTGATAAATTGATTCTAGGAGGAAAAGCATAGGAAATATTGTTTCAATTCGAATGATTCTTTTCTTAAAACGATTGCTTTGAAAACAAAATTATTATTAGGGTATTTCTTGAACAAATTAATTACAATTAACATACATTACATTATCAGATGTGAGCAATGCTGCTTCATTACCTTATTTAACAATATACCTCGTCCCGAACCTTGACCAGAGACACATGTCGACGCCCGCTGACTCCTCACACACAACATTCGACTCGCAACTGTTCCTGCCGACTCGCTACACGCAACTGAACTCTCGCGCAGTCAAGCGCAGACTACCAACGATAAATAACTCTCTGGTCAGAGATTCTGTCATGCCTCGCCATCGCTGTCAATGAATACACTGAATACATACGTGTTTCACTTTCACCGCCATTACCTGTAATGCAGAAACTACAATTAGCATGTATACAGCAATTTATTTTTGAATTTTCACTGGCATTACCTGTAACGCAAAAGCTAAAATTTATTTGCAGCGCAGTAATGGGCCTCAGGGGATTCATTACGCTTTAATGAGTATGTGCCGTAGCGTGCACAGGGCCCCGAGCCGTAGTAGTGCTGTTTCATCTTTAGTTTTCTGCACTGCTGCCTTCTCTTCTACTATCCTTTATATCTATCAATACAGCTCTTTAACTATCGCTCTATCTAGGATTAAGAAATGAGTAAAGAAAACCCGATATGACAAGTTTTTACCGAAAGTGACAATTTTTCAATAGACACTCCCGAAATGACAATTACCAGCGTAATCTTTAATAAAAGACGAAAATTTAATCATCAGTATGTGTAAAATTATCAGTAACAGGAACCACATTTTTAGTAATTATAGACGTTTTTCCCAACAACAGCAACAAAACCAACCGGTTAGCATACCTAACCAACAATACAGTCTACAAGGTGAACCAAGCTTTAATGTTTCGCCCCGTACACGTATAGCGTCGGCCTCAACAAATAGTAACGCACAGCAACAAGGAAATCAGTACGTACAGAAAACACACTATTTCAATTCCTATCGCAGTGCACCGTATAGAAATGACTATCATGACAGACGTAAAAATAATGAGCACAATTTTCTGCATACATTTAATAACAGTCTATCCTATCAACTGCAAAATCATCCGCAACAACATATTATCATGAATGAACCAGACAGTAGGTATCATCCAGAACGTAAGACGTCAGGAAGAAATAACAGAACAATACAAATAGTAGAAATGCCACAGCATCCTCCCGAAAATAATGACACGTCAGATGGAAATGTCTAAATACAGTACAGGTTACATATTCCAGTAACGCAAGCAATACTTTTGGCACGCAGAATCTTGTTCACGAGAATGTTATTTGAAACATGCTTTGTTGAATGCACCACTTTTATCGCACCCAGATCTTACCAGAAATTTTTCCATTGCCACTGACAGTTCTAACACCGCTTTAAGCGTACATATTTTTCAAGAAATTGAAGAAGATGGTTGCACAGTAATTAAAAACATCGCTTTTGCAAGTCGCATTCTGTCACCTGCTGAACGTAATTATTCTGTTACAGAACTTGAAACATTATGTATTGTATGGGCTTTTACCAGATTTAGGCATTTTCTTTATGGAAGACACACTACAGTTTACACAGATCATAGACCGATACAGTTTTTGCTTTCGGCTAAATTTACACACGACAGATTAAGCAGATGGGAACTTTATCTACAGGAATTTAATTTTACAATTGTTCGCATTCCCGGCACACAAAATATTGTAGCAGATGCACTATCCCGTTCTCTCAGCAACAATCTGCAAGACATCGCAACCAACTTCTGCAAAGCAAATTTCAGCGTCATGTACATTCAACAAGTTGCATTTGAAAATTTCATTTCGTCGTCGTTACACGACATAGCACAAGAGCAGAATAAAGACAACGTATGGAAAGAAATCAAACACCTTTGGCAAGATAGGAATAATGTTACCATTAGAAACCATTACACTGTACGCAATGACATTCTATTTCGCAGCTCTCATCCTGACAGCAACAATTGGTTATTATGCATTCCTGACGAACTTGTTAACAAATTAATCTGGTATACTCATTTAAGTTACGCACGTTACGGAGCTAGAAAATGTTTTCTTATACTGAGAGAGAACTGTTATTTTACCAACATGGAGAAGCGTATTCGACGAGTTTTAGCGTCATGTAAAATCAGCCAGAAAGCTAAATCAGATACGACTTCACATATTCCTCCATTACATCCCATTGTACCTGTTAAATTGAGACATATGGCTGCTGTAGACATTTTTGGTCCGATTCCCAGAACTAATAGAGGTTTTTGCTACATCATTGTCGCTGTTGAACTCACTTCATTCCGTTAGAGGCTTTTGCTACATCTTTGTCGCTGTTGAACTCACTTCATTCCGTTACGCAAAGCTATTGCTAAAACTGTTTCGAAAGCGTTTGTAAAACATTTTCTATTTCATGTAGGGCATGTGTTGAAAGTAATTTCCGACAGTGGATCACAGTTTCGATCTGCTATATGGACACGTATGTTACGAGCTAGAAACATTTCTCCGATATATATATCCAGGTACCATGCTTCTTCGAACCCTTGTGAACGACTAATGAAAGAAATTGGTAAACTGTGTAGAATTTACTGCCATAAAAAACGTATTGATTGGGACACACATACTCTCATTCCAAGATGTAATTAATTCCATACCGAATGAATCTACTATGCTATCTCCGTCTGTTATACTGAAAAATGTTGAACCACCTAACAAAATTAAAGAATTAGTAACATTTCCTACATCTCGTCGACTACGACACCATGAAATAATTGACATTGCGCTGAACAACATCAAACGTGCCGCAGAGCGCCGGAGAAGACAGCAAAAACAGGTTTGTACTGCCGTGACTTTCACATTGGACAGAAGATATTAGTATGTACACACTATTTATCCAACAAAGGAAAGAGTAGAAGCAGTAAATTTGAGCTTCTATACGCAGGTCCATATCGGATTCGCAGCATTCCTCACCCCAGTGGTCATACATCAAACCTTTTATTGAATGAAGACACTCTATGATTTATCACACTGTAATGCCATTTCCTAATTTTTTATGACCGCTTATGCAATTATATTCACATGACTAATTACTGATGATTATCGTAATTTTTTCTTGGCAAGTGCCCGGCAAGGTAAGGTTAGCAGGTCGCTTTTCTTGTCGTTACACATCAGACCGTGCATATTTTTCCAGATGAATTTACACATTTTATGACCACTTATGCAATTATATTTATGTGACTACTTACTGATGATTGTCGTATTTTTCTTGGCAAGTGCCCGGCAAGGTAAGGTTAGCAGGTCGCTTTTCTTGTCGTTACACATTAGACAGTGCACATTTTCCAGATAAAATTACGTATCTTTCGAATAATTATGCAATTCTATCTAGTGATATATTAATTTTATCAAATTTTCTCTCTATTAAAGACTTCAATTCTCGCCTCTATTAACTACACAACATACAAGCTGTACACAAACAAGATCACATTTCTTGTCGTTATACACCCTAAACCGTGCATATATTTTTCATTTTTATGTATGTATGATTGTTTTCCTGTTTTGTTTGTATGTACTATGAACTATTAAAGATATAGCAAACACCAGTTGACTTTATCATTTTGCCTTATGATAGCTAAACATCGTGACTATTTTACATTTTTTTTTTTACTTGTACATTGTGATACACTGTGTACATTTTTGCTTCTGAACACTGTCAATGTTTTTGACATATTACGTTTTCTTTCATGCTATGCTGTATGCTCAATTATGTTACTATAAACCAGTTTTTATCTAATGGGTATATGAATTAAATGCAAGACATTAATCTTTGTTCGTCATTTTCAGAAAGAAATAACGTGTAAACGAAATAAATTAAACAGAAATGGGAATTTCACCTTCGGAATGAACGAAAGAGGATGCAATACCTCGTGATCAAGAGTAAATGGATCAGAATTAACAAGCATTAACAAGAATATACTCTAAACATCGTAGAATAGCAGTCTTAACTAATTTCTTCTTTCAGAATACGAGGCGATTGATGCAGGCTGTCAGACAGAACTACGCATCTTAGTTTTGGTGATGAAATATGATAGAAATAAGGAATAGTTGTATAATGAATAATGAAGTGACTTTTTTGCAGATGATAATGATGAAGAATATGCTACTATGGATAATTAAGTTTTTCTTTACAGGTGGTGATAATAATGGAGTTATGGTGATATGGATAATGAAGTTTTTCTTTGCAGATGAAAATAATGATGAAGTTTATATATTTGATGTTAGTTAAGAGATGCTATGTAGTTATTTAAGTATTTGTTGCAGTTCGTTTTCACAGTATGTCTTATATCGCTTGGTATGATGACCGAAGGTTTTGGAAAGGACAGCTAGAGAACATATATATTTTTATACACTTTTCACCATCTGTTAATTCGAAGTTCACTACTTTTCAGCATAATATGCGTTTCTTCTTTCAGTTTCATAATTCATTTTGTATATTTTGCAGGAGAAATTATTCATGAAATTAATGTGGTATAAATAGTTGTTCATTAAACCTATGTCGTTTATGAATGTGATCACATATACTCTACTTCTTTCATAACCTTGCTACAGCTGACTCATCTTCATTTGCAGCAATAACTCAAAAGCAAACAAAGTAATTACCAGTCCCAAATAATGCTACTAGTTTAAGAGAGTTCTCAATAATACTGATCAGCTCTGAATAGTATGTCACTTCAATAATGACTTCTGAATAATCAAAAAAAAATGCTTTGTAACTGGCCAATGAATGCCACTGTTTATTGTAAGAAGATTACCTATGATGCCAATGATTACTATAATTAGATTAATTATGTATAAATGCTATGCCAATAATTAACTCATTTTGAGTAATGACTTCTGAATAATAAAAAAAATGCTTTGTAGCTGGCCAATGAATGCCACTGTTTATTGTAATAAGATTACCTATGATGCCAATGATTACTATAATTAAGTGCATTATCTTAATACTATGCCATTCATTAGCTTCTGTTTTGAATGATGGCTTCTGATGGTTTGTAACTGGACAATGAGTGCCAATAATTACTATATTCAGATAATTTTATGTACATTATTCTGTAATACTACATACATGGTACAGAAATGGTCAGTAACTGGGCGATGAGTGCCACCAATTACTCAAATCAGTTGTTAGACTAGTGTAATTCTCAATGAAGACTACTATGTGACTTAATGTCCTTCACCTTCTGACCTAATTACCAGAAATTACTGCAATATCCATTTGTACTGTCTATCCTCATGATCATGGAGCACTATATTTGGTTCTTGCACTAATTCTACGTTGGTCTACTTTACAAGAACATGGTGTTGACACGACATGCTGTCCACCACCTTGAGCGATGGAGATGTTATTATGGACCCACTGTTTGGTGTACCTAGTGTACTACCAAAATGATAGCATGGAATATTATTACGACATTTCAGTGTCTTGCCTACACTGATTAATACTTCAAGGAAAAGAACTTCAGATTGTCTCACTTGGTGTTGTGCGTCTGTAGAAAGACATGGACTTTAGGTGCAGCTATGTGCAAACTAAAGTGCTACAACCATGACGCAATCCTTCCCATTCCTTTCCTAATTCTTGTAAAATGATAAACACATATACAGTGCGTGTGCACTTCATTTCATTTGTTAACAAGATCAGTTGTCCTAAAAATACTAAAGACTTCTATAGTGCATGTGCACTTTATTTCACTCCTTGATATGTTTATTTGTTGTAAAAAAAATGCTAGAGAGTTTTACAGTGCGTGTGCACTCTATGCCATTTGTTAATATGATTTGTACTCATTACGTATACATTTTGTGATTCCCAGATATGTTCTGTATTACAGTGCGTGTGCACTTTCGTCATTTTGTTAACATGATTTGTATTCATTGCATTTTGCGATTTGCTGATATGTTCTGAACTACAGTGCGTGTGCACTCTATGCCATTTGTTAATATGATTTGTACTCATTGTGTATATATTTTGTCATTGCTTGATATAACTGTACTCAGTGCATGTGCACTATATTTTATTTCATGTTCTGCACTTATATATATGTATATATTCTGTGATTGTAAAGTTAATTATGAAAAATTTGTTGTTCATGGCAAGTCCAATTGACTCACCATCGCTGCCAAATTTTTGCCACCCCCCCCCCCCCCCTAGTGGAGGGTTATGTAAGGTGTATGCTTCGCCGGCGATGGGCGAGGCATGACAGAATCTCTGACCAGAGAGTAGTTTATTGTTAGTTGTTGCTTGTCGCGAGTCTGCGCTAGTCTGCGCGAGTCGACAGTAGAAGTCAATCTGCGCTAGTCTGCGCGAGTCTGCGGTGGTGGTCGGTCGGATACAGTAGTAGTCGGTCGGCTTTAGTAGCGAGTGGACGGTAGTAGTCTGCGGGAGACGGCATGCGTCGGCTGTGTGCTCTGCTCGCGACTCTGGTCAGGATTCTGGACGATGAGTATTGTTGTAGAAGGTAAAGAAGCAGCATTGCGCATATTTAATAATGTATGTTAATTGTAATCTAATTTGTTCAAAAAAATGCCCCAATAATAATTTTTATAATATAAAGTAACTCTTTCGAAGAAAAAGCATTCATTTCAATTTAAAGAATTTTTCCAATGCATTATCATTGCTTCCAAGAATCCAAAAAAAAATATACGCCAGCATTGCACGAAGCTGTGTCGATAAATAAGAGCAGAAATAGTTGCAGTTTTTATTGAGGTAAGAATTTTTGCTTTTGTTATTCAGAAGACAGGGCCGAAGGTCAGCGCTGCTGTCCTTATAAAATTTACCATATATTATTATTTCTGTTAGGAGGTTACATTTCGTTCATGGTTCATTATTTAATTAATATTATTGTTGGTTTATGGTCAATTTTCATTCCTTAATTTTTGTGGGGAGGTTACGCTTGGCTCCATTTTCATTTACACAAAATTTCGTGTGGAGAGGTTACAAGTTGTCTAGTCATACTTCAATTAACCTTCAGTGACTGTCATTCAGCATATGTGTAAGACAATCATGAAGTTTAGAATAAGATTCTGCGAACGCCTCACTGGAAACAAAACTGGGGCCAATAGTAAAATAACTCAGAATACTCGGCCTCTTGACCCGTAAAACACAATAAAACACAAAATAAGAACTATAACTCAATGCGAACAATGTATGTATGACAGCAGCGATATTCACAGACCTATATTTGTAACGTATGGGCCTCTGAAGATGCCAAGTTGGTCGAGTGAAACATGTAAAAATAAAGAAAAAGTTATTGAGACTTGTGGCTTCTCCATAATTTTAATTAAAAACAAAACACTGTCAACCATAAAATCACAATCGCAGCGCTCAGACTTTATAATAGGGCATCCAGTCACTGACAGTCTAATCTACAGCTGCTTGTACTGACCATTCCCTCCGTCGGCCACTCATTACTGCTAACACTACTATCATAGCGAGTGCAAGAGAAAGTGAGCTGACACCCTGCGTGCTAACACATTTAGCATAGGATAGGTGATGAAATGTATGACGAGATAAAAGAAATTATTCAGGTAGTGAAGGGAGACGAAAACTTAATAGTCATGGGTGACTGGAATTCATCAGTAGGAAAAGGGAGAGAAGGAAACATAGTAGGTGAATATGGATTGTGGGGAAGAAATGAAAGAGGAATCCGTCTTGTAGAATTTTGCACAGAGCATAACTTAATCATAGCTAACACTTGGTTCAAGAATCATAAAAGAAGGTTGTATACCTGGAAGAATCCTGGAGATACTAAAGGTATCAGATAGATTATATAATGGTAAGACAGAGATTTAGGAACCAGGTTTTAAATTGTAAGACATTTCCAAGGGCAGAAGTGGATTCTGACCACAATCTATTGGTTATGAACTGCAGATTGAAACTGAAGAAACTGTAAAAAGGTGGGAATTTAAGGAGATGGGACCTGGATAAACTGAAAAAACCAGAGGTTGTAGAGAGTTTCAGGAAGAGCATAAGGGAACAATTGACAGGAATGGGGGAAAGAAATATAGTAGATGAAGAATGGGTAGCTCTGAGGGATGAAGTAGTGAAGGCAGCAGAGGATCAAGTAGGTAAAAAGACGAGGGCTAATAGAAATCCTTGGGTAACAGAAGAAATATTGAATTTAATTGATGAAAGGAGAAAATATAAAAATGCAATAAATGAAGCAGGCAAAAAGGAATACAAACGTTTCAAAAACGAGATCGACAGGAAGTGCAAAATGGCTAATCAGGGATGGCTAGAGGACAAATGTAAGGATGTAGAGGCTTGTCTCACTAGGGGTAAGATAGATACTGCCTACAGGAAAATTAAAGAGACCTTTGGAGAGAAGAGAACCACTTGCATCAATATCAAGAGCTCGGATGGCAACCCAGTTCTAAGCAAAGAAGGGAAGGCAGAAAGGTGGAAGGAGTATATAGAGGGTTTATACAAGAAAGCTTTTGACAACCTTAACTGGAATACTCTCTTTCAAATTCTGAAGGTGGCAGGGATAAAATACAGAGAGTGAAAGGCTATTTACAATTTGTACAGAAACCAGATGGCAGTTATAAGAGTCGAGGGGCATGAAAGGGAAGCAGTGGTTGGGAAAGGAGTGAGACAGGGTTGTAGTCTCTCCCCGATGTTATTCAATCTGTAAATTGAGCAAGCAGTAAAGGAAACAAAAGAAAATTCGGAGTAGGTATTAAAATTCATGGAGAAGAAGTAAAAACTTTGAGGTTCGCCGATGACATTGTAATTCTGTCAGAGACAGCAAAGGACTTGGAAGAGCAGTTGAACGGAATGGACAGTGTCTTGAAAGGAGGATATAAGATGAACATCAACAAAAGCAAAACGAGGATAATGGAATGTAGTCAAATTAAATCGGGTGATGCTGAGGGGATTAGATTACGAAATGAGACACTTAAAGTAGGAAAGGAGTTTTTCTATTTAGGGAGTAAAATAACTGATGATGGACGAAGTAGAGAGGATATAAAATGTAGACTGGCAATGGCAAGGAAATCGTTTCTGAGAAGAGAAATTTGTTAACATCGAGTATAGATTTAAGTATCAGGAAGTCGTTTCTGAATGTATTTGTATGGAGTGTAGCCATGTATGGAAGTGAAACATGGACGATAAATAGTTTGGACAAGAAGAGAATAGAAGCTTTCGAAATGTGGTGCTACAGAAAAATGTTGAAGATTAGATGGGTAGATCACGTAACTAATGAGGAGGTATAGAATAGGATTGGGGAGAAGAGAAGTTTGTGGCACAACTTGACAAGAAGGGATCGGTTGGTAGGACATGTTTTGAGGCATCAAGGGATCACAAATTTAGCATTGGAGGGCAGCGTGGAGGGTAAAAATCGTAGAGGGAGACCAAGAGATGAATACACTAAGCAGATTCAGAAGGATGTAGGTTGCAGTAGGTACTGGGAGATGAAGAAGCTTGCACAGGATAGAGTAGCATGGAGAGCTGCATCAAACCAGTCTCAGGACTGAAGACCACAACAACAACAACAACAGGTGGCGTGTGCGCGAACTGCGAGCAGCACTGTCGCTTGAGACCAAAGTTGTGATTTTTCCATACGGGAAGCTATGTGTTGCTACTGTCTGTGCTTATTTTGTGAGTTTGTTTACTCAGTTGTGAGTGAATGTTGCAGAGTAGAAGGCTCAGTTGGTAAGTTGTGTTGATAGCTACAGTTACTTATATTTAAAGTAGAACGAGAGTGAAGAAAGCCTTCGTGTTTCGTTCCAGTCTGCAGATCTGCCAGCAGAGAAAGTAAAGGTAATCATGAACATGTTTTAGACCACCAAAATCCGAAATAGAGTTTTTCAGATGACTGAGAGCAATGACTTGGAAAGACAGAGTTCTGAGTCACAGTTATTTTGTGTGTGATTCACATTTCGGTGAGTAACTTATCACAAAATCTGACTTAAGTCAAAATTCCAAGTTGGTCTCTAAAACCAAGAGCAACATCTCATTCATTTCCAAGTTCACCGAAATATCTATCGAAAATAGTACACTGAAGGAAATCGCCAAGTAAGTCGCAGAAAAAGAGAAACTGCAGCAAAGAAAAAATTGAATAAAAAGTAACGATGTCTCTCATTGTTTCTTCTGCCCCGCAAAATTTACGGAACGAAGCGGTACGGGACGCAGCAGTAATTTCATTGGAAAGAACATTGAATTGTAAGAAACTGGAAGCTGCTTGAGTACATAGGTAATAAATTAAGTACAGCGAATGTCGAAATAAAACTTCTGCAGAAGCTGTTCTCAGACGAAAAGCTTAAGACGGTTCACCCACGATCATTTTAAAATCAGTAAGAAATAGAAAAACATAGCAGATCCTAATATATAGAAAGGCTATTTTAAAAAAATAAAGAAAGTAAAGAAATGAAGTATGATCACGAGTTTCTTCTGAGCAGCGTGCTCTTAAAAATTAATTCGCGCAAGGATACAGACATTGTTTCAAGCAAGAATTGTTGTCACTGCCGTCCGAATATATCTCCGAAATTTAGTGAAGGGTCTCAAATGCTCATATGGAATCAATACGCCTGCTGTGGAAACAATTTAGAATTATTTTCGGGAAGAACGTAACGACAACAAACAGTTGTGTGTGCTGTTTTGATGACGTTAAGCTCTACGAATTGCATTTTAGAAAAACTTGGTTGAAATTCGATGGGTTCGTCAATTTATGGGAATGTGCACCAGATGATTGTAAGAAGAAAGTTGCAAATCATATTCTGGTGCTTATGTTTATTTCTGAAAGCAATGAACGAAGGATTAGCTCTGCAGTTATTCAGTCACTCTGAAGCCAACCGAATAAAATTCTTCAGGAAAATTCAAGCAACAGAATTCCACGTCAGTAAATCAATGGAATCGTTTACTGGCTGTATGACAACTAAGTGGATGCATCTGAGTCTTCGTTTCCTAAGTATGCTTTACAGAAAATCTCAGAGGCTCACAAAACGATAATGAAATGGAGAAGCATTCTCGCCTATAGAAGTAACAGCTTTGCTTCAGAAAGAACTCTCCATTCTGTAAGAGTAACTACTGATGTGTGGGTGTATGTGAATAGTTGTGGGAAAGAGTTCTAAGCTGTTTCCTGACAGAAAAATTTAATCAGGATTCACTTGAAAGTCATTTCGGTATCGTATCGTCTCTGAGTTGCGATGATCATATCTCAGTAATAGACTTTCCCAAGTTGTACATGTTGCAGTGTGTTAACATTCCTGTTAAACTTTCATTATCCTCAGACAGAAACTGTGAACATAAACATGAATTTTCTTTGAGGTCATACGTAAGCCAAATGCGGACATTAGCTACAGGTTTGCAGCAAAAGAACATAGACGGAGTTTTGCAACTGGAAGACATAATTAAAAAAGGTCAGTGTGTACCACATAACTTCACTGAGGCTCAACCTGATACACATATGCCGGAGAGTCTTAAAAGCTCCTCAGCAAAAGAATGTTTAGTTTATCATCTGGCAGGTTACGTGGTGCATCAGACAAGAAGTCACAACATCCCTGAAGTGTTTGTGCCTTCTAAATCAGAATTCATCTGTCATGTCACACTCATTACTGACGTCTATTTTATATTACTGATCTTCTACAGAAAAGACATTGCTCACGTACCCATCAAATAGCGTTTTCAGATGTGCTTATCCAGGTGGAAAATATAATCACGGCAAAACACCGTGAGAAGAGTTTACGGGGCGATATTTTTTATGATTTTTAAATAGTCTTTACCATATTAGTATTGAAATATTGAAATATCGAACATTAGTTGCTACGAAGGTCAAATAATGGATGTCGTCCTTAAGCTGACTATTCTTTATATGAAATGCCGGTTTTTCACGGGCTTTAAATTAATTCAGAAGGTGCTGAAGTCTCAAAAAGCTTCCAAAAATGCCTGGAAACTGCCTAAACTAGCTGATTACCAATGTCCACTGAGGTAAGTTAATGAAGTCCAGGTAATTTTCAATTCATTAGATAAATTCCATTAATTTATCTGATCGTGAGCTGCGTTTGTCGTTGTAACATATACAGTACTTCGGTGGGTCACAAGCGGAGCAGCTGACATCTCGCGGTGGAACTGGTGAACTAGGGAAGTCAGTACACTTCCTCTTCTACTCGCTATGCTATTGGCTAAAGGACTAGAATTATACGTTACATTAAATTCTGTACAAATATGTGTACATATAATTTTAGTCACATTTGCAGATCATTGATCACAATAGAATTCACGCAGCACTTTTCAGGGAGGCATTGTAAAGCACATCAGCATGATAGACGTCCTGCCATAGCTCTTCAGTAGCAAGAGATGCATTAATTCGTTTATTTTCAAACTGGTGGATGATAAGATGTACCCTATTCAGAGCTGTTCACAAAATCGCCTGACTCGACGACGTTAGACGTCTTTCTTTGTGGTCATTTAAGAATGTGGCCTACAGGGAGGTTCCCAAGGAATGTGGGACGTAAGAGAGCTAATTATTTCTGCACATACAGTGACTGATCCAGACATATTGACAGCAGTGAGTTCATCAATGATTCACCTACGCAAAGGTGACATAATGCAAATGGGTCTCACTTTGAACAAACCACTGTGCAACAATAAAAATGTAAATCGAATGAAAATACCCAATTCCTATTAATTCTAATTTGCTGATCGCAATATCACACAGCCAATTCAGAATTAGCTGTAGTTTTCATTTTACACTGTTTCTTTATGGTGAGATAATTATACACGGATTTTTATGTTAATTTTAAATATTATAATGATTTGTCAAAGCCATTATAACTAGTAACAATGGATTATATTATTGTCCCTGGACTTACTTTTGTGCAATATTTTGGATATATAAATTTTGATACCAATTTTAGTGATCTTTTTGTCTCCCTCCTCTTCAACTTCAGTGACTTTATTAATGCATGTAATAATTTTTGCGCATTTGTTTCCAGATTAACTACCAGTTGTTCAAGTTGACTGCTACTGAAGTGAACAAAAATGCCATGAGTTTGTGTTAACAGTGCTGAGACATTTTGCTATGTGTGTGTGGAGAAGTGACATTTGCTTCACAAAGCAGCAAATAACTCCATTGATTAAAAAAGTTACACTTGTTATTTTGGGTGCAAAATAGGTGATCAGAAAAAACCCTGGGCTCCACATGTGATCTGCAAAACTTGTGCCAGCAACCTCATGAATTAGATGCAAGGGAATGGATGTTCAATGCCCTTTGCAGTGCCCACGATCTGGCGTTGCCTACTTATGAAAACTAGGTTGCAACATGTCATTGAAACATACTCATCTTGACTTCTTCCCCAAAGATTGTGATGCAGTAAGTGATGAACATGTGGAGCGATTTCATCAAGATATTGCCCCATTTCAGAAGAGGTGTGTCGGAAAGTGGAGCCCTACTATCTTATCAGATTACTGCTGAACTGTCATAGGGATGTTCTCGACTATGTGTATAAACGACAAGCCAAGCGAAAACGATCATCTTCTTAATTTATCTCTGAAAAAAATACGTAATTGTATATACTGTACATATGGACAATTAACATTTGTAATGCCTTATATGCATTTGTGCAGTTAATTTATATATATTCTTTTGCGCTTTACATATTTCTGGAACAAAGTAGACTTACAAAGTATTTTCTTTCATATAATATTATCTTCATTTTTTCTTAATATTTTACTTTTGTGCTTCCAGAATGGCACGTAAATTTATCAAAGCATAACACATAACATAATTCAACTAATTATTCACTTAAAATATATTATGATGCATCTTGGAACATGAATGCCTATTTAGTTGCTGAGTTATTCATGCAATAATGTAGATTACTTTTTTTAAAAAAACTAGACCAAATTTTATGCGTATGATGATTTTGTGTCTTTTATACTGAAATAAGCATAACTAACTCAAAATCATGTAATTTGCACACTTTCACTTCAAATTTGATGTTCAGTATACTCTAAAGAAATGTCCAACTGAATTCTCAGGGCACATAGTAACATCTTCAGTGTTTTTGTTTGTTATTTTGATGTACAATATTTACTGGTGTGCAAATTACACAGTATATGTAAAAAGGCATAAGAAATAATTCGTTTCGCATTTAAGATAATAAAGCGCAATGCGCAAATTGTAATACATTAGTAGTACACTTCTGGCAACTCCAGTACACGTTTTCATAGGTCAAAATGTTTTAATTTATTTACATTTGTGACATCACAAGTCATACACTTCCATTTATATCATAATCATGGCCTCACCTTTTCAAAATTAAGTTACATTAAAATGCTGTATGGTAGTTCTAGTAAATTAATAAAATACAAGATGTTGGGAAACTGACAATAATTTACAAATAACAAAATCATAAATCTAAGTGCGGGATATAAAATGATGTGACTGTTTCATTTATCCATACCATGAGAATAAAATTTCAAACCATCCAAGTGTAAGATAAAATGAGAAGAGATTCTTCAGTAAGAGTACAAAGTTAACAGCTATTGATAGACGTGAATAAAGTTTAGACAACTGTGACTACATATGAAAAAAACTATCCATCAGTTACTAAACAGCAGAAGTTTGTTGAGGAGAGACTCCTTCCTGTTAATCACTGTCATTTGTCTTGTCTTGCAACTCACACATAGGTATGATGAGTAACTAGCAAATCTTGTACTTTACATTGCTCTGAATAATGACTTTGCACATTTATCAAAAGCGTCTGCCATTAATGTAGCCACCTACATATTCCTTACATATGTTTCTATGCTCACATTTGTTTTAGAGCCAGTGTGTCAGGAAGGGTAACTTACATTGTTTGAAAGCAATCAGTCCAACCATGGTTCATGTCGTGCTGTTTGAGCATTGTATTCAGAATGGAATCCGCACCTTTAAATGCAAAGTCCCATTCAGTTTTGCTACCAATATATAAGGTGTAAATTAAAGTAAGATTTTTCACAATCAATCTGCTTACTGAACAATTATACGAGGGTTGATACTTAAATAGTGGCAACCATTTATTCACAACCGATACAAAAGAGTTACATGTTTACACCTGTTACTGTAATTCACAGTTGTCACCAGCGTTATATAGAACCCGCTGCCAGCGATGTGGAAGGCGTAGTATACCGTTAGCAAAGCCTGTTCTGTTGATGGTGCGAATGGAGCGGTCTACTGCCTGTCGAATCTCTGGTACAGTTCTGAAGCGAATGCCATGAAGTGGTTCCTTCATATTCGGAATCAAATCAAAGTCACAAGGACTTAAGTCGGGGAGTATGGTGGATGGTACAGTTCTTCTCAGTCCCATCGACCAAACAGAGCAGCCACAGCTAGCGCTGTATGCGCCCGCACATTGTCATGCAAAATAATGGCTAGATTGCGCAAAAAATGTCGCCGCTTCTTTCTTAAAGCTGGTCACTGGTCATGCTCCAAAAATGAACAGTAATACTGTACACTGACGGCCTGCCATGGAGGAACGTAAATGCTTTACGATAACACCATCACAGTCGTACACGAGAATCACCATAAATTTAGACTACTCCATTCGCACCATCAACAGAACAGCCTCTGCAAACGGTATACTACTCCTTCCACATCGTTGGCAACGGGTTCTGCACAACTCTGGTGACTGCTTTGAAGGTCAGTAACAGGTGCAAACATGTAACTCTTTTTTACCGGTTGTGAATAAATAGTTGCCACTATTTAAGTTCCGACGCTCGTATATACATCAGCATCCAGGGTCTGATACACTCACTGATCAGCAAGCGATAGTGATTCTATATTCTCTTACTGGAATGCACGTAATACTCATTGAGATATTTAATGTTTTTGGATAGTTGGATTTATATCCATTACGTTACGCTACCACTTTTGTTCTGGATCCTTCTGCTGGCAGATCTTTGATTCATGCACTGTATACTAATGAGCAGATTAATTTAACTTCCTCACTACTGGCCAAATAAGGATACATAACAGTTTGTAGCCTCTGTCCTCCCCTTCTATTCAGTCAATGATAACATAATATTCTACCAGATATTAAAACGAAACAAAAATCACGATACTTAAAAGTACCCAAGTGAAATGAATTTTTTGAGGTACTTTTTTTAATCATATTAAAAAATATGTAGGAAAAAGGTAGGTTAAGTGTGCAACTTGCTGTGTTCACATCTAAAAAACGTCAGCTACACACACACTCACAAACATATTATATATATATATATATATATATATATATATATATATATATATATATATATATATATATATATATGACGTTACTTTAAACAGGTGAGTGATCTGAGATATCATGATTACAATGTCATAGACAAATGGTCGTGCTTTTGACAAATTTTCATAAATTAATGCTTTTTGACTGGTATGCAATGTCAGCTGTAATATGTCAGCTGGTATATATATATATATATATATATATATATATATATATATATATATATATATACCACCTGATTTAATTCTATATAACATTACAAAACACATCTAGCATACTAAGTAGGGAGTTAATGGTTCTTCCTATGCCTTAGATAGGGTATCTCAGTGGTAATACAAAAATTATGTATTATACACATTTTCGTAAATACTTATTTTCAGAGTCCATTGTACCTTACACTATGTGTGATATAGAGACCATACTTTGTACATTCGCAAGTTCAAAAATGTTTCAAATGGCTCTGAGCACTATGGGACTTAACATCTTAGTTCATCAGACCCCTAGAACTTAGAACTACTTAAACCTAACTAACCTAAGGACATCACACACATCCATGCCCGAGGCAGGATTTCAACCTGAGACCATAGTAGCCCCGCGGTTCCAGACTGCAGCGCTAGAACCGCACGGCCACCGCGGCCGGCACATTCGCAAGTGCTGCTTAATTTTGTGAGCACATGGCATAAGTGTGTCTGTGTTTTGATGATGGGTTTTAGGTGTGGAAATACTGCAAGTTACCGCCATTATGTAATGTGTTTTTGAATACTTTTGAACATGGGGAAAAAAATCTGATCATTTGGATAATTCTGAGCAACATCAACATACGTGCTGTATGGCTGTATAATGAACGGCTGTTTCATTTTAACTGTCTGTAAAGCACTTTTATATGTGTATATATTGCAGGTTATGCCATTTATATAATGACTGGTATAAGTACTTTTGAACATGATGCAAAAGAATAACACAAAGATATTTCGTTTAGTTTGGATGCTTTTGATCGCGGCCAAGAACATTGGATTTGCTGTTTCATTTGAATATGCACTAAAAACTATTTAGTAGCAAAATAATCCATTATGGATGGAACAAGGAGAACATATAAGGGAGACTAGCATCAGCAAAAAGGAAATTCATGGCCAAGAGACGTCTACTAGCATAAAACACAGGCATTAATTTGAGGAAGAAATTTCTTAGAATGTATGTTTGGAGCACGGCATTGGTAGTGAAACATGGACTGTCAAAATACCGGAACAAAAGAGAATCGAAGCATTTGAGATATGGTGCTACAGAGGAATGCTGAAAATAGATGGACTGATAAGGATAGGAATGAGGAGGTTCTCCACAGAATCGGTGAGGAAAGGAATATATAGAAAACACTGACAAGAAGGAGGGACAGGATGATAGGACGTCTGTTAAGACATCTCGGAATAACTTCAATGGCACTACAGGGAGCTGTAGATGGTAAAAATTATAAGAGAAAATAATTGATGACGTAGGTTGCAAATGCTACTCTCAGATGAAAAGTTTGGCACAGGACAAGAATTCGTGACGGGCCGCATCAGACCAGTAAGAGTCCTGATAACTCTAATAATAATAATAATAACGATTATAATACCAAGTTGTCAGCTGGAGAGAGCATGGGGAGTGGGATGTTGTAAAACATATTAGACTATTACTGCCTACTAGGAGTGATGACTTTTTATGTTCCTTCTGTTTATACTGTCATAATGGAGTTTAGAGCGCAGTTGCCATGCTTGCAGAGAAATTGTAATGAATCACGAGGGGTCCACTTTCCTGAAAATTAAAGACCCCTCCTTATTATATTTATGTCTTGCTATCGTGAATTTATTACTACTCCACCAACATTTTCTTGCTTTTTCTAATTCCCCACCAATGTGACGTTACTTTAAACAGGTGAGTGATCTGAGATATCATGATTACAATGTCATAGACAAATTGTCGTGCTTTTGACAAATTTTCATAAATTAAAGCTTTTTGACTTGTATGCAATGTCAGCTGTAATCGGCGTAGATATTCTACTTACGTTTATCACTAGAAACCATGCTTTCGCTAGTGTAAGATGTAGTCTTTGAGCATTGTGGAAGGCAAAAGCAGTTAAATGACTCATCTTAATGCCGGATAAATGATTTTCCAGCGGTTTAACGTTTTCTTTAGTATGAAGCATGAGCAAACCTATTTAAAGCTCAATGTGTAAGCATGGCATTGCATCTTAACCTAAGTGAGTAAGTTTCCTTGGAAAGTGGTGCAAACTTTGAATAGCATATCATTCAACCGCTGCAACAACAGCACAAGAACACCTCTGTTCAACGTACTCCGAGATTTTATGTTAGAGCTAAGATCTCATCGAGATCTGCTTTACTGGCTACAAAAAATAGCACAGTTCCATAAAAAATTGTTTCCCTTATCTCGTTTACTGAAGAAGGGTCACAGTTTGTCCATGTGGAAGAAGATCACAAATATCTTCAAGAGGTTAAAGGTAATATGAAACGAGAAACATGGGCGCCTCACGCTGGAAAACCAGGGGTTGTCATCAATAAGTTATGGAGGATAACGTGGCAAATTTCTGACGTAAGCAAGTAATTTTTAACGTCTATATCAGCCTAAATAAGAGGTCGACTTTTGTAATCCTATTAAATTCTCTTAGCAGAACTGGAATGAGTATTCTAGGTGTGCTGCACCGACTTACAATGTATAGAATTTGATCGAGTAGTACGAAATAATAGCAGCGCAGTCCACCGTAATGTCGTCAAAAGAAGAGGCGTGTATGAAGTAAAAGCTTAAAATATTATCTATAATATTAAAATAAAAGTAAATTTAACTATGCATTTTTTAGTATCCAATCCAGGAGTAATTATACATAAATTATTGGGTGAATACAACCCTTTATTAAACGGGAAAGTTATCCACGTGACAATTAAACAATAGTTAAAATACTGTCCATGTTAAATACTTATCGTGTACAAGAACATATCTAACTGGACGTTGCTTTTTCCCAAGGTTAAATGAGGCTTTTGTCACAGTAAGAGGCATTTATGGATCAAAAACCCCTTGTGTAATCTAAACTGACAGCAGTAGGCGTAGACACCTAAAACTACGGATTTCACAGTAACATCGACAGTTTTTCATAATTTTCGTTGCCACGCACTTAATTCATTGTTGCATAATAGTTCAAACAGAAAAGTCTGTAGAAAAATCGATTTATCTGGGACATCAACTGTGCTTTTGTCTTTCTATATACAGCTTCTACGACAACCTTCGAGTGAAGTGTTACAAGTAGAGGTGACGTTGTGGCTCCGTCAACAAAGTCAAACACTCCACAGTGACGGTATCAACAAACTGGTCTTTCGTTGGGAGAAATGTGTTCGGCATAGGGTGATTACGTTGAGAGATAGATAAGCAGACATGAAGAATAAAGATGTTGAACGTCAACAACGATTTTCTTATTCAAAAAGCCATAAGAGTTTCCGCATAAAAAACTCTGAGGAATTTTTTTTCAGCACGACCTCGTATTTTTATTGTTTTGAGTCAGATGTCCTTCAGACAATTCATTCATCGAAGCAACCTAGGAAAGGGAAGTCCTGCCCGTCATTTATCTGCAAACAGCATAAACTTTCTCCTGTATGTTATCGTTTTTCAACTATTTGAGTTTTGTATTCTCTGAGGCGTAAATTGTGGACCAGTGCCTCAACGAGTGTGGGAAACCGCCTAAAAATTCCCTCAGGCTGGCTGTTGTAATATATTTATTTCTCAATGTAGTCACCCCAGTGACGAACACATTTCTCCCAACGAGATACCAGTGTGTTGATACTGTCACTGTAGAATATTTGTTGAGAGAGACGCACCTTCACCTAAGCTTAAATCACTTCATCACTATGAAAGTGAAGTCGTCGAAGGCATTCTTTACGTTTTGCAAATCCAACAGGGCCAAGTCGGAACTGTATGGAGCATGATTGATGACAGTGAACCTAAGGCGTCGCATTGTTGATCGTTTGTTATCTGACATTGTCCTGCTGAAGGAGAGGGTGCTCCTCTTTGAATTCGAAATTCCATTACTGCATGCTGTTTCTCAAGCACCAACATGGTTACGTTGCACATCGCCATGTTACGCATTACAAATAAGATCCCTCAAACAGCAGACCTACGAATATGCAGACATGAAGAACAAATATGTAGCATGTTAATAAGGTTTGTTTCATTTAAAAACTCTTAAGAGTATTCACATAAAAAATTTAGAGGCACTACATTTGAAAACACACACACACACACACACACAACCATAATTCCTCATGAGACTAATGACATCTTACAAATGAGTACAACGGCTTCTTCGCCAGCATTGTTGTGAGTTTATTGGCCTAACAGACGTCACCCTTATCCTCACCCCACCCCACACGAACCCCGTCGAAACAGTACGAAACTCCTCATGTCGTCCAAGAACATCCGGAACAAGACTAAGGCTTATGTCGAGCCATTCCGAAACGAAATACAGTGATTTGTGACTCTTTGTTGAAGAAAGGTTCTCAGATTTAGACGGAAGTTCGAACGCAGTACACGTAACTTTTCCGTTATGAGATACGAAATGTTTCTCTACGTTTCTGAGGCTAGGCGAGCGTATAGCGACAGAAGCGAATCAGATTCCATTATTTAAAATAATCGTTGTTCGTCTGTTTTAGTATGCCTCCACCATAACGACTAATCTTCACTGTAGTGGACTGACAAGGCAGCCAGTCCACAGCGACGGGTAACCGAAAGGCACGCGTACACACACGCCGACTGGCGTTAAGTCTGAAACAGGATACGTGATGAAAGCTATAAAGAAAAGAACGGAGCTTCTCGTATACTTAACTTTAATTCATTGTGGTACATTTCTCTTGATAATACAAGTGAGACTCTCTCCAGATATGGTTAATGCGCCTTGCTAGGTCGTAGCCATGGCCTTAGCTGAAGGCTATTCTAACTGTCTCTCGGCAATTGAGAGAAAGGCTTCGTACGTGTAGTCGCTAGCAATGTCGTCCGTACAACTGGGGCGAGTGCTAGTAAGTCTCTCGAGACCTGCTTTGTGGTGGCGCTCGGTCTGCGATCCTGACAGTGGCGACACGCGGGTCCGACATGTACTAATGGACCGCGGCCGATTTAAAGCTACCACCTAGCAAGTGTGGTGTCTGGCGGTGACACCACATTCACATATACAAAAAGCAATAAAATTGAAAACCTATTCGTACCTTCTTGAAGAAGTTTCTTACTTTATGACGGCCGAGAACTTAAATCATTTTCAGAAACTGCTTACCAATCATGGTAAGGCGTAGCGTTTGTTAATGACGCCGATTACAAAATTCATGTTGCCAGTAGGAGCCGCAATGCCCTATGAAAAGTACTGCAATGGTTATACACAGGTACGGTAAACTAGCTTTATGGATACTAATCGCGTTTTGATTGGTTTATTTTCATTGGGCGAATGGTCTGAAAATTTACTGAAACTGAACAACGTACAGTTATGTGATGGGAATCACATTGTGATGATCACAACTGAGCGTCCATAGTTTGGGTAATTAACGTTACCTCTAATGAACGTGAAAAGTTACGTGAAAGAGTCATGAGAAGGGTACAGACTTAGACATGTTTCGTAGGTAAGGCATAAGAAATATCCAGATCAGAGAGGAACTAAAGATAAAATTCTACTAAGCAACACTACGGTAATCAGAATTTATGTATCTGCAATTATTCTAGTTTGATGAAGGAAAAGGGAAAATATATATGGAGTGCTCTGCTAATGAACATTATCGGAATCTTTAATTGTTAAAGTTTACAAAATCTTGGTAGATTCACGTAGAAAGCAACATACTGTTAGACATGTATGATAGAGTTACAGGAGCAGATTATCTTTTTCGTCGGACGCAAACTAGAACTGCCAACTGTGACAGTTTTCAGCTGGTTTAGATTAGATTAGATTAGTACTTGTTCCATACATCATAAATACGACACTTCGTAATGATGTTTAACGTGTCAGGTTAATAAAATGTGTCTATACCAGATATTACATTAGACAAAATATTACAGGACACTCAATATTTTTAATTTTTTGTGGGGGTTGGGAAATTACCCACTTACTATATCCAAAAATTCATCTAATGAGTAGAAGGAGTTGCCATTAAGAAATTCTTTTAATTTCCTTTTAAATGCTATGTGGATATTTGTCAGACTTTTGATGCTATTAGGTAAGTGACCAAAGACTTTTGTGGCAGCATAATTTACCCCCTTCTGAGCCAGAGTTAGATTTAATCTTGAGTAGTGAAGATCATCCTTTCTCCTAGTGTTGTACCCATGTACACTGCTATTACTTTTGAATTCGTTCAGATTGTTAATAACAAATTTCATAAGTGAATATATATATTGTGAGGCTACAGTGAAGATTTCTAGCTCTTTAAATAAGTGTCTGCAGGATGATCTTGGATGAGCTCCAGCAATTATTCTGAGTACACGCTTTTGTGCAATGAACACTCTTTTACTCAATGATGAGTTACCCCTGAATATGATGCCATACGAAAGCAGAGAATGAAAACAGGCGTGGTAAGATAATTTACTCAGATGTATATCGTCAAAATTTGCAATGACCCTAATAGAATAAGTAGCTGAACTCAAACGTTTCAGGAGATCCTCAGTGCGTTTTTTCCAGTTAAACCCCTCATCAATACATACACCTCGAAATT
The DNA here is from genome assembly GCF_023898315.1 of Schistocerca nitens. Taxonomy (NCBI): domain Eukaryota; kingdom Metazoa; phylum Arthropoda; class Insecta; order Orthoptera; family Acrididae; genus Schistocerca; species Schistocerca nitens. Next base: position 158,555,392 of record NC_064622.1, on the reverse strand, counting down.
TGGAATATTCTACCTTAGCTACCGATCTTATCGAAGTCTATATTTATTAATGGTGTCATTCCCTTTACTGTGTGGAACTGTATATACTGTGTTTTGTCAAAGTTTAATGAGAGCCCATTTGCAGAAAACCACTTAATGATTTTCTGAAAAACATTGTTAACAATTTCACCAGTTAATTCTTGTCTGCCGGGTGTGATAGCTATACTTGTATCATCAGCAAAAAGTACCAGCTTTGCATCTTCGTGAATATAGAATGGCAAGTCATTAACATATATTAAGAACAGCAGAGGACCCAAGACCGAACCTTGCGGCACCCCATTCCTCTTTGTTCCCCAGTTTGAGAAATCACCAGTTTTTTGCACATTATGTGAACTGTTTATTTCTACTTCCTGCACTCTTCCAGTTAGATATGATTTAAACTATTTGAGCACTGTCCCATTCATACCACGGTACTTGAGTTTATCTAGAAGTATTCCATGATTTACCCAATCAAATGCCTTTGATAGAATACAAAAAATCCCAACAGTTGACTTCCGTTTACTCAGAGCATTTAATATTTCATTATTGAAAGTATATATAGCATTTTTCGTTGAAAAACCCTTCTGGAAACCAAACTGACATTTTGTTAAAACTTTATTTTTACAATGGTGTGCAGCTACTCTACAATACATTATTTTTTCAAGAATTTTGGATAAGGCAGTCAGAAGAGAGATTGGGCGGTAGTTGTTGACATCAGACGCATCCCCTTTTTTATGCAGTGGTTTAACAATGGCATACTTCAGTCTGTCTGGGAAAATGCCCTGCTTCAGAGAGATATTACATATGTGGCTAAGAATCCCACTTATTTCTTGGGAACAAGCTTTTATTATCCTGCTGGATATGCCATCAATTCCATGTGAGCTTTTGTTCCTGAGAGAGTTTATTATCTTCCTAATTTCAGAAGGAGAGGTTGGTGGAATTTCAATTGTATCAAATGGCGTGGGTAAGGCCTCTTCCATTAACTGCCTTGCTTTTCTAATGAACATTCAGATCCTATTTTCTCTACAACATTTAAAAAATGATTATTCAAAATGTTTTCGAGTTCTGGGTTGTTGTTTATCAAGTTTCCATTCACTTTGATGGTGATGCCGTCATCCTGTACTCTTGGCTGTCCTGTCTCCCTTGTAATAATATTCCAAATTGTTTTGATTTGTTATCACAGGTATTAATCTCAGCACGTGCTTCTGGACTTTTTAATAACCTTTCTTAATGTAGCACAGTAGTTTTTATAATATTTGGCTGTTTCTGGGTCATTACTCTTTCTTGTTGTTAGATACAGTTCCCTTTTGTGGTGACAAGATATTTTTATTCCTTTAATAAGCCAATGTTTTTTGCATGGTTTCTTATAATTAGATTTAACTACTTTCTTGGGGAAACAGTTTTCAAATTCTCTTACAAGTGTATCATGAAATAAGTGATATTTTAAATTAGCATCAGGTTCCTTGTACATCCCAACCCAGTCTAACTGCTGAAGAATTGCTCTGAAATTTCTAATTGTTGAGTCATTAAACAATTAATTGAATGCACAAGTTTGGAGGGTAGTTCTGAATTACTGAATGGAGCTATGTCATATACTGTAACTAGCTGAGCATCATGATCAGAAAGCCCATTCTCAACAGGACAAGAATTTATATTTTTAAACCTATCTTGGCCTATAAAAGTGTTATCTATCGATGTACTGCTGTCCTTTACTACCCGAGTAGGAACATTAATGACAGATGTCAAATTGAAAGAACCGAGCAAGACTTGCAGGTCATTCTTCCTAGTACAGTCTTTCAGTGAATCAACATTGAAGTCCCCACAAATAATAATTTGCTTTCCCCTATCTGACAGATAGCACAGCAAGGCATCCAAGTTTTTCAGTAATAAATGAAAGTTTCCTGAAGGGGACCTATATACTCTTACAATTATAAAAGAGCCCTCCTTCTGTTTAAGTTGACAGGCACATGCTTCTACATGTTGCTGTAGACAAAACTTTTTTGTATCTAAGCTTTCTACACAGTGAGAACTTTTGACATATATGGCAACTCCTCCTCCCACCTTATTCTCTCTACTCATATGTGCAGCTAGTTTATAACCACTGATATTTACCTTTTCCATATCAGACGCAATGTGATGCTCGGACAGACATAGTATATCTATTACATTATCAGATTCAATGTCATCTAAACAAACCAGAAGCTCATCTACTTTATTCTTCAATCCTGGAATGTTTTGGTGAAAAATGGTAACATAATTTTTTACTTTACTTTTGTGGAATCTACTTTTTTCTTTAATCCACCAATATTTTGATTAAATATGGTAACATTATTATTTACTTTCCTGTTTTGAGAATTTTGTGAGTTTTGGATCTCTTTAGCACCTGCCTGCGTGAACTTCTCATTGGACACTGATATTAGTTTAAAAAAGAGGTACATCCACGAGTACTAGTGTCCCCCCTTATGGATTTCGCTAACAACCCTGCCAGTTTACGCTTCCCTTTCCTATTGAGATGTAGGCCATGCCTTGTAAAATCCTCCCTATCAATAGCCTCGACTGGAACCAATCCAATGTCTGACAGAGTGGCCGCTCTATGCAACTGACCCAACTCCATATTTATCCTCCTGACGGAGCGGTTCAACTGGGGCTGATCATGCCGCACGAAAGCAGGCACTAGCCCAACATTGGTATGGGTCGTTGCCGAGGCTATTTTCACCAGGTCACACTCAATGCTGTAGCCATGATCCCTATCAATACTGTTTCCCACTCCACCCGCTTTCATCACATGACCCTGCTTTGTGAATCCCTTGCACAAGGAACCTATATCCTCTACCACCTGGCTAAGACTTGCACTTGGCTTGAAAAAGTTTGTGACCTGTTACCTGTCACCTAATTTTTCCTGCAAAATCTGGCCCACACCTCTTCCATGGCTGCTACCTAGCAACAGAACTTTCCTCTTACTTTCTACTTTTTTTGAAACAGTTGGTTTCCTAGTGAGATTCCGTTGCATCTTAACTACATCTACGTCTACTGGAGCCTCTTTCTTACTTAACTGTGGTAGCAAGGCAAATCTATTGGTTGTGCCAGTTGGGAAGCTTTCAGACACTGTCCTCTTTCTGTGGCCCCTGTTCCCAGATACCACTTTCCACCGCTGTTTGCCCTCCTCCCACCTTAACCTCTTCAGTTCCTCCCTCGCTCTGTCCAAATCAGCCTGAAGGGCTCTAATTATCTCCTCCTGTTCAGCTATAATCCTATCTCTTAAGCAAACCCTGCAAGAGAATGGAAGAGTCTCGTTAGCTTCCCCAATTCCCACGCCGCTACAATTTCCGCAATGAAACACCTGTCACAACAGCTGCACAAAATCCCTGAACTAACTTTCCTACTGCAGCTCACACACTTAGTATCCATGGTAGTTTGGAAGTTAGTTAAGAGATTTACTAAGTGATAACGATAATATATTAAATATAGATGCAAAAAGACACTAAATATGTTTTGGAAACTAATATGTAAGTAAACTATTACCAAATGCACTTAAATTTGTGGTATAACGCTAAATATGCACGATCAAAAATTAGGCCTAAACAGCTGAATGTAACCAAAACGATCTTTTTGCGATGAGTGGAAGAATACGTAAATAAAAGAAAAACCTTTAACAGCAAGCTTGAAGAGCACACTAATGAACGTATTTAATTAGTTAATCTATACCACTTGCACTTAAGATTGCGGTATAACGCTAAGTATGCACACTCGGAAAGTAAGGCAAAGCCGCGAAATATAAACAAAACGAACTTTTCCCGATTTCTGGAACAATACGCAAATAAAAGAAAAACCTTTAATGGTGAGCTTGAAAAGCACCCTAATGAACGTATTTAATCAGTTAAACTACAGGAAATGCACTTCCAATTGCGGTATATCGCTAAATATGCGCACTCGAAAAATTAGGCCTAAGCAGCAGTAAGTAAACAAACGAACTTTTCACGATTACTAGAACACTACGTAAATAAGAGAAAAACTTTTAATGGTGAGCTTGAAGAGTATACTAAAGAACGTATTTAATTAGTTAAAAGTGTTCAACTACAATTAATTACAACCTAAATAACTTATATTTCACGAGAGCTCTGTCTCCGTACGTGCGGCCTTGTGCAGGGCTACCAACACATTTCCATTTTTTAGCAAAGCAGCCTCAGTGATCACACAGAAAATATTATGAAAACATGAAACATTTTTGATCTGTCGTTGTGGTATAGCGGTTCTAGGCGCTTCAGTCCGGAACCGCGCTGCTGCTACGATTGCATGTTCGAATCCTGCCTCGGGCATGGATGTGTGTGATGTCCTTAGGTTAGTTAGGTTTAAGTAGTTCTAAGTCTAGGGGACTGATGACCTCAGATGTTATGTCCCTTAGTACTAAGAGCCATTTGAACCATTTAACCTTTCGGTAACTAAATACTTAAAAATGGTTTTTTATTTCGTTATTTTTATCAGTTACTTATAGCTTTGGCCTTTACCTGTCCTAGTGAACTATATGATGTATCTTTAAGGGATCCACATTTTTTTTCTTTCAAAAACCTCATATCGCATCTATTTTCCAAAATTACACTATACGGTTAGGTTTTTATGATCAATGCATTGTTGTTGGGCCTGCGTATCTGCTCCCTGTCTTTCATGCGTAGTATCAACTCTGTGTGTGAATGGTTTCAGAACACTAATACACTATGTGATCAAAAGTATCCGGACACCCCCAAAACATACGTTTTTCATATTAGGTGCTTTGTGCTGCCACCCACTGCCAGGTACTCCATATCAGCGATCTCAGTAGTCATTAAACATCGTCAGAGAGCAGAATGGGGCGCTCTGCGGAACTCATGGACTTCTAACGTGGTCAGGTGATTGGGTGTCACTTCCGTCATACGTCTGCAATCGAGATTTTCACACTCCTACACATCCAAAGGTCCACTGTTTCCTATGTTATGGTGAAGTGGAAACGTGAAGGGACACGTACAACCGAAAAGCGTTAACTGAGAGAGACCGCCGACAGTTGAAGAGGGTCGTAATAAGTAATAGGCAGAAATCTATCCAGACCATCACACAGATATTCCAAACTGCATCAGGATCCACTGCAAGTACTGTGACAGTTAAGCGGGAGGTGAGAAAACTTGGATTTCATGGTCGAGCGGCTGCTCATTAGCCATACATCACGGTGGTAAATGCTAAACGCCGCCTCGCTTGGTGTAAGGAGCGTAAACATTGGACGATTGAGCAGTGGGAAAACGTTGTGTGGAGTGACGAATCACGGTACACAATGTGGCGAACCGATAGCAGGGTGTGGGTATGGCGAATGCCCGGTGAAGCCAGCGTGTGTAGTGTGAACAGTAAAATTCGGAGGCGATGGTATTATGGTGTGGTCGTGTTTTTCATGGAGGGGCTTGCACCCGTTGTTTTGCGTGGCACTATCGTAGCACAGGCCTACATTATTATTTTAAGCACCTTCTTGCTTCCCACTGTTGAAGAGCAATTCGGGGATGGCGATTGCATCTTTCAACGCGATCGAGCACCTGTTCATAATGCACGGCCTGTGGCGGAGTACCTACACTGCAATAACATCCCTGTAATGGACTGGGCAGCACAGAGTCCTGACTTGAATCCTGCAGAACACCTTTGGGTTATTTTGGAACGCCGACTTCGTGTCAGGCCTCACTGACCGACATCGATACCTCTCCTCAGTGCAACACTCCGTGAAGAATGGGCTGCTATTCCCCAATATACCTTGGCATCTGATTGAACGTATGCCTGCGAAAGTGGAATCTGCCATCAAGGCTAAGGGTGGGCCAGTACCATATTGAATTCAAGCATTAGCGGTGGAAGGCCCCACGAACTTGTAAGCCATTTTCATCCAGGTGTCCGGATTTTTTTGATCACATAGTGTATTTCAGTCACGCGTCAGAATTCACTTGCTAGGGTATCTTGTTCGTTACGACAATTGAAGTAAAGCATACGGCACCTAAACTGTTTTTGGATGAATGAACCTTAGAGATTCACAAATTTAGTGACTGTCAGAAACGGCGTTGTGCTGCACTAAGCAGATTTTCTACCAAGATGCTGGATTCACTTCTGATGTGTCCACATACACACACACACACACACGCGCGCGCGCGCGCGCGCGCGCAATGTACAATGTAGACGCTCTTCCTCAATGATACTGCACAATAAGATATACAATTAAGAGGTCACAATTTTAAAGTGTCAGGTACGTAAGGATTTAGTACTCTAAGCTATATTGTAATTCTCAGATGAATATGTAGACAATGTAACCATTGTGATGCTGCTGCAAATATCTGACCAAACTGCGTAGATATGGAACTTAAACGTTCATCGCACACAGCTGTAAGAGTAATTTATTTTTACTGTACTCCAACCAGCAGAGCCGGCAGTTTAATATCCCGCCCATTAAAGCGATTAAAGCGTGATGGTTCCATTCAGCCAAATGTTACAGCAGACGGAAAGAGGAACAGTACGCAAACCATATGCAAATACATGGAGATAATTTCATAGTCCCACATTCGCCTGGTAACCGTAGGAAATCTCTCAAATGCCTTAGTCGGAAACAGGGCTGGGGCTATTTTAATTCAATTCTGGGACTGGCTAAGACAAAAACAGAAATTTATTGTTAGTAAGACGGTGTTGTGTAGTAAGGCTGAAACTTAGGCTTGTTTGTACGTACCTGATACTTAAAAAGTACTTGATAATCATTACGTCTTTATCTACATCTACATCTATACCCCGCAAGCCATCTTTCCGTGTTTGGCGGAAAGCACGTTGTGTAACTTCCCCCCCTCGCTCCCATCCCCGTTTTCCGGTTTCAGTGGCAGATGATTCGCGGGAGGAACGATTGTTGGTACACCGTCTGGTCTCCAAAGTCTAACCTTTGGATTCAAATCAGTGTGAGTGTGCTTCCTGCACAAAGCACTTCTCACGATCCGGCTCAGCGTCAAGGGGTACTTCGTGCGTTGGTTCACAGATTCCACGTCATTTTAGACCAGAAGAGTTTGTTAACTGAGTTAACCATCTTGAGCTCACCTTGCGTCACAATGTGTCCACACACAGACTAACACACACACGCACTCACTCACACACACACACACACACACACATACAGTGAAAGACAGATCAGACGTGCGTAACGCTTGTAAGTAGCCTGTTTATATGAAACTTCCTGGCAGATTAAAACTGTGTGCCCGACCGAGTTCGAGTCTCGGTCGGGCACACAGTTTTAATCTGCCAGGAAGTTTCATATCAGCGCACACTCCGCTGCAGAGTGAAAATCTCAGCCTGTTTATATGTTTGCATGTTGGTAGCGCGACAGACTGCATTAATAACTCTGACTGCGCAGTGCGCCCTCTGTAAGAAAGTCTGTGGCTGGTCGGACTCGGAGTTGGAGATGGACAGCTAGCAGTGATGGAGGTTGGATGTTAATAGTTGGCAGTGATGGGGGTGGACAGTCTAGACCTGTCTCAGTGGTGGAAATTTAATTTAGTCGATGATTATATAATTTTTGGAACTGGATGTCACGGACGATTATATAATTTTCTTGAACTGGATGTCGCATTATTAAGGTAAAATTTGCTAAACACATTGTTTTCTCTGCAACAAAATCTTTCCTTTGCTAACCACACCCCTATTAGTACACTCATACTCGTAAATTAAGGATAATGCTGATACATGGTGAAACAACGCTCTGGTGGGCGGTTTGCGGGCTAAATCACCTCGGGCTATGATCATGCGGTGCACGGTGGCGCCGGCAGCAGTCCACATACGCAAGGGTGTGTTGGTGCATGTCAGAGTACGGTGCAGCGAGTAAGTGTGCAGACGTTTTCAGACGTGCTAATGGTCACTGTGTGTTGAAAATGGCTCAAAGAACACATATTGATCACGTTGTGAGGGGTAGAATACTAGAGCGACTGGAGGCCGGTCAAACACAGTAGATCGTAGCACGGCCCTACGTGTGCCACAAAATATGATCTCAAGATTATGGCAATGATCCCAGCAGACAGGAAACGTGTCCAGGCGCTACAGTGCGGGACATCCACAGTGTACAACACCACAAGAAGACCGATATCTCGCCATTAGTGCCCGCAGCCGGCCACGGAGTACTGCAGGTAGCCTTGCTCGGGACCTAACCACAGCAACTGGAACAGTTGTCTCCAGACACACAGTCTACAGACGACTGAACAGACATGGTTTATTCGCCCGAAGACCTGCAAGGTGCATTCCACTGGCCCCTTGTCACAGGAGAGCCGATAAAGACTGGTGTCAAGAACACAGTACATGGTCATTGGAACAGTGGTCCCAGGTTATGTTCACGGACGAGTCCAGGTATAGCCTGAACAGTAATTCTCGCCCGGCTTTCATGTGGAGTAGACCAGGAACCAGATACGAACCCCTAAATGTTCTTGGAAGGAACCTGTATGGAGGTCGTGGTTTGATGGCGTGGGGTGGGATTATGATTGGTGCACGTACATCCCCCGCATGTCTCTGACAGAGGAACTGTAACAGGTCAGGTGCACCGGGACGTCATTTTGCACCAGTATGTCCGCCTTTTCAGGGGTGCTGTGGGTCCCACCTTCCTCCTGATGGATGATAACGGACGGGCCCACCGTTCTGCCATCGTGGAGAGGAAACAAAAGATATGAGGCGATGGAGTGGCCTGCCTGTTCTCCAGACCTAATCCCCATTGAGCACGTCTAGGATGCTCTCGGTCGACGTATCGCTGCACGTCTTCAAACCCCTACGACACTTCAGGAGATCCGACAGGCACTGGTGCGAGAATGGGAGGCTATATCCCAGCAGCTGCTCGACCACATGATCCAGAGTATGCCAACCCGTTGTGCGGCCTATGTACGTGAGCATGATGTCGGGGAACTTGCGCAGGAAACAGTGGCGTTTGGTAGCACATGTGTTTCGGGACGGCTTTCTCAACTTATCTCCAATACTGCGGACTTACGGATCTTCCCCATGTGCCTATGCTGTTAGCGCCAGTTCTGTGTAGTGCCACATTGTGTGGCACCACATTCTGCAATTATCATTAATTTATGAGCATGAGTGTAGTTAGAGCCTACAGTGGTTAGACTCTTTTATTTAGATTTTTTGTGAGGTAAGTGTCTTATGAAATTTATTGGTTATTGTTAGGATTTCTTCTAATTCAGGGCTATTCCTTTGTGTTAATTATTTGAGCAGTTAGACTGCGTTTGAGTTGTATTTCTCAAGAATAATTCTCTAGGTCAGATATGAAATAATGATGATAAGGACAACACAACACCCTGTCTCTGAGCGGAGAAAATCCCCGATCCAGTCGGGAAACGAACCCGGGCCGTTAGGTATAACGTTCCGTCGCGCTGACCACTCAGCTAACAGGGGCGGACACTATCATTTGTTGAACTAATGACTCGTGTAATACACCAAGCTGCATTTAAGAGTGTAGCTTGCACGTCGGCTGTTCGATCTTCACTGTCTACGAATTAATATTATTATTTATATTATTTGAATTGCATTTATCGAACTGAACTGTCAATTAACAAATCTGGAATCCTAATCTTTTTATGTTTAATTACTAATCGTATGAAAATGTGAGTATCCATTACGACAGAGTTTCGTTTTCGAAAATCAGCTACCGGTAATGTGAAATTCTTTTCCATGCTTTCATTCTTCAGCGTTACAAAGCATCAGTGTAGAAGTACCTCTTCAGGATTTTTCAGGTATAAGACACAGTCTCTAGATCCACAGTGATATCATCTAAAATATATTATCTGAGAAGGAAACGAACTATTTACACTGATCAGCCAGGACATTACGACCGCCTTCCTAGTAGCCGATATGTCCACCTTTGCACAGATAACAAGTGCGACGTGTCGTGGCGTGGAAGCAATGAGGCCTTGGTCCTTCGGTGGAGGGAGTTGGCACCACATCTGAACACACGAGTCACCAAATTCCCGTAAATTCCTGGGAGGGGGGTGATGGACTCTGACGCCACTTTCAAACACATCCCTGTTGTGTTCGATCGGGTTCAGATCCAGCGAGTTAGTGTGTGTGTGGGGGGGGGGGGGAGGGAGGAGCAGCACATTAGATCTCACCACTCTATTCCTCGAACCACTCCATCACGCTCCTGGTCTTTTGATGTGTCGTGGCGCATAATCTTGCTGAAAAGTACGATGCTGGGAAACATGATCCTCGTGAAAGGAAATATGAGGTCTGCAACCACTGTACGATACACCTTGGCCGTCATCGTGCCTTCACGATCTTCACTTGACCCATGGATGGCCGCTTGAATGTTCACCAGAGCATAATGGAGCCGCCGCCAGCTTGTCTCCGTCCAGCAGTACTGGTGTCAAGGAGCTGTTCCTCTGAAAGACAATGGATTCGCTCCCTCCCATCAGCATGATGAAGAGGGTATCGGGATTCATCAGATCATTCAGCACTCAGTCACTGCGCCAACGCCCAGTGCTCACGGTCACATGGTCATTTCAGTCGTGGCTGCCAATGTCGTGGTTTTAACATAGGCACACGCAAGCGTCGTCGGCTGTAGGGCCCATCGTTGGGAATGTTCGGAGCACTGTGTGTCCAGACACACTTGTACTCAGTCCAGCATTAAAATCTGATGTTAGATCCACCACAGTTTGACGCCTGTCCTGTTTTACCAGTTTGCCCAGCCTACGGCATCCGACATCTGTAATGAGAGGTGGCCGCACCACCTTACGACGTCTACACCCGTTTTCACCTCGGTTTCGCTACATGTTGAAGACACTCACCACAGCACTCTTCGAACGACCGACAACTTGGGCAGTTTCCGAAAAGCCCGTACCGAGCCTCAGGGCCATCACAGTCTGCCCTCGGTCAAACTCAGATAGATCGCGCGCTTTCCCCATTCTACACACGTACAGCACGCTATCTGATACTACATTCACTGTGCATGTGTCTGATTAGCAGTCATTCCTCGCCAGGTGACGCTGATATCGCCTTGACGGGTTTATATCGTTAGTACGTCGACGGTCATAATGTTTCGGGTGACCAGTATAAATCTTAGAGACTACCAACTTCAACAACTAGTATCCAAACACTAAACTTTGAAATCGTTTCACAGCGCCTAAAATAGTAGAATGAAAGTCAATTTTTTTCTTTGTTCGATTCCCATCTTTTTTCGGAACATTGTAATAAATGGCTAATGCACTGAATCATGCTACAAATAAATTCACTCCACATTAAAGGTATAATAGACATTTAATAAATAATAAGCTGTAATTTTCTGTTAAAATATGAGCATTAATTTCATGTCTTGTTACAGTTAACAAGCGACAGTATTTCCCACTTGAATTCTGGCAAAAAAAGGCAGCTGTCTGTGCATATTATTTCAGTTCAGAAAGGCCACTCTCTCTCCCTCTGTATAGAGGCTCTCTACTTCAGTTTAGTGACCAATTTTAGAATGACTTGTAGGAAAGCGCCCTGGAGACCACCATAAGCAGTTTCCGTCATTGTACCCTGTTTTTGTCGTTGTTAGATATGAGGTTGTGTTCTGTGCAGCATTAGTAAATATTTAGCTACAGATGTAAGTGCTGTACTGTGCATTACAACTAGTTGGACTGTATTGTTAGATACTCAGTTACAGAACTTTATGGTGAACCAATTGGTATTTATATTTAGAACTCTTTGTGCAAAATGTGAACACTGAAGCTATACTTCATCGGTCACGCACCATCTTGAATCCTGAAACAGAAGAAGGTCTTTTACTATATCACATGTGATACTTGCAAATGAACTGAGTTCCTTTAATATCATAACAGTTTAACCAGAGATGAAAATAAAAAATTGTTAGTTTCCAATAACTAATGTGTTTAAATTGTAACCAGATTTTGATAATTTTTCTGCTTAATTTGATTTCACTTACTGGTTATTGATTTGTAGCAGATTAATAATGTGACAGATATAGGATTAGAAACAGTACAGACGAGATTATGTCGACTGCAACACTTTCACATTTCAATCGAATATTTGCGCCTAGGTAGGTGTCAATATTGTCTCTTGGAACACATTTTCACGCTTGGAAAAAGCCCTAATTTCCCGAAATAATTTTTGTAATTTCAAAAATATGCTAAAGGTCATAAAAATGAATGCCATTGTTTAAAAATAGAGTAGGAAAATGTGTTGAACTTCTAATACAGAAAGGAATGATAAGTATACCAAATGTAATGTAATCTCTATAAAGTAAAACGAGGAAAAGGAATTTGAATTGAAATGTTAGTATTCCATTCTTCCGAAAATTAATTGTTCGAAAGTCCAGAAATCATCACACAGCAGGAGAAGAACATGAGAAGACGTATTAAAATATTCTCATTCTTCATTATCTAAGCCTGCTGACGATCGAGGAATCTTAATTGGTCACCTGCTTTAGTAGGTGTCAGGTCCGGGGTATTTGCTGGCGAGCAGATAAGTTTGGTAACGGGGGACCCTGTCAGCATGAACTATAGTGAGGTAAAATACTTTGGATTATATTATGAAACGTTAATCGGACTTCGTGAAAAAATAAGTATAGAATGTAAGGTTCGACTATCGTGACATCCAAATATACATATAATGGCGCGCGGATGGGGCACAGACCGCCACGTCATCAAACCGATCGCTTTGCATCGTAATTATAACTTTAATACACAGAATTACTGGACATTTAACTAGCACATTATTTCAAGTGATTACAGTAAAATGAACAACGTATTTCAAATTAAATATTATGATTGTTATTCGAAATAACAAGACTAACATAAAAGTGAGTCCTTACACTGACATGGTCGGATTTTAACTGAACAACGTAATGAAGCCCAGAGGTTTTATACAATGATATTATTACACAAGACAGCGTATCTTTTTTTAATTGCAATTAATTAATTTAATGCACAAAATTAAACACTCTCCCCTACACATCCACATGATTTTCGTAACCGCCTATTCTCGCCGGAATCTCTCTTATAAGATTATTATGCTCATAAAAAATACAGGGTGATTCAAAAAGAGAGAACTGATTTCAGTCTTTTATTACAGACAAACTATAAAAGATAGGAACATAATTGCGCATGTTACTGGGTAGAGAAACGCTCAAAGTTTTGACACAGCTCCAGCGTTGTCTATTTGTAGTAACATGGAGACTACACCTCGAGAGAAATCGTTTTGTGTTTAGTAATTTCCACAAAGTCAGTTCAGTGTTCAAGTGCTAAGTGCATTCCGCCGTCGATTCAGCAAGAAGCCGCCCCCGTACAAGCATATTTCTGTGGCTTGGTTCTAAAAGAGCCCATGTCAATATTTGTCAAAACTGGTTTTATTGGTGTGCGCCATATAGTTTCACATGCTCTTCATAATGTTAAAACGGCCAATGTGTAAGCTACATAGTGAGAGATACTGGGATTTTATGTTGTAAGCCCCAAAGTGTTTTATCAAGTTTCCAATCGGCGTAAAAGGGCCCATCTTGACATTGGTCTTTTTTGCTGACAGATTGTTTCAACAATTGAAACAGTGTTGTGACATTAGACTTAAACCTGGCGGGAATACACAATAATAAGAGTTGTTCCTTTAACAATTCCTCTTACCATTCGGCGCACCGTTAGTGAGGAGTCTAGACAGTCTTGGTGGGCACAAACAGGTTTCACAGAGGCGATAAGGAAGAGCTTGAGGAAAAAACTGCACCTGAAATATCACCGCTTGAGTCATCACTTTGCCTTGAAGGTAAGTTTACTAAAATAAACTGGTATCAGGAGCATTTATCCCTAATTTTCCCAACACAAGACCATAAATTGACTGGTATCTCTACTTAATGCCAGTCTCAAATATTATCAACTGCCTTTTAAATTTATTTCATTTTTATTTTCTTTAAGGTCATCCCATTACCAGTGCAGAAGGAAATGTATGGTCGTCATTATTGGCAGACGTGGTTGCAAGTTCTGATGAAGATGTATTTGAAGATTCTGATGAATATGTTCCAAGTGGTGGCGAAAGTAGTGATGAAAGCAATGATGGAGTGAATATAGCTGTACGTAAGACAGTTAAGAAATCTTCAAGGATTGAAGGAATTTATGTAATTCAACCGCAGCCGGGCAATGAAACAACAAAGTTTAGTGGAAGGGGGAGAAAGAAATGTGTTCCACAGGATTCATCCAGATAAAAAAGCGAAACGAAAAATTATGGGAGAAAAATTGGGGAAAGAATTGACAACTGCAGGAAAGGAATATGTGACATCGAAAGGAAAAGTTATACCTGCTAAAGTTCTGAAATCATCGTGTAACTGCAGGAAAAATTGCGGAGGAAAAGCAAATGACGATGAGAGATAGAAATGTTGATAGAATATTACAAATAGTCCCCAGAAGCTCAAAATCTGTTCCTAGCTAATCTAGACTCTGATAAGCTCATCTGCAGAAACCAGCACGGTTTTAGGAAACAGCGGTCATGCGAGACACAGCTGGCCCTCTTTGTGCATGATATACAACAGGCTCTAGATACTGGCTCTCAGGTTGATGCCATATTTGTCGACTTTCGAAAGGCGTTAGACTCAGTTCCGCACTGTCGCTTGCTCCAAAAAGTGCGCGCTTACGGTCTATCGGATGACATATGCGGTTGGATAGAAAGTTTTCTACCAGACGGGGAGCAGTATGTCGTCCTGAACGGGGTGACTTCAACAGAAACAAGCGTAACTCCAGGTGTGCCCCAGGGCAGCGTAATAGGTCCTCTGCTTTTTGCGATTTCCATAAACGATCTGGTTGACTGTATTGACAGCGGCATTAGACTGTTTGCCGATGATTCCGTAGTCTACAGGAAAGTAATATCACACGAAAGTTGTGAACAAATCACTGAGGATCTGCAGAAAATAAATGCGTGGTGTAATGACTGGCAGTTATCTCTCAATATTAGTAAGTGTAACTTACTGCGTATAACAAGGCGAAACTCCCCATTAATGTACGAGAACAAAATAAATGCCCAGTCTTTGCAAGCGGTTAACATCCGTCAAGTATCTGGGTGTGACTATTCGGAATGATCTCAAGTGGAATGATCAGATTACGCAAGTAACGGGTAAGGCAAACTCTATATTGCGGCTTATGGGTAGAATCCTGAAGCGATGCAGTCCTTTAACAATGGAAATTGCTTACAACACCTTAGTTCTTCTAGTCTTAGAGTATCGTTCGTCTGTATGGGACCCTTACCAGTTGGGTCTGATTCAAGAAATTGAGAAAGTCCAAAGAAGAGAAGCAAGATTCGTGACTGGTACATTTAGCCATCGCAAGAGCGTTACAAATCTCATAGACAGTTTGAAGTGGGACACACTTGCAGACAGACGGCGCGCTAAGCGGAAGGGGCTGCTCACTAAATTCCGAAATCTGATCGTCACCGAGGATGTAGAGCATATATTATTATCACCAACTTTTAAATTGAGCAATGATCACCATTCAAAGATAAGAGAAATTAGAGCTCGTACTAAGGCGTTCAGACAGTCGTTTTTCGCTTGCGCGATCCGCGAGTGAAACAGAAGAGGGGGGGGGGGGGGGGACAAACCTGAAGGAGCTGCTAGCAGGTGAACATATTCGAGGAAGGACTTTCTTTACAGTCCTTCTTTGCAGACTAAGACAGAAGTATGTCAGAATATGTTCCTTAGTACATTTTCTTTAACACAAAAGAAGGTAAGAATAATTGTGGAGAAAAGACGGGGCTCTTAAGGAGTGTGTTCTGAAGACGGACGTGGTAAACATTCTGATCATCCGAAAGTTCCATCTGACGACATTGATTTAATAAAGGAACACATTAACATGTTTCCTTCCTACGAAAGCCATTATTCTCGATCTCATTCTTCTAAAAAATATTTATCTCCAGACACGAGTATTTCAGCAATGTACCGGCTCTATCAAGAATTTTGCCAAACCAGAAGTATGAAGCCAAGCAGTGAAGCGTGTTATCGAAGAATTTTGTGACCTGTTGCAGACTTAGTTTCCACAAACCGAAGACTGACACTTGTGCAAAATGTGACAAATACGTCATGATGCTCGAGAATTGTACTAATGATGCTGATCGTTGTTAAGGTTGAAATGGAACGACAGCAACATTTGGATTTAGCCCAGGCTGCTTACGATCAGAAAGACAGTGATAAAAAGAAAGCTGATCAGAGTTTCAATGTAGTAACTCTGGTCTTTTATTTGCAGAAATGTCTACCTACTCCTTTTCTACGCTGTGGGGTGGCATTTTACTAAAGACAACTTTGGACTTTCAACTTGACCATCTATGTAAAGAGAGATAATGAATGTTCTCCAGTACGTTACATCTGGAATGAAACTGTGGCAGGAAGAGGTGGCCAAGAAACAGCTTCTTGTATATATGATTATTTGATGAATCTGGCCAACGAAATTGTTGAGGTACACCTGTACAGCGATTCGTGTACCGGACAAAACAGAAATGTTTTTATTACCATCGTGTTACTGAGACTAGTGGAAGAATTCATGATTCAGGGAAGACGTCTGGAAATCAATCGTAAGTTTCTTGAAGTTGGAAATACCCACGTGGAAGCTGACTCAATTCACACAGCCATTGAGAAGACAAAGAAAACAACAACAGTTGAAGTAGAACTGCCAAGAGACTGGGCCAAATCAATACGCATGGTTCCCTGAAAGCCACCCATAACTGCAATAACGCTGGAACAAAAGGACTTCTACAACTTTAAAGACCTGATGATAAGTCATTAACGCAGAAGGGAATCTTATTGTTTAGAACAAGATATAATGAATGAAATATCACTCAGGTTTGCCAGGAATTGTCTCGTACAAACACAGTTACTCCTCAGAAGAACAATTCAAGATAATAGATCTGAACAGAAAGAAAAACCTACGCTTGTCTATGCCAAAACTTGCACCTATTTCTGATGCCATCATACCCATTTCAGAAAAGAAATTAAAGGACTTAAGGGATCTCCCTCCGTACATCAATGTAAGCAGTCGTCCATTCTACATGCAGTTCATAAATCACCTGAGAGCCAATACACAGTCAGATGAAAGAGACAAACAGATATCTTACGAAGGGGAGGATGAGGATGGTGAGCCGGCCGCGGTGACCGTGCGGTTCTAGGCGTTTCAGTCCGGAGCCGCGTGACTGCTACGGTCGCAGGTTCGAATCCTGCCTCGGGTATGGATGTGTGTGATATGCTTAGGTTAGTTAGGTTTAAGTAGTTCTAAGTTCTAGGGGACTGATGACCTAAGATGTTAAGTCCCATAGTGCTCAGAGCCATTTGAACCATTTTTTTGAGGATGGTGATTATGACAAAAACGAGTGATATATTTTTCTCTCTCCTTTTACAGTATCAGCCATAGTGTATGCAAATTACACTCCTGGAAATGGAAAAAAGAACACATTGACACTGGTGTGTCAGACCCACCATACTTGCTCCGGACACTGCGAGAGGGCTCTACAAGCAATGATCACACGCACGGCACAGCGGACACACCAGGAACCGCGGTGTTGGCCGTCGAATGGCGCTAGCTGCGCAGCATTTGTGCACCGCCGCCGTCAGTTTCAGCCAGTTTGCCGTGGCATACGGAGCTCCATCGCAGTCTTTAACACTGGTAGCATGCCGCGACAGCGTGGACGTGAACCGTATGTGCAGTTGACGGACTTTGAGCGAGGGCGTATAGTGGGCATGCGGGAGGCCGGGTGGACGTACCGCCGAATTGCTCAACACGTGGGGCGTGAGGTCTCCACAGTACATCGATGTTGTCGCCAGTGGTCGGCGGAAGGTGCACGTGCCCGTCGACCTGGGACCGGACCGCAGCGACGCACGGATGCACGCCAAGACCGTAGGATCCTACGCAGTGCCGTAGGGGACCGCACCGCCACGTCCCAGCAAATTAGGGACACTGTTGCTCCTGGGGTATCGGCGAGGACCATTCGCAACCGTCTCCATGAAGCTGGGCTACGGTCCCGCACACCGTTAGGCCGTCTTCCGCTCACGCCCCAACATCGTGCAGCCCGCCTCCAGTGGTGTCGCGACAGGCGTGAATGGAGGGACGAATGGAGACGTGTCGTCTTCAGCGATGAGAGTCGCTTCTGCCTTGGTGCCAATGATGGTCGTATGCGTGTTTGGCGCCGTGTAGGTGAGCGCCACAATCAGGACTGCATACGACCGAGGCACACAGGGTCAACACCCGGCATCATGGTGTGGGGAGCGATCTCCTACACTGGCCGTACACCACTGGTGATCGTCGAGGGGACACTGAATAGTGCACGGTACATCCAAACCGTCATCGAACCCATCGTTCTACCATTCCTAGACCGGCAAGGGAACTTGCTGTTCCAACAGGACAATGCACGTCCGCATGTATCCCGTGCCACCCAATGTGCTCTAGAAGGTGTAAGTCAACTACCCTGGCCAGCAAGATCTCCGGATCTGTCCCCCATTGAGCATGTTTGGGACTGGATGAAGCGTCGTCTCACGCGGTCTGCACGTCCAGCACAAACGCTGGTCCAACTGAGGCGCCAGGTGGAAATGGCATGGCAAGCCGTTCCACAGGACTACATCCAGCATCTCTACGATCGTCTCCATGGGAGAATAGCAGCCTGCATTGCTGCGAAAGGTGGATATACACTGTACTAGTGCCGACATTGTGCATGCTCTGTTGCCTGTGTCTATGTGCCTGTGGTTCTGTCAGTGTGATCATGTGATGTATCTGACCCCAGGAATGTGTCAATAAAGTTTCCCCTTCCTGGGACAATGAATTCACGGTGTTCTTATTTCAATTTCCAGGAGTGTATTTGTATGATATTAAGAATGGTGAATATAGTTTCCCCCATGATTACGAGACGAAAAAGTATTTCCATGATTTACGACGATAAAATGTGATTTTTGGAACATGTAACAGTTGCTATCAGTTATTAAATTCTAAAGGAGTGAATAAAGTGATTTAATTAATGAATACAAGGACACATTTATTTTAAAATTACTGGTTTCTGGTTATTCAGTGTACCTGAACCTGATGTCCAAAGGGCCAATGCCAAATAATTTAAGAGAGTTGACGATTTAAAAAAGGGCCAATGTCCTCTTACGTCCTTTAATTTTGAGGCTGAAAATTCTAGAAATTTATTATTTAAAAAAAACGCATTGTTAAGATGATTTACTATAATGATAGTAATAAATACCCCAAAATACAGGGTGATTCAAAAAGAATACCACAACTTTAGGAATTTAAAACTCTGCAACGACAAAAGGCAGAGCTAAGCACTATCTGTCGGCGAATTAAGGGAGCTATAAAGTTTCATTTAGTTGTACATTTGTTCGCTTGAGGCGCTGTTGACTAGGCGTCAGCGTCAGTTGATGCTAAGATGGCGACCGCTCAACAGAAAGCTTTTTGTGTTATTGAGTACGGCAGAAGTGAATCGACGACAGTTGTTCAGCGTGCATTTCGAACGAAGTATGGTGTTAAATCTCCTGATAGGTGGTGTATTAAACGTTGGTATAAACAGTTTACAGAGAATGGGTGTTTGTGCAAAGGGAAAAGTTCTGGACGGCCGAGAATGAGTGATGAAAATGTAGCACGCATCCAGTAAGCATTTGTTCGCAGCCCAGGAAAATCGACTCGCAGAGCTAGCAGAGAGCTGCAAATTCCACAATCAACTGTATGGAGAGTCCTACGAAAAAGGCTAGTTATGGAACCTTATCGTCTGAAATTGGTTCAAGCACTGTCTGCAGCTGATAAGATTAAAAGAATCGATTTCTGTGATTTTATCCTTGCTCAAATGGAAACAGATGAATCTTTCGTTTCAAAGATTGTGTTTAGTGATGTAGCAACTTTCCACACTAACGGGAAAGTCAACCGTCACAATGTCTGTATATGGGGCACTGAGAATCCGCGGGAAACAACTCAGTATGAACGTGACTCGCCTAAGGTGAACGTTTTCTGTGCCATTTCAGCGAATAAAGTTTTTGGTCCCTTTTTCTTCGAAGGTGCTACTGTAACTGGACTACAGTATCTGGAGATGTTAGAGAATTGGCTGTTCCCTCAGCTCGAACAAGAAGCACAACAATTCATATTTCAGCAGGATGGAGCGCCACCACATTGGCACTTATCTGTCCGTAACTACCTGAACGTCAACTACCCGAGGCGATGGATCGGCCGCCAGGCAGCCCGTGACAGAGCACTTCATCACTGGCCTCCAAGAAGCCCTGATCTTACCCCATGCGATTTTTTCTTATGGGGGTATGTTAAGCATATGGTGTTTCGGCCACCTCTCCCAGCCACCATTGATGATTTGAAACGAGAAATAACAGCAGCTATCCAAACTGTTACGCCTGATATGCTACAGAGAGTGTGGAACGAGTTGGAGTATCGGGTTGATAATGCTCGAGTGTCTGGAGGGGGCCATATTGAACATCTCTGAACTTGTTTTTGAGTGAAAAAAAAACCTTTTTCAATACTCTTTGTATTGATGTATAACAGAAGGTTATGTTATGTATCTTTCATTAAATACACATTTTTGAAGTTGTGGTATTCTTTATGAATCACCCTGTATACTGTTAATAGTTGTCAGAAAATGACAGAAAATATTCCTAAGCTTATAACTTAAAACTATGATTCTTGACATTGGCCCTTTTAGAACCAAGCCACAGATTTATGACTGTCATACAACACTCTTGTAATCTGGTTGCATACTGGTCGGCCGCGCACGTCCGATAAAAATGTCGAGCATATTCGAGATGTAACCACACGGAGCCCTCGGATGTCCACAATACGGGCAGACCAGGAACTTCAAATTCCTCAAACAACGGTGTGACGTATTGTGAAACGACGCCTCATACGTAGACTTGCAAGTTGTTACTGCAGCAATTGCGATCTGGAGACCATAAGAGAAAGTAAGCATTTTGCATTTTTCTCCAAGATATGGCAGAGGACACTTTCTCTGAATGACTCATCTTTTCGCATGAATAGACGTTTTATTAGTAGGATAAAGTAAACGGCCATAACATAAGAATCTGGGGGTCACCACATCCTCGCGTCATCGTCGAAGATGAAAGAGAGTCACCGAACCTGAAAGTTTTTTGCGCCGTTACTGTTCCCACAGTTTATGGACCCTTCTTTTTTGTGGAAGAACCTTTGGCAGGAATTTCATACCTGCAGATACTTCAAAACTGGTTATTTCCTCAACTTCAGGAAGATTGCAATGATGGCTTTTTATGCATGACGGCACCCCAGCTCACTTTAACCTTGATGTGCGGCGTTATCCTAACCATACCTTCCACAACTCTGGAATCGAAGAGGTGAACATCAAGATCTTCTTTATTTTTTTCTGATGTCCCAAATCACCAGATGCCACACCATTCGACTCTTTCTATGGAATAAATAAAAGTCTCTGTCCTACCTATTGCTGCTACTCTTCAAGATTTGATGAACTGAATTGTTGAATTTGTCGATTCAGTATACAGGGACCTGTTTATTCGTATGTGGAATGAAGTGGACTACTGTTTCGAGATTTCTCGAATATTGTATGGCTCTCATATTGAGTGTATGATGTAGTGTCAGTGCTAATATAAGACTTTGAAATTTCCTGTATTCAATGACATACGCAAACTTTTTCTATCTTTCACAGTTGGTCTGTAATAAACAATCTTGAGACAATGCTTGGAAATTGCTTACTCTAAATAATAACAGCGCCACTAGGGTAGCGTAGTGCAGTTCCGCCCACAACCGTAGATAGAGCATCACAGTGGAAGTTGAGTACAGTCTTGTTAGGTTCGGTTCGTGTCAGCAACCTCGCAGCTAGCCGTAAAGCCAGACAGAGTCCAGGAGGAGCGGGCGCTCCCCTCTCTCTCTCGGTCATTAATCACCAGGACGGGACGACGCCCCCATCTTGTTTTCTAGAGAGTGCGGAGACTCGGCCTGGGTTCAGACTAGAGAGGCCCACCAATCCCGGTAGAGACAATTTCGGAATTAGAAGCATCGTTCAGTGGAGAATCGAAGGAGGTGCAAGCACACTTTACTACTGTAAGAAGATGCTGTAAATTCTATCATTCATAAAATTAAAACAACACCTAATGGACGAATCGAAGAGGCGAGAGAAACGGACTAGTAAAGGACATAAATACTCGGAAAGAGAGGTCAACTAACATTAACGTAGGTCTACGTTTGAGAAAGAAATTTCTGGAAATATGTGCTTTCAGCACAAATTATGCTCTGAAGTGACATGTCGAGGGAGAAGCCATATGCCCATATGCAGATGGCGATAGTACTTTGTACGCAAGGTATAAAAATGGCAGTGCATTGTCGGAGATGTCATCTAAACTCAGGTGATTCGTATGAAAAATTTTCCGAATTGATTATGGCAACACGGCAGGAGGACATTTTCATTTCGGGGAAATGCGTCGCTCATAAGGAAAGAATGATTACATGTCAACAGATCCCGGCTTCACTCATAAGCTATAAAAAAATGAATCTCCCGATCGCACGGATGACGAAACTGCTCTGTTTGTACACAATTCCATGACCAAGGATGTCTATGGTGAGAGCTGTGTCTTTGAAAATTTGCGTTCTTAGGTAGGGCGACCAAATTATTTTCGGTGAAAATCGGGACACATTCACCCGGGTGCCAATGGACACCTCATTCCACATGTACCCAGGTTTCTTAACTTTAAATATTAATGTTTTGTTGATACATTTTGTTAACCCGATTATTATGACTAATAAGAGGATACAAAAGATTGATATAATCTAGATTATCTGTATACTGTAATAAATAAATGTATTACGATTTTACAAACTTTTACAGCCATTCATCATTTAATCAATTAATATTAAGATGAGCTTTAATATTACTGAGCACTTGTGAATGGAATTGACTGTCCTTGGAGAAAAGGGTATTTTTCACTGCCTCCAGCCTTCTTGATCATGTCTTTGTTCTTTGAGACACAGTGATAAAACCGGGAACAGTTAATTTTGTAGTTGTACAGGATCTGCAGGATTGCTTCAAGAGAGTCCACCTCCATTCTGTTTCTTTCATCAGTCCACTGGATATTCATGAACGAAAATATTCTTTCCACATTGGCGTTATGGGCTGGAATTGCAAATAAATACCTTGCAATTATTACCAACTCAGAGTAATGCTGAAGGCAGTCACAGCTTTTAAAAAACCTCACCCACTTCTCATGACATTCTAAGGGTGTTTTTTTTTTTTCATCATTCCACTTGTGAAGACTTTCTTCAACAAAATTTGTCAGTATGCCGAACTGATCAAAGAGAATGGAATCATTGATTTCAATCTCTTTACTCTTCAAATAAGAAACTGTCTCTTCAACACTTTCCCATTTTGGCACTCTCTTCAGTAACATTCAATCAAACACCGGCGATGAGGGTAACTTTGAGGCGCTCCACTTGCTGAGATATTCTACACAAGTGTCATAAAACTTGTTAACTTCTTTTCTAAAACTCCTTTCCGCTGCTTCTGATACTTCTCCTCTTTTAAGGACAGATTTAACATTAAAAGAAATGAACTGCTGTTCTCTCCTCTTAGTAACAGTTTCCTGAGTATTTTTCAAAACATCATTTACCTCTATTACACTTTTCGTGCTTCCCTCAATTTCGTTTATCCCATGCTGCAAAGTGCTAAGCTGACTGTGAATGAACCATAAGTAGGCTTCACTTAAAGGGTTACTGAAAAATTGAACCTATATTTTGGGGGCTTTGTCTTCATTTAGGAAAAAATCTTTTAACGGTTCAAACAGGCGGATTACTCTTTCAACTGCTGGAAACAGTGATAACCAGCGAGTTTTCGAGTGACTCATTACATTCATATATTCAGTTCCCCCATAATTACAAAACTCCTTAAGCCTCTCCGTTCTAACAGCATACAGGGTGTTACAAAAAGGTACGGCCAAACTTTCAGGAAACATTCCTCACAGACCAATGAAGAAAAGATGTTATGTGGACATGTGTCCGGAAACGCTTAATTTCCATGATAGATCTCATTTTAGTTTCTTCCACCTACGCTCAATGGAGCATGTTATCATGATTTCATACGGGATACTCTACCTGTGCTGCTAGAACATGTGCCTTTACAAGTACGACACAACATGTGGTTCATGCACGATGGAGCTCCTCCACATTTCAGTCGAAGTGTTCGTACGCTTCTCAACAACACATTCGGTGACCGAAAGATTGGTAGAGGCGGACCAATTCCATGGCCTCCACACTCTCCTGACCTCAACCCTCTTGACTTTCATTTATGGGGGCATTTGAAAGCTCTTGTCTACGCAACCCCGGTACCAAATGTAGAAACTCTTCGTGCTCGTATTGTGGACGGCTGTGATACAATGCGCCATTCTCGAGGGCTGCATCAGCGCATCAGGGATTCCATGCGACGGAGGGTGGATGCATGTATACTCGCTAACGGAGGATATTTTGAACATTTCCTGTAACAAAGTGTTTGAAGTCACGCTGGTACGTTCTGCTGCAGTGTGTTTCCATTCCATGATTAATGTGATTTGAAGAGAAGTAATAAAATGAGCTCTAGCATGGAAAGTAAGCGTTTCCGGACACATGTCCACATAACATATTTTCTTTCTTTGTGTGTGAGGAATGTTTCCTGAAAGTTTGGCCGTACCTTTTTGTAATACCCTGTATATGTAAAAGTGTGAATATACCTTCATGACGATAGTTCCAACATCACAGCTTAACTGTCAGCAGATGTCTGCACGCTATTGTGTAAAACACGTGCAGGGCACCCTATGCCTTCAATGTTTTCATGCAATGTTGCCTTTAATTTGGTAAATACGTTGCGTTTGCCTTGTCTTTTTAAACCACCAAAATTTGTGTTCGTGTTGTCTCCACAAAATGCCACACATTTATTTTTCTCAAGATCAAACATTTCGATAGTATTCATACAAAATCTTGAAATTTCGTCAGATGTTTCATTAGGTAGAGAACTCACCTTCAAAAGTTTGGTCTTAATTCCCTGATTAATATCGAAAAACTGAACAACAAACGGAAATATTTTTGTGGCCTTATGATTGCTGGCATCAGTGGATATCCCGTAGAAAGAAGACTTTTTGATGTATTCAAGGCTTTCCTTTACACTCTGGGGAGCAATAAGCTGACACTTTAGTTCTTGCTGAACTAAACTTTTTTGCAATGGGAGAATCATCAAACATAATGCTGTTAAGCTTATTAGTACAATCACTAGATCTATAATTTTGGTGATGTTTTACCATGTGGTAGGCTAGTGTAAGCTCGGCTGCTCTAACTTTCGTCTCTTCACTTGACTGATGTTTCACAAAATAATTTTGTAGAGTTTTACTGCAGCTCGGTGCACTGTGTCTGTTAATGTGTTCCTTTGACCTGAGGTGATAAACTATTTCGTAACGTCCACCATGACTTATACTAATAAAACAGTTACATACGGAACACTCTGCTTCGTAATCAAAACGACCTTTCTTAACGAAATTCCATTCCTTGGAATAACAGTCACTGAACTTGCAGGCACGTTTCGGCATTGCGTTTCACAGTACTGCAGCAATAATACCACTAATATGAGAAAAAGCTATTGCAGTTTATCTGACAAAACATCAACTTCTACACTGTTCTGACAATGAGTGTGTAAGTGGCGCGACAATCGGGCGGTTTCATAGCTCTGTTACATGAATACAACTTACTACTTGTTGGCCAAAGTACCGCCCAAAGTAAATTATTGCCTGAGTGTATCAATACTGATACTGTGATTACTAGGATGGAACAATGGAGGTTTTAGACAAATAAGCTAAAATATATTAATTTCTTGTGTTGTATTTCATTTAATATAGCGAAATACCAAAAATTTGAGAAAGTTTCACGAAATGTATTTAAAAACTGAATTCCGGGACTTTTTAGCGTCCCGAAACAGATTTTCGGGACACCGGAACACAGGGATGAAAACCGGGACAATCCCGGTTTTCCGGGACGTTTGGTCACCCTATTCTTAGGGCACGAAAAAGTCACTCTCGCTGTTCCTAGATTACTAAGTGCACACAGCTTCAGATGCCTGGAACAGCTATTCGTGTAGTAAAACCTGCTTTTACTACAAGTTACGCTGAACTTAACGCGCTTACAGGGGACAGCTTATAAACTAAAAATTTTATGTAACATTTTTCATCCTCAAGTCACACAAATGGCCTCCTAACGCGTTCCAACTTCTTAGCAAGTCATCATCATGTAATTGTAGTACGTTACAGGTAAGAGTACAACTTTACAGACAAGAGAAGGGCTCTTATGACGCCATCTGTGTGACCTAAAGCTCAAAGGTATAAACTACGTGAATTTAAACTTTCCATTGTTGAAGGGGTCGTGACAATACTGTCGTATGATGGCTTGTATCTAAGAATCAATTTATGTTAGACTGTAGCATCTTTCAATTTCATTGTAATGTGATTGATTTCGAGGCTTCTAGCTCTCTCTTCGGATGTAATCTTCACGTTAAAAAATTACTATAAGTCTGTGCATTCATAATACAGGACATTTACCGTCTTCCACGAACTGACGATACACTAGATTGTCTGAAGGGGCTAAGTTTTTCTCAACCATGAAAATGTACTCGAGATACTGGCAAATCGAAGAAGATGAGGCTGATCGTGAGAAAACTGCATTCATCATCCCTGAGGGCCTGTATGAGTTTAAGGTAAAGCCCTTTGGTTTGTGTAATTCACCAGCAACTTTTGAACGGATGATGGATATTGTTCTACGTCACCTGAAGTGGCCGATGTGTCTTTATTATTTAGGTGACAGTATAGTGTTCTCAGAGACATTTGATGAACGTATAAAAAGACTCAGGAGGGCCGTTCTTAAGTGTCTCCAACAAGGTGGACTGAAACTTAAACCAAGAAAGTGTCTCTTTGTAGCAAAACAAATCAAAATACTTTGACACCTTGCGTAAAACGAAGGTGTGTGGCCAGACCCAGAAAATCTGAGATCTATAAAGGAATACCCTATTTCTAAGAGTATTAGAGATGTGAGAAGCTTCCTCGGATTATGTTCTTATTACCGTCGTTTTATCAAAGACTTTTGTATCAAAGCCAGGCCACTCAAAGAGTTGTTAAGAGCTGATGCTAAATTTATCTGAGGCGGTGCTCAACAAGATTCTTTCGAGGATCTGCGAAAAGTTCTGACGAATGTCCCCGTACTTGGTCTGTATGATGAGAGAGCACCTACAGACCTACACACTGATGTCAGTGGGTATGGGATCGGTGCTGTTCTGGTGCAAATTTCGGATGGAAAAGAGAAGGTTATAGCCTATGCTTCTAGGACACTTACAAAAGCCGAGATAAATTACTTAACTACAAAAAGAGAATGTCTTGCTGTGATCTGGGCCATGTCCAGATTTCGACAATACATCCATTGAAGGACATTCACAGTTGTTACAGACCATCATTCATGTTGTTGGCTGACAGGTCTTAAGGATTCTACAGGACGACTCGCCAGGTGGTCACTACATCTTCAAGAGTATGACATTACCATAGTCTACAAAAGTGGAAGAAAATACGAAGATGCCGACTGTCTCTCAAGAAACCCTGTGCAAGACCATCAGGACTTTGATGAAGATAGTGACTGTCTCGCTGCACTCCAGGATCTCTCTGCTGAGCACAAGGAGGACGTCAAGATATCTCAAATTATGTTTGCCTTAAATTGGTCATAGCATGTGAAAGGACAATTTAAAATAGTTAATGGATTACTTTGCAAAAAAAATTTGATCTGTTTGGAAAGAGTTGGCGACCAATGATTTCTACACACAAGCGCTTAGATGTTCTACAGTAATTCTATGACATACCTGAGGCCGGACATTTAGGATTTATTAGCCCTTTCAGACCTCAATTTTTTCTGGAGGAGGGAAAAGTTTTCTTTCGTGGTAATTTTCTTAGCTGATTTTTTAAATGATTTTAGATGCAAGATTTATACAAAAATATGTACCCGTTTTCAAAACTCAGTTTATAAACATGGCTTCATTTTATGTACTAAAACAACTTATTACGAAATATCCTGTATATATTCTCCGTATAAATAGCAAAATGGTCATTAAATTATTAACATGCAAAAAACAATACCAATGTTCAATTGTACAGTGTAATATAACGAACAAACCACATCTGTGTGTTCTGCTGATCACGAGCTCCTATGCACTGCTACTCTGATTTGTTGATATGTTCATAACGATCCCCAACAATGAGGAGACTCGCGCATGAGGAAAAGGTTCAACACTCACAAATGTACACATGTTTGCACAGGGAGAAAATATTGCTTCTGTTGCAGCTAAGACACAATAAAAGTTAATGCACACAATTGTAGCCAGAGGGTCTGGCCAGGTTTATTTAGGAGTGTCCGTCACCATGTGTCGCACTTTCGGGAGTGCCAGAGCAGAAAGGCAGTTCCTCAGAAACCACCTGGCCGACTCATACCAATTCACCAGCCGAAACGCCTTTCCAGCGTGTTTAGAGTGACCTACTCGGATGATTTCCAACGTCTACTAGTGACAATAGATGGATTATTGTTTGTACTGATTATCTGGCAAGTTATGCTATTACGAAAGCCGTGAAAACAGCCGAAGCATCCGAGGTAGCCAAATTCATCGTGGAAGACATTGTATTAAAAAACGGTGCCCCAAGTTCGTTAATTACGGAGCGAGGAAAAGTTTTTCAATCAAATCTTGTGACAGAGATACACCACTGATGCAACATTACTCATTACATGACGACTGCTTACCATACGCAAACTATTGGGCTTACTGAATGCCTTAATAAGATTTTGGCCGACTAGCTATCAGTGTTCATCAATGTTGTGCATAGCAACTGGGATGAGGCCGAAGCATCCGAGGTAGCCAAATTCATCGTGGAAGACATTGTATTAAAAAACGGTGCCCCAAGTTCGTTAGTTACGGATCGAGGAAAAGTTTTTCAATCAAAACTTGTGACAGAGATACACCGCTGATGCAACATTACTCATTACATGACGACTGCCTACCATACGCAAACTATTGGGCTTACTGAATGCCTTAATAAGATTTTGGCCGACTTGCTATCAGTGTTCATCAATGTTGTGCAGAGCAACTGGGATGACGTTTGCCTACAACACCGCAAAACAAGACACCACAGGATTTACGGCATTTTTCCTGGTGCATGGGCGTGAGGTGACTACGACGATGGACACTGTGTTCACGTTACATGGACGACGACATCGGCCAGGTGTTAATCAGAGCTGAGGAAGCTCGGTAGTTAGCTCGGCTCCGCACGCTGCAGGCTCAAGAAACCGATCGCCGAAGGTATGACGCGAGCCACCGCCCTGTTGACTACCAGCCTGGTGACCTCGTCTGGATCTTCACTCCTGTTCGAAAGGTTGGTCTCTCTGAGAAGCTCCTCAGGCGCTACTTTGGATCTTATAAGGTTGTAAGACAGTTGTCTGATGTTATGAAATTGAAGATTTCGACCCTGATGCAGTATGACGAAAGATCAGAGATACGGTCCACGTACTTCGAATGAAGCCATACAAGAATCCTGCCACCCAGGGTAAATTCGATGCTCCAGCGACAGGCAACAAGCGGAAAGGTGAAGAGCGTAGCGGCCAAAGATGTTCTAAAAAGATCACCGCCAGGGCGAACATTAGTCATTGGGAGTCGTAATATGCAGGACCAATGACTCGTTCCCGGACTAGGACGACATAACACCAAGAACCTGAGTAGCACTGTGGTGTAGTGGTTATGATACTACACTGTTGCATGGAGGGTCGTGAGTTCAAAACTCACCTGGACTGTACAATTTCAATTTCTACACTCGGTTCAAGTACATTCTAGAAGTATCCACAAATGTCAAGAAGCATTCTATTAGAATGTTCTGTAGCTGTATATATACTGTATGTGTTCTGGCCAGAGGCAGTTTGCTCCGTGCTCTTGTATGTGCAAGTGCTGAATAAACCTTCTTTAACTGAAGTTAGTGTTCGCTGTTCATCTACTACCACCTTCTCCTATGTGACAGTATAATCTATTGCACGATTCTTCTTTAATTGGACATGTTAAATTACAGAATAGGTATGGTAAAAACTGAATAAATGAAGTTTTTCTTCATTAATTATGGAATCTTGAACCACTAAATAACTTCTTAAAAGCTTATGATTCTCTTAAAGATTTTATAAATAATTATGTAAATGCAAGTACATTAAATTTTATACAAAATTATCCAACCTATGTAACTAATGTCTAGAAGAATGAATGTTTTAACTACTCAAAAAACAATAATGGAATTATTTGCATTCATTAATGAAAAGACTCCAAATGATTGGATTGCTTATGTTATTATGTATGGTAAAAAGAATTTAACTTATGATTGGCAACACAGAATGCTTACTGAAAATTTCTAATTACATAAACGAATAAAAAATTTGAAATAATAAAGTACTTTTGACTTCAAGTGTTCATTTCCTTTTGATATATTTTCAGAAATCTAGAGAACATAAAAACTGAGAACTTTGGATTTTCAACCATTTTAACATCTCCAAACGTTTGGAAACGTTTTGATTTTTGATTCCTTAGATTTTTTCTATATGAATAAAAATGAACATGAATGATACCTATGAAAATAAATTAACTGACCTTAGCAATGATAGTAATTGTTCTTCAGAAGTGTTCACTAAATTATCGGAACTGATAAAATGTAAATTTTATGTCATTACAAAACAGAAATTTTACTAACTAAATCTGGTGATAAAGTTTTCTTAGTTTTAGATGATTAAATATAAAATTACTCTTCCAAATTATTATACACAAATCTTTGCAAATGATGATGATAAATTAAATAAAATTGTTGGATTATGCTTTATTTATCGAGGTAAAGGAACAAATATTGATCATATAATTCATGTTATTGAATTTGAATAAATTTTTAAAACTTTTTTGTACTTTTTTAATTAAATTAAAATTCCTTTACTATAATTTTCTAAGTTTTCTTGTTTGAGAATTCGTTGATTATTGAGTTTTGAATGATAGTTTTGGATGTATTTATGTAGGATTCAGTTGGGGAGTACTGCAAAATTAGTTTAATATTTTGCATCCTGGTATTTTTACTCCTAAAAGCTTCTTGTCCAGAGTCGGTATAAATATACTATTCATAGCACTAATTTTTATCTTTTCAACGAAAATAAATGTATTTTTCTTACTCAATATTGCTGTTGTACTTTGTTTTCCTGAATTGCATTCCCTGTACTACTGCATTGGTTAAGCCTATAGGGTAGTGCCACTTTGTAACAACAAACTAAAATTCTGGGCATTACTGAGGATGTATCTCACTATTTTCACTGCCTTGTATTGGGATTTTTTCCAGTTGATAACTGCTTCTTAAGTTTTATTACTTTTTTCAAATGGTTCAAATGGCTCTGAGCACTATGGGACTTAACATCTATGGTCATCAGTCCCCTAGAACTTAGAACTACTTAAACCTAACTAACCTAAGGACATCACACAACACCCAGCCATCACGAGGCAGAGAAAATCCCTGACCCCGCCGGGAATCGAACCCGGGAACCCGGGCATGGGAAGCGAGAACGCTACCGCACGACCACGAGATGCGGGCTTACTTTTTTGTTGCAGCTAAATGACCCACACATTTTCAGACTGCAATACAGGATTTAAAGTGAACAATGATATTATTCCATCCTGGACTATCTATTGTTTGAGTATTTCAGTTCAGTTTTATCACAGCTGAACTCTGCAGTAATGTGAATGTTGTGACTGCCCCAAGTTTGTCGTCTTTGTCGAAAAATCTAGTAATGTTGCTGTAGCTCTCAGTATATAGAAACTACAGTTCTCAAACACATTCCTGCCTGTTAAATAAAGATGTGTATTGATTTTGTCGGTTGTTTGAACAAAATAAAGAACACATGAAACTGATAACTACGCCAGTACGTCTTTTTATGAGTTGTGACAGAATTTGAAGAAAATATTCTTTAGAGCTGGCTGTTCCAACCGAGCTCCAGGGAGCCGGAGCGCTCCGGAGCGCTCACTGCGGCAGCTCGGAGCCCGCGTGGAGGGGGAAAGCGAACTCACTGCCCACTGGCCGCATGCAGCCGCAACTGACGCAATAATCCGTGTTCAATACCAGCTATGACTAGCTGTGGGAGCCCTGTACCTCTAATGGAGGATACCTTTCTATTCATTGAGAGGGATGGTCGTCCGCAGTGTCTTGTATGTCAAAAAGTATTTAATTCTGCGAAGAGGTGCAACATACAACGACATTATACACGTCTTCCCGAAGCGCACTACGATCAGGTAGAAGGCGTTGCACGCAGAGAACTGCTAGCCAGGCTTAAGAACGACATACCAAGAGACGTAAGTTTAAAACCGGTTTCGTAATACGGAGGGTATAAAAACATGCAACATAGTTCGTGTTCTGTAATGCGTTTATAATTTTCTGGTGAATGAGAGCGGAGAAAACGCTACTGAATCTGCCATTCGAGCAAGCTACAGGGTCGCTCACATCACTGCGACGAGTGGCAAACCGTTTTCGGTGGGACTACTCGTAAAATCGTGCACAGTAACAGTTGCAGAACGTTTGTTTCCAAGGGAGGTGCAGGCAATTGAAGGGGTTTGCCTGTCGAAGCAAACAATGTCTCGTCGAATCCTGGACATGGCAGAGGATCTAGAGACACAGCTAAGGAAAAAGGCGGAGAGCTCTGTTGCATTTTCGCTGGCGCTTGACGAAAGCACCGACATATTGGACTGTTCTCAGCTTGCAGCCTTTGTGTGTGGTGTCGACATGGAGCTGCAAGTAACTGATGAACTCTCGGATGTGGTACCACTCGATTACACCGCAGCAGGACGTGACATTTTTCAAGCTGTTTGTGAATCAATGGACAATATGAATTTGCCGTGGGATAAGCTCCATTCTGTAGCGACTGACGGTGCACCACAAATGATTGGGTGTCACCAAGGTTTAGCTTCTCGTTTGAAAAATAAACTCAGGGACGAATTCGGGAAAGACACTTTGACTCTTCATTGTTTTATTCACCAAGAGGCACTGTGTGCTGAAACAGTAGAGCTAGGTGACGTAATGAAAGACGTCGTGAAGTGTGTGAATTTTGTGCGGCGTCACGGTATGAAACATCGCCACTTCAAAGGATTCCTGAAAGATATGGAAGCGGAGTATGGGGATATACCTTACCACAGTACAGTTCGTTGGCTCAGTCGGGGAAAAGTTTTTAATGTTTTCTTTTCCATTCGTCAGGAAATATCCCTTTTTCTCGAAATGTAAGGGGAAGAATTCCGTTGTCTGAAAGATATAAAATGGATAACAGACCTGGTGTTCCTAGCTGACATAACTATGCATCTGAATAACTTAAATCTGTCATTACAGGCAAAGGGCAGCTAATCGTTGACATGCACGACCAGATCAAAGCGTTCATGGGAAAGTTACGTTTATTTGAGAGGTAGCTGAGTAATGGAAATTTAACGTTCTTCAATCGTCTTGCTTCTTTAAAACTACCTGAAGGTACTACTTTCGGCGATTACCGAGCAAAGTTAAAGCAGCTCATCACGTCGTTTGAAACACGGTTCCGAGACCTCAGTAGTTTGGAAATGGAACTTAAGGTGTTCAGTACTCCTTTTTCAGTTTCGCCCGATGACTTGTCATCGTCACTTCAATTGGAGATAATTGATTTGCAAAATTCAACTTTGTTGAAAGAGAGGTACTACAACACGTTGGTTTTGTCACGATCGTATCGTTCATTACAGCAAAAAGCATTTTCCAAGCTTCACAACAATGCCGCTCGGATCATGTGCACGTTCGGATCTACGTATTGTTGTGAGCAGCTTTTCTCAGCAATGAAGAGAGTAAAAAGTAAGGAAGGGTCGTTTCTTCAGGATGCAACAATGAAGGCCATCCTCCGCATTAACGCTGCGAACACTTTGACGCCTGATATATCCTATCTTGTAATGAAAAGAAAATGTCAAACTACAGAGGCCCAATAAATTTAGTATGAAATTTCTTCTAAAACAGTTGTTTCTTATATATTTCCTGAACATCGTATTTCCTGTTGTAGCACGTCACCACCACTTAGCAGCTAAGAGTACGAGGTTGTCGATCTTGTAAGACGCAGCTGGCACATTAAAACGGTTGCCTTGCCGCCTGCCTCAGCCTGCCATTCCACGTGCAGGCGTGCCGGCCCACTTGAGTGGCCACAGCGAGCGACGCGGCTCCCTGGAGCAGGGAGCGCTCCGCAGATCACAACGGAGCCGACGAGCTGGAACAGCATGATCTAGAGAGTGTTGAAGATTTTCACTAGGTTACTGAGATCGATAAATTTTGGTTTAGGCTTACAAGAGGAACTGATAGATTTGAAGACTACACGACACTGAAATCTAAATTTTGGTTGTTAATAACTGCTGAATACCTGTCTGGCAGTTAATGCGAATACCTGCTGAATACCTGTCTGGCAGTTAATGCGTTATTACCATTTTCAGCTCCATTTTTGTGTGAACTGGGCTTCGCGACATTGACTGAAATTAAAACATCAGTGAGAGAGACTCAAGATCATCAATGAAGAAATGAGCCTTGCTTTGTGAATGATTCTGCCCCAAAGTCAACCGTCGGTGTGTGGCTACGTATCCTCATGTATTACATTAAAGGTATCAGTGAAGTTATTTACTTTAAAATTCGTGTTATAAATGCCTATTTTCCTCAGTGGGGTAAAAGTTAATAAGCTGTTTGTAAATATACGAGTTTATTGCTGATTTATAATAATAATAATAACCATAATAGATGAAATAAGGATAGAGTAATTCGTAATTATATTGAGATTCACGCGATTTAGAGTGGACAAGTGTTTTGATGTGTCGTTTTGAGTCTACGCCCATGTGGCTAAACGTCAGGACACAACAGGGTGAATAACATTCACTGAAACCAACCAGTAAACATTATGATTAACATAGAATATATTATCCTGTTTTGAAAAGTGCATAAGTAATTAATTTAAACTAATTACACTTCCCAAGGCTGCTACATCAAATACACTACTAATCGTCTAATGGTCTAAGGGTAGTTAGTGTCTTCAATTAGTAATCAAAATGTCCTCGGTCTCTGGTTAAAAACCCACCACCACTTAAATTTTGAATAAAAATCATCAGCTTTGGTGGCCGAATTATTCCTGCTGAAGAAGTCATCCTCATTCTGCCAATGACCTTGTCAGCGATGGCGGAGAAATGGACAGAGGTTCAGAGCACTCTCACGCAACTGTCCCTAAAAGCTGAAGAATCAGCAAGGACCAATGGCATGAGGATGCAGGGTACTATGGAAACCACTGCATTAAAGATACATAATATGTATCCACAGGACATGTGGTCTGTAATTTAAAAAGTGTCATCATGGTCTTTCCACTGGCGAAACACTCCAGAACAGTTCGGGTCTCTGGAAGTGGACTGCCAAGGGGGAGGTGACCATGATTAAAAGATTGAATAACCAATGAAAGGATAATGTTCTACGTGTGGGTGTGGAAAGTCAGACGTTTCAAACTGGTAGGGAAACATGAAAATCTGAAGAGTGAAATGCAAAGGCTCAGTCAAGATACAGTAGGGGCCAGAGAAGTGAAATGGAAAGAAGATAGGTCACATATCCACAGTAGCAAAGAATAGTATAAGGGGAGTAGGATTCGTTATGAATAGGAAGCTAGGGAAGGAGATTGTTACTGTGAAAAGTTCAGTAATAGGGTTGTTCTTATCAGAATCGACAGTAAACTAACACCAACATCACCAGTTCAGGTATACATTCTGACGTCACAAGCTCAAGATGAAGAGACAGTGAAAGTATATGAGAATAATGAACAGATAATTCAATATGTAAAGGGAGATGAAAATATAAGAGTCTTGGGGGACTGAAATGCGGTTGTAGAGGAAGAAGGAGAACAAAAGTTTACGGGAGAATTTGAGGGTCGCCATATGAAACGTCCCCTTAGAAAAATTATAAATGACTGTGCTTAAACTGACACACAATATTTTTAGCGCAACGCAATCTGACTTTCAATAATCCCTATGGCTATGACTAACATTTAACTATACCTTTCATATATCATTTACCTCACAAAAATCTTCGTTACTCGAACTACTGCAATACAGCGAGCGCCACTACTGCCAGCTAAATAAAAGATTGAAGTTACTGAAGGCACTAACTACTGATAGGCATAGTAGTAAAATGAAAGATTTTGATAGAGAACAAACAATGTATTTACCTTAATAGTGGTCAAAAGTCATAATATATAGCAGTTCATGACACCCAGTCTTACAAATTTACTGTCTATGATGGACACACGTCCAGATCATCCGCACTCAAAACTCCGCCATTTCTCTCCCCACATCCACCACTGCTGACGGCTCACCTCCAACTGCGTAACGCTACGCGCTGTTAACAGCCAACTGTCCAACACTACAATAGAAAATATTACAACAATGCCACCCAGCCACAGACTGCACACAACACAACCAGTGATTTTCATACAGAGCGCTACGTGGCGTTACCCATATAAAACCTAAACAGCCTACTTACATATTAGAGAGGAGAAAGACTATCAGCTAGAAATAGCGGATACCCTGCTCAAGAGTCACGAGAGGAAGAGGTTTACTTGAAATAGGTCGGGAGATGCGGGAAGATTTCAGTTATATTACATCATGGTCAGGCAGAGGTTCCGAAATCAGAAACTGGATTGTAACGTGTATCCAGGAGTAGATGTAGATTCAGATCACAATTTAGTAGTGATGAAGAGTAAGCCAAAGTTTAAGAGACTAACAGGAAGAATCGGTGCACAAAGAAGTGAGATATAGAAGTACTAAGGAATTAAGAGATACGCTTGAAGTTCTCTAAGGCAATAGATACTGCGATAAGGAATAGCTCAATAGGCATTTCAGTTGAAGGAGAGTAGGCATCTCTGCAAAGGGCAATCACAAAAGTTGGATACAACAACTTAGGTACAACGAAGGTAACTACGAAGAAAGCATGGATAACAAAAGATATACTGCAGTTGATCGCTGAAAGAGACAAGTACAAAAATGTTCAGGGAAGTTCAGGAATTCAGAAATACAAGTCACATAAGAAGGAAATAAATACGAAGATAAGGCGAAATGACTGCATGAACAATATGAAGAAATCGAAAAAGAAATGGTTATCGGAAGGACCGATTCAGCTTATAGAAAAGTCAAAACATCCTTAGGCGACATTAAAAGCCAGGACGGTAACGTTAAGAGTGCGAAGGCGAATTCCACTGTTAAATGCAGAGAAGAGAGCGGATACATGCAAAGAAAACTTTGAACGCCTGTATGAGGGGAAGGCTTGTCTGAAGTGATTGAAGAAGAAACAGGAGTCGTTAGGGAACAGATCGAGGATCCAGTTTTAGAAAATAATTTAGGAGAGCATTGCAAGACTTAAGCTCAAATACGTTTAAGGGGATAGACAATATGGCATCAGAACTTCTAAAATCAGTCGGGGAAGTGGCAACTAAACGACTACTCGCGTTGATGTTTAGAATGTATGAGCCTGGCGATATATGTTGTGAATTGGCAGGAGCCAATTCACGGGGTTTGGAGGAAGCCGAAAGGCACGCGTTTAAGCTCACGCAGGCTGGCGTGAGGTCTGGAACAGGTAAAGTAATTATACTATCAAGAAAAGTACGTAGCTGCTGGAATACTTAACTTTAATCCATAATTGGTGAACATCAGTCTGACTGTACATGCATCCCAAGATAAATAACAAATGATAATGGCGCCTTGCTAGGTCGTAGCAAATGACGTAGCTGAAGGCTATGCTAACTATCGTCTCGGCAAATTAGAGCGTAATTTGTCAGTGAACCATCGCTAGCAAAGTCGGCTGTACAACTGGGGCGAGTGCTAGGACGTCTCTCTAGACCTGCCGTGTGGCGGCGCTCGGTCTGCAATCACTGACAGTGGCGACACGCGGGTCCGACGTATACTAGCGGACCGCGGCCGATTTAAAGGCTACCACCTAGCAAGTGTGGTGTCTGGCGGTGACACCACATTCCTCCCCCGCAAATCGGCGTACTGTTGTGTTATAAGGCTTCCGCCCGCCGTGGGGAGGACCCCATGTTGACGTATGCGACGAGGTGGGGAGCCTAACAACAGGCGAGGCTGTGCCACCCGCACCCTGCCATTCGATCCGAGGGGAGCTAGGAAACGCACGAAAAACTAGTCCAGGGTGCATGCCAACATGCGGTGTATGCGCCCTTAGAGAGACAGGAAGGGTCGAAGTGTCGACCTCCTTCGGGTCGGGTCACCCGACGGGCGAAGACGCCATGTGGTCCGGAGCGGGCAAGAGTTCCATGTCGGAGGACAGCTGGTCATGGGAAGCGATCGGCGGCGCGTGACCCAGGGAGGCGCCCGGCAGTTGCAGCGACGCGTCCACTGCGGGCGTCGCCGGCGGGAGAACAGGCGGCAACGGCGGCGGCGGCGGCGGCGGCGCGTCGCCATGGGGCAAAATGGAAGGCATCGTCGGTAACACCTGGGGCTGAGGCGAGCCAGTAGATGGGTCCCCAGGGCGCTGACCGGACGGCACCGTCGCTGAAAGCAGACGGGGAGCGGCAGAACCCGTGCGACGACAGAGGCGCAGCTGATTGAGTTGCCGACGCTCCTCACCAGAGGCCCCCAAAACCAGATACATAGCGCGGCTGAGGCAGCGAAGAATGCGCCCTGCGAGCCAACGCCGTGAACCTCGATAGTTGCGGTAGTAGACAACGTCGCCTGGGGCAAAAGCAGGTGTCTGCCGCTGCACAGGAACCTGATGCGGCGGATGTACCAAAGACATCAAGGTTCGATGAGGACGACCGTGGAGCAACTCAGCCGGCGAGCGACCATCTCGGGGCTGAGAGCGATACGAGGACAAAAAGAGCAATAACGCATCCTCCCGAGAATGCGACTCTTTCAACGTCAACATCTGTGACTTGAAAGTCCTAACCAATCGTTCAGCGGCACCATTTGACTGTGGCGAAAACGGCGCGGACGTCAGATGTTGAACACCAGTGGCCTTGCAGAATGACTGAAATTCTGCGGACATGAATTGTGGGCCATTGTCGGAAACAATAGTCTGTGGAAGACCTTCAGTGCGAAAGATAGCAGATAGTGCTTGGATGGTGGCAGATGACATCGTGGAAGACATCCGGACAACAAAAGGAAAATCACTGAAGGAATCGACAACAACCAACTATCGATCATTCCAGAACGGACCAGCAAAATCGATGTGTAAGCGTTGCCAAGGGGAAGTGGCTTTTGGCCATGCAAAGAATTTCCACGGTGGTGCGGATTGTTGTTCGGCACACGTCATGCAAGAAGAGCACATAGTCGTAATCGCAGCATCGATTCCGAACCAAGTACAGTGCTGACGAGCAAGTTGTTTCGTTCTCACTATACCCCGATGTCCTTGGTGGAGAAGCCGTAAGACAGAGTACTGTAACGAACGTGGAACCACGACCCTGGACTGATCATTATCAGAACGCAACAGCAAAACACCACGTCGTACAAAAAGTCTCTCCTTGTGAGCAAAAAATCGGCGAACCAACGGATCCTCGATCCGTGACCTTGACAAGGGCCATTGCGTAGCAACAAAACGCAAAACGGTAGCAAGGACAGGGTCAGCAGTTGTGGCTGTAGCTACACGACGAAAATCAATCGGAAACGATTCGACCACGTCATCGGTTTCCGCATCATTGAACATGCAAGCAAGTTCGGAGGAATCGAATCCTCTATCCCCAGCAACAGGCAAACGGGACAACGCATCGGCGTTCCCGTGCTTAGCAGTGGACTGATACAAGATATCTTAGCGGTACTGCGAGAGGAAAATAGACCAGCGAATGAATTTCTGCGCTGTACGTGGAGGCACAGGCTTGTTCGGATGAAAAAGCGACGTCAAAGGTTTGTGGTCTGTGATGATTGTAAAGTGACGACCATACAAGAAATCATGAAACTTAGTAACACCAAATACGAGAGCCAAAGCTTCTTTCTCGATCTGTGAATAATTTCTTTGGGCAGACGAGAGCAATTTGGACGCAAAGGCAATAGGGCGATCATGCGATCCATCTTTTTGCGCAAGCACAAAACCGATCCCGAAACCTGAGGCATCTACCATCAACAAAAGGGGTTTCTGGGGATCGAATGGCGTAAGGCACGGATTGGAAAGCAACGCCGATTTCAAATGGCGAAAGGCGCGTTCGCATTCCGTCGTCCAGACGAACGGAACACCTTTACGGCGTAAGCGATGAAGCAGAGCTGAAATGGAAGAGGCGAGGCGCACATAGCAATGATAATAATTGATTTTTCCCAGCACACTGTGTAGCTGCTTCAAATTCTGCGGCGAAGGCAAGTCTTGTATGGCACGGAGGTGCTCTGGACTGGGACGTATGCCTTGGGCATTGATTACATGGCCCAGGTAGGGTAAGTCCCGAGCAAAAAACACACGTTTGTCCTTCCGCAAGCGAAGACCATTTTGTCGCAAGACCTGAAATAATGTTCTGAGATTGGCTAAATGGTCTTCTTCCGTCTTTCCGGAGATCACAATATCGTCCAGATAGTTTGCTGCAGTAGGCACCGACGCACAAACAGTTTGCAGATATTGCTGAAACAATGCAGGGGCGGATGCACACCCGAATGGCAGTCTTGTGAATCGATACAAACCAAGAGGCGTGTTAACCACCCAAAACGCGCTGGAATTCTTCGTCCACCGGTATTTGCAAGTACGCATCTGCTAGGTCCAACTTTGAAAAATATTTACCCGGGCACAGTTTGTCAAAAAGATCTTTCGGGCGGGGTAAAGGAAAAGTTGCAATCACTAGTTGTGGATTCACTGTTGCCTTGAAGTCCATACAAAGTCTCTATTTTCCGGACGGTTTTGGCAAAATTACTAAGGGTGATGCCCAGAGAGAAGCCTGCACACGTTCAATTACACCTTGTGATTCCAAATCGTTTAACGTTCTTGCGACCTCATCACGCAATGCGTGGGGAACATTGCGAGCTCTGAAAAATTTCGGTTGCGCGTTTACTTTCAGTTCCAAATGTGCTTCATAGTTCTTAGCGCAACCAAGGCCCGGTGCAAAAATGTCTGCAATTTCTTCACATAGACGAGAAACACTGTCCGAAGGCACAGTCTGGTTCACTGATAGGACCTGATTGACTATAGACAAGTTAAACAACTTAAATAAATCGAAACCAAACAAGTTCACAGCAGAAGAAGAACGAAGGACGTAAAATGACACAAGTTTTGTTTGTCCCTTGTATGTTGCAAGAAGGCTGCACTGTCCTAACACAGGGAGCCCGTGACCTGAATATGTAGTTAGCTTAACATTTGCGGGACGCAACGGAGGTGTGCCCAGCTGTTTGTACATGTCTTGATTGATCAGTGAAACTGCAGCTCCGGTATCGAGCTGGAATGCTATCACTTTGCCGTTTATGTCCAAATCTACAAAAAGTTTATTGTCCTGCTGACGACAAGAGCGACTGTCTCGTGCAACGTGAACTGACACTGGTACAGAATCACTTGCGACGTGACGTGATTTCCGGCGACGTCGATGCACACTATTTGTTGGACGAACACAGTCACTGTTAGAGAGAGTGGCACTGGGCGGAGTGGAATGAACTGCATGAATTTCCATGGGCGACGGTTCACGAGCCTGAGTATCCTTGGTTCGATTCCGATTCCGGCGTGAAGCAAAGGGCCTGGAATGGTTGTGAGTGTCCGATTTGAGCTTTTTCTGGCAAACGCTTTGAACATGTCCTTTTTTATTACAGAAAAAGCAAATAGCCTGGTGGGACGGGCAATTCTCACGCAAATGTCTAGTAGCACACAGCGGGCATGATTTCACTGCATTTGCTTGCTGCCGCGGGACACGTGGTTGAGAGCTTGGCGGCAGCTGCGCGGACGGGCGCGAGGGCTGTTTACGGCTCCGTACAGCTCGCCCGGCGGGCCGGTTAACATGACACACGGCTGGCGAAGTTTCAAATGATTCCTGAGCAAAGTCAAGAGTGTCCTGCCGATCCAATACGTCCAACACTTGTTGAAGGGAGGGATTGACTAGTTTCAAAATCTGTTCCCGTATACGAACATCAGAAACGTTCTGTGCAGTTGCATCACGTACCATAGTATCTGAATAAGGGAGTCCACATTCACACTCAAAAGCACAATCCCTAGTAAGGCCTTGCAAGGTTGCAACCCACTCCCTATTAGTCTGCCGTACGTTTTGTACAAAAGAAGGTATACCTTTTGGCAACTACATTGACTGATTCTTTGAAATATGCATCTAATGCAGACAAAATTTCGTCGTAGGACAGAGTTGCAACATCGCGTTGGGGAAATAATTTCACTATCACACGGTACGTCTGGACGCCTATGGCGGAAAGGAGAAAAGGCTGCCGCTCATTACCTTGAATTCTGTAGGCGGCGAGATGGAATCCAAATTGCCGTGACCACTCCGTCCAGCTTTCCAGTGCCGCATCAAAAGGATGAAAAGGTGGTGCAACTGCGTGTTGTGACTGCGGGAGCGGTGGAGCGGCGCCTGCCGCATCGTTTTGCATTGCACGTTGACCCTGGATGAGCTGTCCAAGGGCATCCAATAAGGCCTGCGTCTGCCGATTCTGCAAGCGATAAAATTCGGACAGTACATCTGGAGATTGTGGCGAAGCCATGACACAAGTAAAATAGGAATATCAATACGAACGCAAGATACTCGTCGCCATATGTTGTGAATTGGCAGGAGCCAATTCACGGGGTTTGGAGGAAGCCGAAAGGCACGCGTTTAAGCTCACGCAGGCTGGCGTGAGGTCTGGAACAGGTAAAGTAATTATACTATCAAGAAAAGTACGTAGCTGCTGGAATACTTAACTTTAATCCATAATTGGTGAACATCGGTCTGACTGTACATGCACCCCAAGATAAATAACAAATGATAATGGCGCCTTGCTAGGTCGTAGCAAATGACGTAGCTGAAGGCTATGCTAACTATCGTCTCGGCAAATTAGAGCGTAATTTGTCAGTGAACCATCGCTAGCAAAGTCGGCTGTACAACTGGGGCGAGTGCTAGGACGTCTCTCTAGACCTGCCGTGTGGCGGCGCTCGGTCTGCAATCACTGACAGTGGCGACACGCGGGTCCGACGTATACTAGCGGACCGCGGCCGATTTAAAGGCTACCACGTAGCAAGTGTGGTGTCTGGCGGTGACACCACAATATACTATCCGACTTTCGGGAAAAATAGCTTCCACACCATTCCGAAGATTGCAAGAGTTGACAAGTGCGAGAATTATTTCACAATCAACTTAGGAGCTCATGCATCCAAGTTGCTGACAAGAATAATATACAGAAGAATGGAAAAGGAGTTGAGGATTTTTTAGGTGACTATCAGTTTGATATTAGTAAAGAAAAAGGCACCACAGAGGTTGTTCTGAAGTTATGACTGATAACGGATGGTAGTCTGAATAAAAATCAAGACACGTTCATAGGATTTGTCGACCTGGAAAAAGCGTTCGCCAGTATCAGATGGTGCAACATATTCGAAATTCTGAGGAAGATAGGGTAACCTATAGGGAGAGACAGCTAATATACAACATGTACAAAATCCAATAGGGAATATTAAGAGTCAAAAGACGAAGTGCCCGGATTAAAAACGGTGTACGACAAGCATGCAGTCTTCCGCTCCTACTATTCAATGTATACATCGAAGAGCAACTATGGAAATAAATGAAAGGTACGGGAGTCGAATTAAATGGAAAGGATATCAACGATAAGATTAGCAGATGACATTGTTATCCTGAGTGAAACTGAAGAAGAATTAAAACATCTGGTGGATGGAATGAACAGTCTACTGAGTACAGAACATGGATTGAGAGTAAATGGAAGGAAGACGAAAGTAATTACAAGTAGCAGAAATAACAGAGCGAGGAATTAAACATCAAAATTAATTATCACGAAGTAGATGAAGCTAAGGATTTCTAATACCCAGGCAGTAAAATAACCAGTGAAGGAGGTAGCAAGGAGGACATCAAAAGCAGACTAGCACTGTAAAAAAGGGCATTCCCGGCCAAGAGAAATCTACTATTCTTAAAAATAGGCCTTAATTATAAGAATAAATTTCTGAGACTGTACGTTTGGAGCACAGAATTGTACGGTAGTGCAACTGTAGTAAATTCGAACCGAAGAGAAACGAAGCGTTTGGGATATGGTGCTACAGACAAATGTTGAAAATTATGTGTACTGATAAGATGAGGAATGAGGAGGTTCTGTGCAGAATTGTACTTGTCGTAT
Organism: Schistocerca nitens; assembly: GCF_023898315.1. Classification (NCBI taxonomy): domain Eukaryota; kingdom Metazoa; phylum Arthropoda; class Insecta; order Orthoptera; family Acrididae; genus Schistocerca; species Schistocerca nitens. Next base: position 158,511,046 of record NC_064622.1, on the reverse strand, counting down.
GTGTGGGATTGGTGTACATTTTATTTTATGTATTATGGAGTTTTCTGATGTTAACTTTATATACAACTCGATCCATGGCCAAGACGTTTCTCCTCAGTTTGGTTCTACGAAATGAGAACTATAAACTAAAAAATAATACAAGTTGCTATTGCAAGCCAGAATGGTGCTGTCACGTACAATCGTAAAGTACTGTCGAGGTGGTATTGCCGTCATGAAACACCGTTGTATCGCAAGAACAAATCGTCCTTCGTATCCATCATACACAAGTGTCTACTGAATTTTACACGTTATCTGTAAAACCATCCTGTCCGCAAGACAAAGGTACAGGAAAATACAAACTGACGGAAAAAACATCAACAGCAAGAAGGTATTATGAGACACAACCGAAAGTTGGTAGGCGTGTTTCTACGACTAAAACATGCGGTCTATTCAAATTTCGCGCCACTCGTTTACTAGTGGCGCTGGTAGCTTTTAATAGAAGCATTAACGGTCGTGAGCATTAGTTACCTTTGAGATGGACATGTTGACCTGATGTTAGTCAAGAATGCCTTTAAGGCGACAATGAAGCCATTATCAGCACCTTACTGAGTTTGAAAGAGGTCGATTAACAGGGCTACGAGGAACTGGATGTTCCTTCTGCGATACTGAATGTGTCAGGAATGTAGCCATTGTATATGATTGCTGGCAGCGGTGGTCTAGAGAATGTTCGGTCGCAAGAAGACAGGGTTCCGGACGGTCACGTAGCACAACCGAAAACGAAGACCACGATGCTCGGCGTATGGCTCTCGCGCATCGTAATGCATCTGCAGCTGCAATCTGAGCAGCACTTGGCTCGACAGTGACACAGCTGTTACAAATCGGTTATTTCAGGGACAGTTCCGAGCCAGACTGGGGGTGAAGTGCATTTCTCTGACCCTGAAGCACCGCCATTAGCGACATCAGCGATGTCAAGCGAGAGCTCGTAGGAGAGCATGGTGAAAGTCTGTTGTGTTTTCTGATGAAAGATGGTTCTTCCTCGGTGTTCTGCTCGGTACCGTTGATGCCCATCTTTTGGTTAGAAAGGGGCCAGCAGAGGGCCTGTAACCAACCTGTCTGCGTCCTAGACGCAATGGACTTACATCTGGGGTGCGTTTTCGTATGACAACATGAGAACTCTCGTAGTTTTGAAACTTCCTGGCAGATTAAAACTGTGTGCCCGACCGAGACTCGAACTCGAGACCTTCGCCTTTCGCGGGCAAGTGCTCTACCAACTGAGCTACCGAAGCACGACTCACGGCCGGTACTCACAGCTTTACTTCTGCCAGTACCTCGTCTCCTACCTTCCAAACTTTACAGAAGCTCTCCTGCGAACCTTGCAAATTAGCACTCCTGAAAGAAAGGATATAGCGGAGACATGGCTTAGCCACAGCCTGGGGGATGTTTCCAGAATGAGATTTTCACTGCCGGCCGCGGTGGTCTCGCGGTTCTAGGCGCGCAGTCCGGAACCGTGCGACTGCTACGGTCGCAGGTTCGAATCCTGCCTCGGGCAGGGATGTGTGTGATGTCCTTAGGTTAGTTTGGTTTAAGTAGTTCTAAGTTCTAGCCCCCCCCCCCCCCCCATGAACCATGGACCTTGCCGTTGGTGGGGAGGCTTGCGTGCCTCAGCGATACAGATGGCCGTACCGTAGGTGCAACCACAACGGAGGGGTATCTGTTGAGAGGCCAGACAAACATGTGGTTCCTGAAGAAGGGCAGCAGCCTTTTCAGTAGTTGCAGGGGCAACAGTCTGGATGATTGACTGATCTGGCCTTGTAACATTAACCAAAACGGCCTTGCTGTGCTGGTACTGCGCACGGCTGAAAGCAAGGGGAAACTACAGCCGTAATTTTTCCCGAGGACATACAGCTTTACTGTATGATTAAATGATGATGGCGTCCTCTTGGGTAAAATATTCCGGAGGTAAAATAGTCCCCCATTCGGATCTCCGGGCGGGGACTACTCAAGAGGACGTCGTTATCAGGAGAAAGAAAACTGGCGTTCTACGGACCGGAGCGTGGAATGTCAGATCCCTTAATCGGGCAGGTAGATTAGAAAATCTAAAAAGGGAAATGGATAGGTTTAAGTTAGATATAGTGGGAATTAGTGAAGTTCGGTGGCAGGAGGAACAAGACTTTTGGTCAGGTGATTACAGGGTTATAAATACAAAATCAAATAGGGGTAATGCAGGAGTAGGTTTAATAATGAATAAAAAAATAGGAGTGCGGGTTAGCTACTACAAACAGCATAGTGAACGCATTATTGTGGCCAAGATAGACACAAAGCCCATGCCTACTACAGTAGTACAAGTTTATATGCCAAATAGCTCTGCAGATGATGAAGAAATTGATGAAATGTATGACGAGATAAAAGAAATTATTCAGGTAGTGAAGGGAGACTGGAATTCGTCAGTAGGAAAAGGGAGAGAAGGAAACATAGTAGGTGAATATGGATTGGGGGGAAGAAATGAAAGAGGCAGCCGCCTTGTAGAATTTTGCACAGAGCATAACTTAATCATAGCTAACACTTGGTTCAAGAATCATAAAAGAAGGTTGTATACCTGGAAGAATCCTGGAGATACTAAAAGGTATCAGATAGATTATATAATGATAAGACAGAGATTTAGGAACCAGGTTTTAAATTGTAAGACATTTCCAGGGGCAGATGTGGATTCTGACCACAATCTATTGGTTATGAACTGCAGATTGAAACTGAAGAAACTGCAAAAAGGTGAGAATTTAAGGAGATGGGACCTGGATAAACTGAAAGAACCAGAGGTTGTAGAGAGTTTCAGGGAGAGCATAAGGGAACAATTGACAGGAATGGGGGAAAGAAATACAGTAGAAGAAGAATGGGTAGCTCTGAGGGATGAAGTAGTGAAGGCAGCAGAGGATCAAGTAGGTAAAAAGACGAGGGCTAATAGAAATCCTTGGGTAACAGAAGAAATATTGAATTTAATTGATGAAAGGAGAAAATATAAAAATGCAGTAAATGAAGCAGGCAAAAGGGAATACATACGTCTCAAAAATGAGATCGACAGGAAGTGCAAAATGGCTAAGCAGGGATGGCTAGAGGACAAATGTAAGGATGTAGAGGCCTGTCTCACTAGGGGCAAGATAGATACTGCCTACAGGAAAATTAAAGAGACCTTTGGAGAGAAGAGAACCACTTGCATGAATATCAAGAGCTCACATGGTAACCCAGTTCTAAGCAAAGAAGGGAAGGAAGAAAGGTGGAAGGAGTATATAGAGGGTTTATACAAGGGCGATGTACTTGAGGACAATATTATGGAAATGGAAGAGGATGTAGATGAAGACGAAATGGGAGATAAGATACTGCGTGAAGAGTTTGACAGAGCACTGAAGGACCTGAGTCGAAACAAGGCCCCGGGAGTAGACAAAATTCCATTAGAACTACTGATGGCCTTGGGAGAACCAGTCATGACAAAACTCTACCATCTGGTGAGCAAGATGTATGAGACAGGCTAAATACCCTCAGACTTCAAGAAGAATATAATAATTCCAATCCCAAAGAAAGCAGGTGTTGACAGATGTGAAAATTACCGAACTATCAGTTTAATAAGTCACAGTTGCAAAATACTAACGCGAATTCTTTACAGACGAATGGAAAAACTGATAGAAGCGGACCTCGGGGAAGATCAGTTTGGATTCCGTAGAAATGTTGGAACACGTGAGGCAATACTAACCTTACGACTTATCTTAGAAGCTAGATTAAGAAAAGGCAAACCTACGTTTCTAGCATTTGTAGACTTAGAGAAAGCTTTTGACAATATTAACTGGAATACTCTCTTTCAAATTCTGAAGGTGGGAGGGGTAAAATACAGGGAGCGGAAGGCTATTTACAATTTGTACAGAAACCAGATGGCAGTTATAAGAGTCGAGGGGCATGAAAGGGAAGCAGTCGTTGGGAAAGGAGTGAGACAGGGTTGTAGCCTCTCCCCGATGTTATTCAATCTGTATATTGAGCAAGCAGTAAAGGAAACCAAAGAAAAATTCGGAGTAGGTATTAAAATTCATGGAGAAGAAGTAAAAACTTTGAGGTTTGCCGATGACATTGTAATTCTATCAGAGACAGCAACGGACTTGGAAGAGCAGTTGAACGGAATGGACGGTGTCTTGAAAGGAGGATATAAGATGAACATCAACAAAAGCAAAACGAGGATAATGGAATGTAGTCAAATTAAATCTGGTGATGCTGAGGGAATTAGATTAGGAAATGAGACACTTAAAGTAGTAAAAGAGTTTTGCTATTTAGGGAGTAAAATAACTGATGATGGTCGAAGTAGAGAGGATATAAAATGTAGACTGGCAATGGCAAGGAAATCGTTTCTGAAGAAGAGAAATTTGTTAACATCGAGTATAGATTTAAGTGTCAGGAAGTCGTTTCTGAAAGTATTTGTATGGAGTGTAGCCATGTATGGAAGTGAAACATGGACGATGACTAGTTTGGACAAGAAGTGAATAGAAGCTTTCGAAATGTGGTGCTACAGAAAAATGCTGAAGATAAGGTGGGTAGATCACGTAACTAATGAGGAGGTACTGAATAGGATTGGGGAGAAGAGAAGTTTGTGGCACAACTTGACTAGAAGGAGGGATCGGTTGGTAGGACATGTCCTGAGGCATCAAGGGATCACAAATTTAGCATTGGAGGGCAGCGTGGAGGGTAAAAATCGTAGAGGGAGACCAAGAGATGAATACACTAAGCAGATTCAGAAGGATGTAGATTGCAGTAGGTACCGGGAGATGAAGAAGCTTGCACAGGATAGAGTACCATGGAGAGCTGCATCAAACCAGTCTCAGGACTGAAGACCACAACAACAACAACAAGTTCTAGGGGACTGATGACCGTAGCAGTTGAGTCCCATAGTGCTCAGAGCCATTTGAACCATTTTTTTGAGATTTTCACTCTGCAGCGGAGTGTGCGCTCCTTTCTTTCAGGAGTGCTAGTTCTGCAAGGTTCGCAGGAGAGCTTCTGTAAAGTTTGGAAGGTAGGAGACGAGGTACTGGCAGATGTAAAGCTGTGAGTACCGGCCGTGAGTCGTGCTTCGGTAGCTCAGTTGGCAGAGTACTTGGTCGGGCACACAGTTTTAATCTGCCAGGAAGTTTCATATCAGCGCGCACTCCGCTGCAGAGTGAAAATCTCATTCTCGTGTTTCTGCCTGCAAATTTGAACTTCGGTCTGGTGATTCGACCTTTTGTTCTGCCATTCATGAACAGCATTCCTGTGAATGCTTTCTAACACGCTCACACTCGCCCACATATCGCTGTTGTAACCCAAGATACTATTCAGAGCGTTGACATGTCTGGGCCCGCTGGATCGCCAGATGTGTTTCCAATCGAGGACGTGTGGAACATCGCCGAACGACAACACGAGCATCATCCACAAATAGCATAACTGTTCCTGTAATGACCAACCAAGTGCAACAGCTATGGAACTCCATCCCACAAACTGAAATCCGGCACCTGTACAACACAATGCATATAAGTTTGCATACTTTCATTCGACATTCTGTCGCTTACACTTGTTATTAATATACCACCATTTCACATCTGAGTAGTTTATTTAGTGCATGCATTAACCTGTGATCTTCCAATGTAAATCACTTAAATGTGTTACCTAGACAAATGTATTCCCGAAGTTTTATTACTTTACTTTAATGCTTTTTTTTCGTGTTGCGTTTTCTACATCTACATCTACATCCATACTCCGCAAGCCACCTGACGGTGTGTAGCGGTGGGTACCTTGAGTACCTCTATCGGTTCTCCCTTCTATTCCAGTCCCGTATTGTTCGTGGAAAGAAGGATTGTCGGTATGCTTCTGTGTGGACTCTAATCTCTCTGGTTTTATCCTCATGGTCTCTTCGCGAGATATACGTAGGAGGGAGCAATATACTGCTTGACTCTTCGGTGAAGGTATGTTCTCGAAACTTCAACAAAAGCCCGTACCGAGCTACTGAGCGTCTCTCCTGCAGAGTCTTCCACTGGAGTTTATCTATCATCTCCGTAACGCTTTCGCGATTACTAAATGATCCTGTAACGAAGCGCGCTGCTCTCCGTTGGATCTTCTCTCTCTCTTCCATCAACCCCATCTGGTACGGATCCCACACTGCTGAGCAGTATTCAAGCAATGGGCGAACAAGTGTACTGTAACCTACTTCCTTTGTTTTCGGATTGCATTTCCTTAGGATTCTTCTAATGAATCTCAGTCTGGCATCTGCTTTACCAACGATCAACTTTATATGATCGTTCCATTTTAAATCACTCCTAATGCGTACTCCCAGATAATTTATGGAACTATCTGCTTCCAGTTGCTGCCCTGCTATATTGTAGCTAAATGATAAGGGATCTATCCTTCTATGTATTCGCAGCACATTACACTTGTCTACATTGAGATTCAATTGCCATTCCCTGCACCATGCGTCAATTCGCTGCAGATCCTCCTGCATTTCAGTACAATTTTCCATTGTTACAACCTCTCGAAATACCACAGCATCATCCGCAAAAAGCCTCAGTGAACTTCCGATGTCATCCACAAGGTAATTTATGTATATTGTGAATAGCAACGGTCCTACGACACTCCCCAGCGGCACACCTGAATTCACTCTTGCTTCGGAAGCCTTCTCTCCATTGAGAATGACAGGCTGCGTTCTGTTATCTAGGAACTCTTCAATCCAATTACACCATTGGTCTGATAGTCCATATGCTCTTACTTTGTCCATTAAACGACTGTGGGGAACTGTATCGAACGCCTTGCGGAAGTCAGAAACACGGCATCTACCTGGGAACCCGTGTCTATGGCCCTCTGAGTCTCGTGGACGAATAGCGCGAGCTGGGTTTCACACGACCGTCTTTTTCGAAAATTGCTGATTCCTACAGAGTAGATTTCTAGTCTCCAGAAAAGTCATTATACTCGAAGATAATACGTGTTCCAAAATTCTACAACTGATCGACGTTAGAGATATAGGTCTATAGTTCTGTACATCTGTTCGACCTCCCTTCTAGAAAACGGGGATGACCTGTGCCCTTTTCCAATCCTTTCGAACGCTACGCTCTTCTAGAGACCTACGGTACACCGCTACAAGAAGGGGGCAAGTTCCTTCGCGTACTCTGTGTAAAATCGAACTGGTATCCCATCAGGTCCTGCGGCCTTTCCTCTTTTGAGCAATTTTAATTGTTTCTCTATCCCTCTGTCATCTATTTCGATATCTACCATTTTGTCATCTGTGCGACAATCTAGAGAAGGAACTACATTGCATTCTAGTCTTCCTCTGTGAAACAGCTTTGGAAAAAGACATTTTCTTTCCGTAAGTGTAGTAGTGAAATCCATACTGAGACAAATTCATAGTTAATTTCAAAATAAACATTTATGTTACTACAGGTATTATATTTCCCTCTTTTATGAAACAAACTGCACATTTAAGGTTCGTTAATTGTCCCTTTCCTCTTATTACAGATTTGTTTTCCTGTTACGAATGGATTTTTGTGGTTGCTACTTGGCCTACGTTTTGTGATATACAATTCACCACAACTGCAGTACCAGCGCTTCGTCAGCTCCATTTTGCTAGAGGCTCCAGTTTCATGCAGCATCGGTCCCTTGTGTTGTTATTCCCGCGGTGTGCTGCCAGCACAAAGACACTGTGTGGCTTGTGGCCCACGGTAATTCTGCTGGAGCCGTCTTTGTGTACTTAACCAACATGTCAGGGCTTCAAAGAGCCCTTCTCCTTGCAACATCTTCCGTCTGGAAATAGCATCCACAGGGAACTGCGCCTTTTCTCAATTACTTTGCGACCAAAGACTTGGATAGACAAGTCTCGTCTGGTGTCTCCCACATGCTTTTCTCGCTTTTCTTTGCTCCTGTCTGTCCCAATACGTTTGTGGTACCGCCCTACAGTATCTATTTTTCTTTCCCCAAGAGTATCCTGAGTAAAGAGAAGAAAAAATACTTCTTGACGTTGTAATTGGGCAGTACTAGGGCTACAGGACAATCGTTTTGGTATTTTAACTGTTTTCTGTCGTTCCTTAGCTGTCTCAAAATTTATGGAGGTGTATTACGTCTTTGCAACTAACTGAAAAGCAGTTTGTTCTTTACCGTACATGTTTCGCTTCTCTTATTTGTGAAGCATCTTAAGTGGCCTGTAACACATATTTTTTTATGTATATAGTACTTGCGTTATATATCAGTCACAAATATGCTATTATATTATGTTTTCTCTTGTTGTTCAGCAACTTTTACAGCACACGTTTCATGAGGTTAAATTAGCATTTGGTATAATTACGATGTTATTACGATGTTGCTAATCCATGTATGATATCCTGTGGATGTATTTACTCGGCCTGCAAACTCCAAATGGACTGTTTTCGGCGTTTGATATTTTTTTCGAATCAGGTTCACTTCATAATTTCACTTCCACCTTTCCGTGTGAATTGAATGTGTGTGTCTATTTTGTGTAGCGTTGCCAACTGTCGTTGTGTGTTTATCTTATGTGTGTATGTGTGTACGTGCGTTATTCAATGTGTGAGAGGATAGTTTTCTTGAGAGTGAGAGAGAAGGTAATTTGTTATTTAGTAACCTGGTTATGATTTACATCTCTATTTGTTGCTGTTTCCGTGGTTAACATGATCAGTGAGTTATTGGTTATACGGACTTTGTCATTTTTTCTTGTCTTTCAGCATTTGTGATTCAAAATCATTACAGCGAGTAAACACATACTCACCATAAAAAGAATTGGTTCCGCCCAAGTAAATTGGTTTGCTGTGCGAGTAACTACAATATAAAATTAACTCTTATCCTCTATACGGAATTCATAACAATGAATCATAATCCAGATTTCACCCGCAGAAAGCTGATACCAAATCTATAAGTCTGTAAGTTATTTTAAAAATGATAAATTTTTGACACCTTCACGGAAGTACAAAATTTCCTTCGTTTTCATTCATCTTGTACACACAGAAACAAGGTAAGGAGCAGTCTGGGGCTGTTTGCTAGTGAAGCTGTGGTTTGTTGCAAGTTTTTGTCATAGAGTGACTCTAGGAGGATTCTAGATGACTTAGACAAAATTTCTTGCTGTCGTGATGAATGGCAGCTGACTCTAAATGTAGAAAAATGTAAGCTAATGCAGGTGAGTAGGAAAATCAAACTCGTAAGGGTCTGGTACAGCTTTAGCAGTACTTTGTTTGACAGAGTCATGTCGATTAAACACCCAGGCGAAACGTTGCAAACCAATATGAAATGGATTGAGCTTGTAAGGATTGTAGTAGAAAAGGTGAAAGATCGACTTTGGTTTATTCGGAGAATTTTTGTGAAAGTGTGATTCGTCCATAATGGATATCGCACGTAAGACAAAAATGCGACCCATTGTTGAGTAATGTTCAGGTGTTTGGGATCCGCACTAGGATTAAAGAAAGACGTAGAAGCTTTTCAGTGGAGGGCTGCTAGATTTGTTAGCGATGGATTCGAACAACTCGCAAGTATTTCGGAGACACTTCGGGAATTCAAATGGAAATCACCGGGTGGAACGCGATGTTGATTTCGAGGAAAACTATTGAGAAAATTAGAGAACCGACATTTGAGGCTAACTGCAGAACGATTCTGTTGCCTCCGACATATATATCGCGTAAGGACCATGAGGAAAACATCAGAGAGATTAGGGCTCGTATGAAGTCACAGAGAGTCGTTTTGCCCTCGCTCTGTTTGCGAGTAGAGCAGGAAAGAAAATGACTAGCAGTGGTGCAGGGTAGCCTCCGACGCGCACAATATTGTACCCCGTGGTGTATGTATGGAGTCTGGAACCGCGCGACCGCTACGGTCGCAGGTTCGAATCCCGCCTCGGGCATGGATGTGTGTGATGTCCTTAGGTTAGTTAGCTTTAAGTACTTCTGAGTTAACTCCCATAGTGCTCAGAGCCATTTTTGTATGTATGGAAATGCAGCTAAGAGCAGTTTGCAGATACAGTAGTCTCCTAAAAATAAAAGTGTCTCGTCGAATTTTGTAAAATAAGCTAACCAAATTAGGCCATTAAGAAGAACGAGACTAGTATTAAAGCTTTAATTACGAACTAAAAAAAATCCCGTTGTTATCATTACACTTGCTGAAGTTGGGATTCTATCTCTACATATTCACTTTTCAATGCGACAGACTTTTTACAATAATGGGTGTCATTGCGGAGACTTTGGTTCAAGAACTCCGACTACGGGCTGCTTAGGAAATGTTCCACCAGGAAGACCACCGCGTCATCAGTCAGGAAATGAGTGGCACACAACAGTTTCTTCATCCGAGAAAGGAGGAAGAAGTGATTGGTATCCACGTGAGGAGGAGCCGGCAGAAAGGCAGAATTTGAGGGCCAAAAGAGGACCATGTCCTGCGTGGAATTTGGGAAATTTGTGGTAAGACCTTATGGGGCCAAACTGCTAAGCTTACACACTACTTAATCTAAGTCATGCTAAGGAAGACCACCGCGTCATCAGTCAGGAAATGAGTGGCACACAACAGTTTCTTCATCCGAGAAAGGAGGAAGAAGTGATTGGTATCCACGTGAGGAGGAGCCGGCAGAAAGGCAGAATTTGAGGGCCAAAAGAGGACCATGTCCTGCGTGGAATTTGGGAAATTTGTGGTAAGACCTTATGGGGCCAAACTGCTAAGCTTACACACTACTTAATCTAAGTCATGCTAAGGACAACACACACACACACATGCCGAAGGAGGACTCGAACCTCCGACGGGGGGAGCCGCGCGGACCGTAACAAGACGCCCGAGACGGAGCAGCTACCCCGCGCGGCTGTCCTGTGCGGAATAAGATGGAACGTTGTCGCGGTGCTTCCCGTGACGATTCGTTTCGAGGCCCACGTAATCTCATTAGGAGATTTCGGTAGATGCTCCTGTAGCGGTTTGCCCCTTACGAGCATAATCTACTAGCACCACACTATGAAACTCTCAATATGTCAGCAAATTCCTGTCCGATAGGCTGGCTCTTCACATTTTTTTCAACTATGCTTGCTCCACATCACTTTTCCATTGATTAGGCAGCTGAAGAATTTGCAAGTTGCGTTCAATTTCTGGGTCAGAGTTGAGGAAAATAAGCGCAGTGCTCGTTTTACAACAAATATTTGATTATATTAGACGAGTGAGTTCAGTACTCGTACTTTTCTCTGGATTACTAACACAGGATGTTTCAAAATGAATATAACGTTATTAAGGCTTTGTAGCTTTTATTAGAATCATATCTAATACATCAAATGAAGGACTAATTTAAATAGTTTAGTTTGAGATTCCCCTAAATGGAAATTTTGGTTTATATCTCGGTGGAAAGTTTGTGGGCCTTTCTCGTTCGGTGACACAACCATAACTGGTGATTTTTGTCTTGATGCGCTAGAACTATGGCTGTTTCATCGATGGGAAGAAGCTGAACCACAGAACTTTATTTGCTGCCGAGGTGATGCGCCGCCTAACAGGCATAACTCGGTACACGTTTGGTTAACCGACGTTGTACTCGACCGCTGGACTAGCTGCAAGGGCCAGGTCGACAGAGCATGGCCTCTACGTTCACCCGGATTGACGGCGTATGATCTTTGCCTTTAGGGGCTCAGAAAGGATCAAGTACATGTGCCTCCGCCACAAAATTATATATCTGACTTAAGATACAGGACTGAAGCATTTGTTGCAACAATGACTCCATCCACACCGATCAAGGTTTGGGAAGAACTCGCCTATCAACTGATTGTATATCTGATTGTTGAGTTTGACCTCTGTGCACAGTGATAACGCTGTCACAGGGAGAATAACAAGCTTAGGTGTGCAACAGATTATATGTATTATTTGTGGGCCCTGTAACCAAGCAAAAGTTGTAGGACAATGTAAAGGGTCTGGGAATATAAGTAAAAGCTGAGATTAACAGCAATTTATTCGTTCTAGTGACTGACACAGTTACAATAACACAATTAGAAAAGAACAGCGTTCTCGAAAACACAAACCAAATTAATAAATGTGGGCAAGAACCAAAAACAGTGTGGAAGACATTATGGAGAGCGCGCTGCAGGATCTGCTCTTCTGGAGAGTTCAAATGGTTCAAATGGTTCTGAGCACTATGGGACTTAACATCTGTGGTCATCAGTCCCCTAGAACTTAGAACTATTTAAACCTAACTAACCTAAGGACATCACACACATCCATGCCCGAGGCAGGATTCGAACCTGCGACCGTAGCAGTCGCGCGGTTCCGGACTGCGCGCCTAGAACCGCTAGACCACCGCGGCCGGCGGAGAGTTCACGACATCAAAATTAATGATACACTAAGGTGTCAGAAACTATAGCCAAATTAAGCAACTTAATTTGTGTTGCAAAGTAAACAATTAACAAGCGGCTCTGAATATGGCTAGTACAACCTCAACTTCAACACTTACATATACACAAAATCAGTAAACTGTACGTCCACCAGCACCAAATGGCTACTAGGAGACAAGTAATCAAAGAAAACTTGAGTTTGATTTCGAACACATACCCGACTCATATGATTGTAGTTGGTACCCTCGAGATGGCGAAAATATATGTTTAATTCCGCAGGTACGCATAAAACATCGTCCGAAATTGTGCTAAACGCATCCTCTGAAAATTATTTCGAGCAGTTAGTTCATGAGCCCACGCGAATATTAAACGGTTGTGGAAACAAACTTGACCTCTTAGCAACAAATAATCCTGAGTTAATAAGGAGCATCAAAACGGATGCAGGGATTAATGTACACAGGGTTGTCGTAGCGAGATTGAATATTGTAATCCCAAAATCCTCCAAAAATGAACTAAAAATATACCTATTCAAAAAAGCAGATAAGAATTAACTTGACTCCTTCCTGAGAGACAATCTCCCCTCCTTCCAAATTAATAATGTAAGTGTAGACCGGTTGTGGCTTGAATTCAGAGAAATAGTATCTGCTGAAATTGAGACATTTATACCAAATAAATTAGCAAACGACGGAGCTGATCCTCCTTGGTACAGAAAACGGGTAGGAACACTGTTGCAGAAACAACGAAACAAACATGTCAAATTTAAAAAGGCGCAAAATCCCCAAGATTGGAAATCTTTTACAGAAGCTCGAAATTTAGCGCGGACTTCAATGCGAGGTGTTTATAACAGTTTCCACCACGAAAATTTGTCTCGAAACCTGACAGAAAATCCAAAGCGATTCTGGTCGTATGTGAAATATGTTAGCGGCAAGAAACAATCAATGCCTTCTCTGCGCGATAGCAGTGGGGATACTATTGAAGACAGTGCTGCCAAAGCAGAGTTACTGAGCACAGCCTTTCGAAATGCCTTCACAAAAGAAGACGAGTAAATATTCCAGAATTCGAATCAAGAACAGCTGTCAATATGAGGAACGTAGAAGTAAATATCCTCGGAGTGGTGAAGCAACTTAAGTCACTTAATAAAAGCAAATCTTCTGGTTCAGATTGTGTACCAATTAGATTCCTTTCAGAGTATGCTGATGCATTAGCTCCATACGTGACAATCATACATAACCGTTAGCTCGACAAAAGATCCATACCCATAGACTGGAAAGTTGCACAGGTCACACCAATATTCAGAAAAGGTAGTGCGAGTAATCCACTTAATTACAGGCTTATATCATTAACGTCGATATGCAGCAGGATTCTGTGTTCGAATTCTATGAATTACCTCGAAGAAAACGGTCTATTGACACACAGGCAACACGGATTCAGAAAATATTGTTCTTGTGAATCACATCTAGCTCTTTAATCGCATGAAGTGTTGAGGGCTATTGACAAGTGATTTCATTTATTCCGTATTTCTGGATTTCTGGAAGGCTTCTGACACTGTACCACACAAGCGGCTCGTATTGAAATTGCGTGCTTATGGAATATCGTCTCAGTTATGTGACTGGATTTGCGATTTCCTTCAGAGAGGTCACATTTCGTAGTAATTGACGGAAAGTCATCGAGTAAAACAGAAGTGATTTCAGGCGTTCCCCAAGGTAGCGTTATAGCCCATTTGCTGTTCCTTGTCTATTTCAACGATTTGGGAGACAATATGAGCAGCCGTCTTAGGTTGTTTGCAGATGACGCTGTCGTTTATCGACTAATAAAGTCATCAGAAGATCAAAACAAATAGCAAAACGATTTAGAAAAGATATCTGAATGGTGCGAAAATAGGCAGTTGACCTTAAATAATGAAAAATGTGAGATGATCTACATGAGTGCTAAAAGGAACTCGTTAAACTTCGGTTACACGATAAGTCAGTCTAATCTAAAAGCCGTAAATTCAACTAAATACCTAGGAGCTACAATTACGAACAACTTAAATTGGAAGGAACACATAGAAAATGTTGTGGGGAAGGCTACCCAAAGACTGCGTTTTATTGGTAGGACACTTAGAAAATGTAACAGATCTACTAAGGAGACCGCCTACACTACCCTTGTCCGTCCTCTTTTTAGAATACTGCTGCGCGGTGTGGGGTCCTTGCCAGATAGGACTGATGAAGTACATCGAAAAAGCTTAAAGAAAGCAGCACGTTTTGTATTATCGCGAAATATGGGAGAGAGTGTCACTGAAATGATACAGGATTTGGGCTGGACATCATTAAAAGAAAGGCGTTTTCGTTGTGACGGAATCTTCTCATGAAATTCCAATCACCAACTTTCTCCTCCGAAAACGAAAACGTTTTGTTGACACCGACCTACACAGGGAGAAACGCTCACCACGACAGAGTAAGGGAAATCAGAGCTCGTACGGAAAGATATAACTGTTTGTTCTTTCCGCGCACTATACGAGATCGGAATAATAAGAATTGGGAAGGTGGTTCGATGAACCCTCTGCCAGGCACTTAAATGTGATTTGCAGAGTATCCAAGTAGATGTATATGTAAATCTTCACAGAGGAAAGGGTTAGAATGACCACGAAATATTAATATTCCTCCACAACTCTCCACTTTCAAAAAAAAACTCTATATGGAGGTGATGGCTAAATGCTGCTTTTAATGCGATGGTCGAGAACGTCGCTTATTCCATGAAATAACGAGGAAATGCTTCCCACTCTTAGTGTACAAGGGGCACACGACAAAGAACAGGTTGACTCTGGGATAGAGCAGTGTCCCATCGATTAATCGGCTTCTTTGTGTCAAGCACTATAGCAGGGTGACCCAACTCAGCTGATTACAACAAATTTTGGAGTGAAAGCAATGGTCTTTCCCACGTTGGATGGGCATCATCTGGGCGTCCCTTCCGTTGGTGTTCGAACAATATATGTAAAAATATCGTTCTTCATTGTTCTCTAAGGACGGCAGTGGTGATACGGCGCCTTCCGCTCAGGGCTACAAAAGATACCGGCTCTGCGGCAAAAGAATAAGGCATGCAGCAGCCTTGTATCCTCAAAAACTGTCCAGCTTCCAGAGGAACTTTGCTCATCATATTGAGACTCACTACCCACTTCCTGCCAACAAACAGGCCCCAGAGACCAACCCTAGAGAACACCTTCCCAGTGAGGAAAACACAAAGCTTTTCTCCTAGAAAATATGACCAGAACATTCTAAATAAAGTTAACCACGAAATGGTGATAAAACGAATTTCCATTGTATTGCAATATGTGACAGTCATGTACCAGTCATCTGGTTGGCTTGACTCATTTGAAACAGTTGCGGTACTGTCCCATAAGCAGTGACGGGACCCAGCGTCATGTCAGAAATGTAGTGTAACACGTTCCAATAGCTCTCTGACTGTGACATTTGGGTCTTTCTTCGGCATTGGATTCAGACTAGAAGTGACTGTGCGATGTAACGTCTATGTCGTATGATGCTGAACTACTTCTGTATACTTCTACGAGTACCTACTCAGCATGGTTTGTTGTGCAATATTTTTCCCCTTCAAATGCCCCTAAAAGAATAAAGAATCAACATTTATCAACGGCATGAAGATTCAAAGGTAAATGAAATCCGCTGCGTTAAAGACACATAATGTGTATCCACAGGATATGCAGCCTGCAATTGAAAAAGGTTCACGATGACCTCTCTATTAACAAATACTCCGGATTAGTTCCCCAACCGGAGCTTCGGGAGGGGCTGCCAAGTAGGATGTGACCATGAGAAAAATACTGAATAGCCAACTAAAGGGTAACGTTCTACGAGTCGAAGCGTGGAATTTCAGAAGGTACAACGTGGTAGAGAACGTAGAAAATCTGAAAATGGAAACGAAAATGCTCTGTTTAGTTATGGGGGGGGGGGGGGGATCGGTGAAGTGAAATGGAATGAAGATAATGATTTGCGGTCAAAATAATATGGGATAATATCAATAGAAGAAGAAAATGTTATAACGGGGAAGGATTCTTTATGAACAGGAAGATAGGCCAGAGAGTAAGTTATCGTGAACAGTTCAGTGGTAGGATTGTTATCAGATTCGGTAGCAAACCAACGACGACAACAGTAATTCCGGTATACATGCTGATGTCGCAAGCAGAAGATGCTCATGTTTCTTCTGAGAACAGAAAAGGGTGTAATCGACATGGTATCCATACAATTTTCGGAAGGTACCGTTATCTCTAGCATTTTTAGCGAGCTAGTGGTGCTTACTGCAGTAGTGGCCGAAACGGTGCAATTTTTATAACAGAACATGGCTTAATCGGCGTAGTGCCCACACAATTTTCGAAAGGTACCTTTCCCTCTAGTATTGTTAGCGAGCTTCTGGTTGCTGCTTGCAAAAGTGGCCGAAACGCTGGAATTTTTGTCACAACATGACGTGGTCTTAAACCCAGAAGAATTTTGTGGAAATATTGGCATTTATTTATCAAGATCACAGGCACAACAGCGATACATTCAATTCAGTCAGTGATCCACAGCGTTCGTTACCACGTCAATGTTATCTGATGACTCATTTTACGAGTTGGAGCCACGTTGAACTCTCTATATGATAATTTTAATATTTGACTGACATTTTTATTTTCTGTTGGACACTATTGTAATTTCGGTTCTATAGTCACTTTCAGTGGTTTCATTAATATCCTTGGATAACAATAAAAATACTTCAAGTGCAAAAAGATTCAGGAAAAGATAGGAATAGAGATATATAAATCTAAAGACTGAAATAAATAGGAAGTGCAAGGAAGCCTAGGTGAAATAGCTTCAGTAAAAGTATGAATAAATCAAAAAAGAAATGATCGTCCGGAGAACTAATGCGGCATATAGAGAAGTCAAAATAACCTCTGGTGGAATGAAAAGCCAGGGTGGCAACATTAAATGGCAACGGAGATCCCACGGTTGCAGTAGGTAATGGGAGATGAAGAAACTTGCACAGGATAGGGTAGCATAGAGAGTTGCATCAAACCAGTCTCAGGACTGAAGACCACAACAACAACACGAGATCCCACTGCTAAGCGCAAAGGAGACAGTGGATAGGCGAAATGGGTACACTGAAGCCCTACATGAGGAGGAGGAATTGTCTGATGAAGTGGTTAAAGGACCAACACGAGTGGTAATGGAAGAGATATGGGATCCATTGTTAGTCGGAATGCAACAGAGCTACGAAAGCTTGACATCAAATAAGTCAGAAGCGATAAAAAAAACATTCCATCGGAATTTCTAAAATAATTTTCGGAAATGGCAGCCGAACAACTGTTCAAGCTTCGGGACAAGCAACATACCATCAGACAAGCAACATACCATCAGACTCTCGGATAACTATACACCCAATGTCGGAGATATCAAGGGCAGATAAGGGTGAGAACTGCCGCACAATCAGTTTAACAACTCATGGATCCAAGTAGCTGAAAAGAATAATATATAGCAATATGTAAAAGATAATTACGATGCATCTGGCTTTAAGAAATATAAAAGCACCAGAGGGGCAGTCGTGACGATGATGGAAGCAAGACTGAAGGAAAACCAAACACGTTCATAGATTTTAATGACCAGGAAAAAGCAGTCGGCCATGTAAAATAGTCCAAGATCTTCGAAATTCTGACAATAATGGGAGTAATCTATAGGGAACGACGGGTTATATACTATATATAGCAGTCGCAAGAGGGGGCAACAAAGCTGGAAGGCCAATAGTGAGGTGCTCGCAACAAAGAAGAGTTAAGGCTTTTCAATCCATACGTCGAAGGAACAATGACGGAAATAAAGGGATTAAAATTAGATGTGGACAGATATCAAATACAATACTTGCTGATGACGTTGCTATTCTCAGTGAAAATGAAGAGGTACAGGATTTGTTGAATGGAATGAACAGTCTAATGAGTACAGAAAATTGACTGAATATAGACTGAACAAAGTCGAAAGTAATGAGGAGTAGCAGAAATGACATAGCACTAAACTGAACATCAAAACTGAAGACAGCGAAGTAGGCGAAGTTAGGACGTCTGCTACCTTGGAAGCAAAGTGACACATGGCGTACGGAACAAAGAGTATATAAAACAAAACAGAGTAGGGCAGGGAAAGAGAGTATTCCTGGCCAAAAGAAGTCTATCAAATACCGGTCATAAAATGAGAAAAAAATTTCTTAAAATGTTCGTTTAGAGCACGGCACTATTTGGCAGTGAATAACGGACTTTGGGACAACTGAAACAGGAGAAAACCGAAGCGTTTGAAAAGTTGTTCTGCAGAAGAATGTTGAAAATTAGAAGGACTTTTAAGGTAGAGAATGAGAAAAATCTGCACAGAATCGACATATAGGAAGCAGAAGGGGCAGGATTATAGGACAGAGAGTAAAAAATTTCTATAGTAATGGACGGAGCTATAGATGTAAATATTGTAGATGGAGACAGAGACTGGAATACGTCCACCCAAATAATTGAGGACGATTGGTCCGAGATGAGCGGTTTGGTACAGGAGAGGAATTCTGGCGGGCTGCTTCACACCAGTCAGAAGACTGATGGAAAAAAAAATTGACGACAGTGTCAACAACAGGCTTTGAGAAAGGATAATCGCTTGCTAGAACAAACTCTAGCCAGTAATGCTAACCACTGCTCTAGGAAGGTAGCCTACAGGAGAGGCGGCGGCACCCAATACCAGCTGTGATAATACCAACTGTTGATTTAAAGTGCTATTTAACGATTCGAAACGCAACTATGGTAAGATCTACCCACGATGATATATACCAGTTTGCTCATGTTTCTTCTGAGAACAGAAAAGGGTGTAATCGACATGGTATCCATACAATTTTCGGAAGGTACCGTTATCTCTAGCATTTTTAGCGAGCTAGTGGTGCTTACTGCAGTAGTGGCCGAAACGGTGCACTTCTTATAACAGAACAGGGCTTAATCGGCGTAGTGCCCACACAATTTTCGAAAGGTATCTTTCTCTCTAGTATTGTTAGTGAGCTTCTGGTTGCTGCTTGCAAAAGTGGCCGAAACGCTGGAATTTTTGTCACAACATGACGTGGTCTTAAACCCAGAAGAATTTTGTGGAAATATTGGCATTTATTTATCAAGATCACAAGCTCAACAGCGAGACATTCAATTCAGTCAGTGATCCACAGCGTTCGTTACCACGCCAATGTTATCTGATTCATTTTACGAGTTGGAGCCACGTAGAACTCTCTATATGATAATTTTACTATTTGACTGACATTTTTATTTTCTGTTGGACACTATTGTAATTTCGGTTCTGTAGTCACTTTCAGTGGTTTCATTATTATCCTTTCGAAACAAAGTAACTGTGAAACGGTGATCTTTGTTCGGAATCGTTATATAGAAGATTACTTTCAATGAGGATAGGTTCGCTCACACGTTAATTCGTAGTCAGTATCCTAGCCTTAAAATAGTTGGTTAAAACTGTGACACAGTGGGACTGAATCCGAAAATGACGGCAGCTTAGAGATAATGTGAAGGCTAGCAAAGATTCTATACCATACTCGATCGGTATTGGTCCATCTATATTCCCTCCAGTTGAAAGAATATTCACTATGAACGACCTAAATCATAACACTGATTCTACGACTACGTAGGAACCGAGTTTTTACGAATTTTTCAACCTCCGAAACGATTCGGCCATTTAAATTTCAACGTGTGCGTCCGCTGTGGAAGAGATCGCACACGTTAGGGATGCAACAACAGAAATTCCACGCACCTGACACGCACTGTATCATGTGTGAGGTGTGTAGGAAGGTAGGCGTTAGGAACATGCGTGTGCTAAACACTTATGTACCTTTAAATTCAATATGAAAGCCTCACTCCAATTTCAACGTCTAATCGGGTACAGTCCGCATTCAACGCAACAGGCTCGGTACGACATTAGTGGCCTTTAAAACAGCTAGGCCAAGAATACTAGAGTATACCATTACAATGAGGTTACCAAGTATGCACATATACAGATGCGGCAGCATCGTGTACGCAAGGCATGATAGGGCAGTGCATTGACGGAGCTTTAATTTGTACTCAAGTGATTCATTTGTAAAGGTATCCGACGTGATGATGTCCGCACGTCGGGATTTAACAGACTTCGAATGCATAATGACAGTCGGGGCTAGAAGCAAAGGACATTCCATTTCGAAAATCGTAAGGGAACTCAGTTTTCTGAGGTCCACAATGTCAAGAATCCGCCAAAAATATCAAATTTCAGGCGTTACTTCAGACCAGGAGAATTTAGTGCCTCACAGCCCTCACCTAACAACCATGAGTAGCGGCGTTTGCGTAGAGCTGCCAGTGCTAACAGACAAGCAACACCACGTGAAATAACTTCAGAAATCAATTTGGGACGTACGACGCACTTATCCGTTAAGACAGTGCGGCGAAATTTGGCGTTAATGGGCTATGGCAGCAGACGACCTACGCGAGTGTCTTTGCTGACAACTCGACATTGCCTGCAGCGTCACTCCTGGGCTCTTGACTATATCGGTTGGACACTAGATGAAGGCCGGCCGAAGCGGCCGTGCGGTTATAGGCGTTGCAGTCAGGAATCGCTAGACCGCTACGGTCGCAGGTTCGAATCCTGCCTCGGGCATGGATGTGTGTGATGTCCTTAGGTTATTTGGGTTTAACTAGTTCCACGTTCTAGGGGACTAATGACCTCAGAAGTTGAGTCCCATAGTGCTCAGAGCCATTTGAACTATTTTTGAACTAGATGAATGGAAAATCGTGGCCTGGTGAGATGGGTTTCGATTTAAGTTGGTAAGGCTGATCGTAGCGTTCGACTTTGGCGCAGACCCCACGAAGTCATGGACCTAAGCTGTCAACAAGGCATTGTGGAAGCTGGTGGTAATCCATAATGGTGTAGGCTGTGTTTACATGGATTAGACTAGGTTCTCTGGTCCAACTGAACCGATCATTGACTTGAAATGGTTATGTTCGGCTTCTTGAAAAGCATTTGCACCCATGCATGGACTTCATGTTCCAAAAAAACGATGTGCCATGTTACCGGGCGACAACTGTTCACGATTAATTTGAACAACATTCTAGACAATTCGAGCTAATTATCTGGACACCCAGATTACCCAACGTGAATCGCATCGAACATTTATGGAAAGTAATTGAGAGAGCACTTCGGGCACAAAATCGTGCACCGGCTCATTTTCGGAATTACGAACAGCTAAGTAGACGGCATGGGACTTCCAACGACTTGTTGAGTCCATGTCACGTCGATTTGCTGCACTATGCCAGGCAAAATGAGGTCCGACACAATGTTAGGTGGTACCCCAGGACTTTGTCACTTCATCGTAGTAGAAGGATACGTGACTAAATTTGTAAGGGACCTGCGGGTGTACAAGGGGTGATGTTTAGAAGACATCTGTGATAAACAGTGGCATTGAGTCGAACTGATCTTGGATGATACATCACGGTACCTCATTCCATGCTGATTCAAATCGGTGCAGTTCATTAATCAAAATGGCAGTGAGTGATTATGTGCCATTCTAAACACAACCAATGACCAGATGTTCCAATGGGTATGGATACTGGAGGCCATTTTTGTCGGGGTAATAGTGAACACGATTAGTGACGAAGTAGGTCAACACAATATGGGCAACATGCAGTCTCGTGTTACCTTGTGAAAGTATTGCACAACCACGGTCAAAACTTTTCTGAAATGTGACGACTGCTATCCAGGTCACCTGCTGTCTGAACCAGCAGTTGTCTTGTTATGCACCCAATGGCACTACGTACCATCAGACCAGGCTTGGCTGGCATGCTGCTAGAACAGACGATTTGGTGCCATTCGCCGGCCGCGGTTGCCGAGCGGTTCTAGGCGCTTCAGTCCGGAGCCGCGCGACTGCTACGGTCGCAGGTTCGAATCCTACCTCGGGCATGGATGTGTGTGATGTCCTTAGGTTAGTTAGGTTTAACTAGTTCTAAGTTCTAGGGGACTAATGACCTCAGAAGTTGAGTCCCATAGTGCTCAGAGCCATCTAGGGGACTGGTGACCTCAGACGTTAAGTCCCATAGTGCTTAGAGCCATTTGAACCATTTTTGGTGCCATTCCTGTTTCCAGTGTTGTCGTTGGGCGCACCACTGTCACGTGCCTATCTCTGCTGCCATGCCTGGGGAAGGCACAAAAACGGTCACTGACAGGTAGCAGTGCTCAACACGTAGTGTCAATGGACGTACAAAAGTGTTAATCGAACTAATTGAAATCATAACCAAAGACAAGACCTTATATGACCGTTTGCTGGGCAGGGATGTAGATAGGATTTAAAAGCGGCTGAAAAGGAACCGTACTGGTTTATTTTCTTACGGATGCGTAACACGGTGAAGATAGGAGGGCGAGAGGGGGTAACTCTTGTAGGCCCATCCCATCTAGGAGGGGAATGGAAGGGGAAAGGTGAATAAATGTACGGCAAATAGCGTCTGCCCTGGCAGTGACTCGTAACAGAAGAGAGACAGGTGACCCTGCGATGTGATCTGAGCTGTCAAGGTGACTTTTTCGATAACGATTCGGCCTGTTGGGCGTGAACCAGTAGATTGTTGTCCCATCAACGGAAAAGTGACGGATGAAAAAGGCGGCCTTTTGTGAAATTTAAATAATAAAAATTCCTTGCGTTACTCTTATTGTCTGGAGGCACCCCGTACAATATAAATCTATGTATAAAAAGCTAGGGTCCTAATTGACTGTCTCATCATCGCCCAGTCATCGCTAAGAACAGAAAGTTGAAATTTGGAGAGGATGTTTATCCTATACTGTGGGCGTCTTTTAAGAAGGTAGGGGAGACAAGGCCTAGTTGTTACACTTTTCTTTTTGGAAAGCTCATATATGTGCCCATGGGACAAGTGCCTAACGTTAGCACATCATTTAATTTTCAGAAAACAGTTTTTGTCCCATCTGTGAGGTCAGGTTTTTAAGCTCTATATTAAATTTTTTGCGAACTTGCGTGATGTAACAACTTACCCCAATATGGGCCATGTTGTTTCACTATACAGGGTTAGTCAATGCATAAAAATTAAAAAGAAATATCTTTTTGTCTCTAAAAAAGGATTTATTTAACTAGTAATTTTAATCCAAGAGAAACAATTTTATGTTCAAACACAGCATTAAACTTGAGCACAGTACTGACATTGACATACACAATATTTATAAAATCATCCTTACTCTGATGAAGATATATCAATTTCAAGTTTTTACAAATAAGAAAATTGTCATATGTGGCACACCTATCACGTGCCCATCTTTGATATTTCGTGCTCTGTAGTCATGTTGTTGTTGGTCTTAATCTAGAGTAGGACTCCATACATTCAATACATAAGAACTCTTCTTCCTCATCAGATGATCCCTCGATCTGACATTTTCGTCTTCCTCTTTTAGCGTTCTTGTTTTTATTTTACTGGGACAGGAGTTGTCGTCTTGCAGGCTTCTTTGTCTTATTTGCCTCAGCTGTCAATACTGCTTTTACTGCCGAATCACTCAGGATAACACTCATTCGATTATTCCTTCTCACAGTGTTCTTGCAGACAGGAGCCATCGGGAAAGGTCTCAGCTTCTGAGACTGTACATGTGTGTCTATAGATTGTGCAGTAGCAAGTGTGAGGGTGCAGGGCATGAAACTTCATTCTCAGCTTGTTGCTGCTCTAGGAACTCTTTCCATAACTGAGTTCGTAAGAGACACAGAAAGGGGAGTTTCATCTTCTCTGTTTGGCCGCCCGTCACAGTAGAGGACAAAAAGCCATCGTCTGTGAAAATGTGTCCATTAAATGACCGTAGTCTAGTCTCTTAAAATACAGCTTTGATGTTTCTTTGGCGTAGCAGCGCTAAACAAAGATTACTTCACTATAAATGGAATGTCATATATTGTCATAGCGTTTCCAGCATTCTTTTTCCTCGACACTTCTGATCCAGTGTTAATATATTTTTTAATGTGCCAAACACCTCACTATCTGAAGGTTGCAATTTATGAGACGTGTAGCGGGAAAGAGAGCACGAAAACGCCGTTTTCTTTGGCTACGTCTAACACTGGAATGAAATGAAGTGATCGTGTGGCATTGTTGACTGGAAGACCCCGTCTGGGGAATATCAAGGTGCGACTGATAATGGCTCACAAGGAGGAGAACCGGTCACTCTCCTGTCGCCCTGTAATGGGGAATGAAATGACGCAATAATGAGTGACAGTCTTGCTCTGACATCCACCCTGACAGATTTGCAGACCCTGCGCCTCCTTCTGGTCCATTTCGGAGGAAAGAAACTCCAAAGTTCTTTCTTGAAAACACAAAGTAAGGCGGGACTGTTTCCACAAACATTTACAACCAGGGCTACAGTAACTTGAGTTCCTCTTCCTGCAGAGATTACAGGACCGACTTTGCCGTCCTTGCTTCAATTTTGGCAGGCGTTTGTACCGTAGTGACAGCAATCTCGTCCACATCGCACACGTCTTGACACTGAAATTTTTATCGATCACAGACTTCACTCAGATGTGTAAAAATCTACCTACATTGTGCCTTTAGAAACTTGTAGCCATGCTTAGGATCGGAGCCTCTGATGTGTGGATGGAAAGTGTTTTCTTTCTTCTGAGGAATCCTCGTGTGTATAAGTGGAAAAGTATGTATGTGGAAAATGGTTGCCTGTAGTGGAGGAAAGAGGGCTTTTTGGAAAGGAGCTACGCTGAAATCCCAAGCACGCGAATTTATATACAGATTGCGTGTTTACTTTGAAAGGGAAAGGGACAATGGTGGACCTTTGATATTAGTGAGTAATATGGTTGACAGAGTGGCATAAGCATTGAACGTCTCTACAGTGGTAGTAAAGAGAGTCTCAAATGATAAAGAGGCTGCCAATTCAGCTGCGAGCCATGTTACTGTGACGCCTACAAAGTCAAGGAAGAGATTGAGTCGTGTGACTGAAACGTACAACACATATACGTGTACTACAGTAGGAAGGAGTATCCGACACTTAAGAAGTTGATGGCTTCACTGTCGGACAGCGGTTTGTTCACAGGCAGAACGACAAGTCTCTCCATTGTTTTGAAAAAACTGGCTTCCTTTGGAAAAAGTTCTCAGGACGAAAGGTATTAATGGAACACGGAGACATTGTAGCATGGAGATGTCGTTTCCTGCACGAGTTGCAAGCAGTGAATCCGGAAAATGTAATATGGCGAAACATGTGTCAACGTGCGTCATGCGCGTTCCGTCACTTGGACAGATCAAACGCCCTACGGAATTATGAGTGTGCCAACTGGTAAGGGAGGGCGACTAATTATAATTCATGAACAGCTCTATGAACAGTTTTGTGCCCGTCGACTACCACGAGGAGATGAATGTAGATACATTCAAAGACTGGTTCGTTACTCGTTTGCTACCAAATGTCAGTTCTGGTAGTGTATTTGTAACGGACAATGCGCCGTACCATTTTGTACAGTTAAATAAGGCACCAACGGGTGCTGCAAGGAGAGACGAAATAGTCAGCTGGTTGAAAGGTAGTAAAATAGGCTTTGAACAGAATATGCAAAAAGCGGAACTACTGGAAGTAGTGAAACGATACAAGCCACAGAAGACGCATTATGTGACTGATACATTAGCAGAGAACCACGGCCACAACGTTATACGTCTTCCACCATACCCCTACCATTACAAGGCAATTGAACTCATCTGGGCTCAAATAAAAGCAGATGATGCGGAGAGAAATAAAACCTTTACGTTGCGAGACGCAGAGACGCTGGTAAATTAGGCTGTCACAGGAATAACGCCAGAAAATGAGGAGCACGTGGTGAACCACATGTGGAAAAAGATTACAAGGTCGATCATAGAAGAAAGTGAAAGAGAAGAATCCGTTCATAATATTGTGATTTCTTTATCAGACTATGAAGACAGCAGCAGCGATGATACCGAAGACTATGCGGTCGTGACGAGAGATGACCAATCAGATGATGATGATCTTGGGGGTTCCGTTCTCCTGCATGAAAAATAGAGGTAACGTCCTTATTTGATATTTTACACCTAACATTTGTGTAATTGGCTTTACCCTGTAAATGTTTAAAATCTGCTTGTGTAGTTTTTATTTTGGCTGGAACCATAGTCATGGTAATTTTTAAGGGGAGCCGGAACGATGAAAATGAAAAAAATTAACGGTTTTTTCTTTTTTTCATTATAAAAAATAGTTGGAGTTTTCTGAATAAAATGAATCAAGTTTCACCCTTCTATGACAATTCTAAGTATGTTTTTTATCGTTGCAAAGTTGACGCGCCACGTAAACGGTTGTAGCGACTTGGTGTGTCACCTCTGACGGCGCCGCTCGATGGCTACAAGGAGGGTATCTTTGCGGAATTAGACAGTGTTTTGTTTTCCAGCGTTGTATGACTTTATCTCTGTGACAAGTGATTGTTCATATCGTGTGTGTTGACTTATGGAGTTTGCGTTGTGTTGTTTAGCTGTTCAATTTTGCGTATTTGACGAATTTTGCTCGTACCTGTTTTACGTATATGTTTGGTGGATATCAAAATGCCCAGTTTCAGCAATCGAGTGTTTAAGAAAAGGCACAATGAGTGGAAGAAGAAATCTTTTGTTGTTTTGAAGGGAGATGCTGCTGAGACTACTCCAAATGAATGTGATAGAACTTCTTCCAGCAAGAGACTTTGTGACAGCTAAGAAAAATTTGAAAACTATGAAAGTGACAGTAATGATGTGAATGAAATAATTAACACTTCCTTGCTCTCTAATATTTTGAAACATAACGTGTTATGCCAAGTTTGCAAAGAAAGAGGAATCGTTTGACGGTAATAATGTTTATTTTACTGTTATACGAACCAGGGTTCGGCCGTAGGCCATTTTCAAGTACTGTAAGTTACTTATATGTCAAAAGATATCAGACTGGTATGAAATACAGCGAAATCTGAACCGTATAACAATAAAATAAACATTGTTGCAGTCAAATGGCTACAAAATCATTAAACAAAATATTTATGTGTGTGTTTGTGTATGGTGACAAACACTGGCAGCACATGTGAAAAAATATTCCATCAAGGAACACATCGGTCACCAGAATGCTGCGCCTACAGTAATGCTGCAATGAATGACGCGGTATTGTTAGGTTCTGAAGGAGTCGAGGGCCGAAGGGAGCGAAGGAAGGTCTGTCACCCCGCTCCCCCCGCCGTTGGCTCGCTGCCAGTCTGTGTCGAATACTGGTAACTGCACTGCCAGCTCTCAGAGCTCTTCTCTCGAAGAACGGAATATAGTTCTGCGCCACTCCAACGAACGGGAGATTTCACACTACTGTTCCCGGCATGTTGATATGATAAGACTTCTCACTTCTTCGCATTAAGTCTGTAGTAGAGCTTAGAAGCTTCCTGAGTTCTTTTCAAGCTCAGATTCCTGTTCGTCGGAGAAGACCTGCCAAGATCGCTTATAACGAATGCTTGGCACAAGCGTCTCTTCCGATTCTGAAAGCAAACAGACAAGAAAGTATTTTAACAGACCCGTATACACTTATTTGGGCACATCTATTATGATCGAGGATATTAATTTACTTTAAATATATTGATGTGTTTGGTCCTTGTGTTAGAGCTGTAATCTACAACGTCCTAGTGGGCGACGCTAATTCAAACTAAGTTCCCTACCTCCCTTTGTTGCTTCCAATCGCTTACAAAACTTCTGCAATGTCATACAATTTATATCGTATTTTTGGCCCACTTTTGGCAATGAAAACGAGCCACTCAGCACATCATTTGCAGCTTCAACATATGTTTCCTTGGGAACAGTTCCACTAGTAGCCTTCTTGCGCATTATACCTGTAGCTAAACATAATTGTGTATTAAGAGAAAGCAAAAACATTTTGGGGCGGGTTGATACAGCGTAAAAACTGGTCCCTGCGCCTATGTAACAACTGATCACACGATACGCCATTTTCTTTTATTGTGGAAAACATTAATCTAAAATATTTGTTTGGAAGTTTTACGTATATGACCACATACCTGAATGTTGGACGCTCATCTGTTGCAAAATTTGCCGGCCGGGGTGGCTGTGCGGTTCTAGGCGCTGCAGTCCGGAACCGCGGGACTGCTACAGTCGCAGGTTCGAATCCTGCCTCGGGCATGGATGTGTGTGATGTCCTTATGTTAGTTAGGTTTAAGTAGTTCTAAGTTCTAGGGGACTGATGACCATAGATGTTAAGTCCCATAGTGCTCAGAGCCATTTTTTTGTTGCAAAATCTGAATTGAAATCCACAATCTTCTGCGAACTCTAAAAAAATACACAGTGTGTGCAAAAATTACTCCAGCACAAAAAAAACACGTTATCTGTCACTAGCGCCTCATTATCAACTGACGACCGATATGGAAAAGATCGTAGGAGGGAGGCTATCTGTGCTACCATCTGGTGGAGAAACGAGGAAACTGCTCTAACGGTTAAATTTTTATTGTCAAGTAACAACTCGTCTCGAGTAACAACTAGCCGCAGTGTTCCTTACTTTTCAATTTCCACCCCTAAGGGCGTGAAATAGGAGATTAAAAGGTTTTGAAATATATTATTACTAGCTGGGATAGCCGGCTTTACTCGGGGAGTTGATATGAGATTGTGTGTTAGTTGGAATAAAAGGATAAACTTTGAAGTATGAGCTAAAAATATTTTATTGAAGACATATTCTACCTATTTACAATACTTGATGAAGTATAAGAGGTAAAATTTTTAATTCAAAACATATTCCAGCTATTTACAAAACTTGTTTATAAACAACATGTTGCATTTCGTTATTCTTGGTATACAGGGTAGCGATTGAAATTTGGTTGAAAGAAAACGAAAGTAACAGCAAGGCACACAACAGTAGGAAGTTTTGAACAGTTAAGATGATGTTATTACCAGGTTCGAATCCT
Organism: Schistocerca nitens; assembly: GCF_023898315.1. Taxonomy (NCBI): domain Eukaryota; kingdom Metazoa; phylum Arthropoda; class Insecta; order Orthoptera; family Acrididae; genus Schistocerca; species Schistocerca nitens. Next base: position 158,481,803 of record NC_064622.1, on the reverse strand, counting down.
GCCTCGGGCATGGATGTGTGTGATGTCTTTAGGTTAGTTAGGTTTAACTAGTTCTAAGTTCTAGGGGACTGATGTCCTCAGATGTTAAGTCCCATAATGCTCAGAGCCATTTGAACCATAATAATGAAAACAACGAATTGTTGAAAGCGTGATCTGTGAGACGTGTTTGAAGCTGTAGTTTTCCGAATTGTCAAGATGTCAACGAAAGAAGAAAAGATTTTGGCGTTAAAACATTTTATAAAAGTGGCGCTATTGCAGTTAATGAATAGGGAAGACACTACCACCGTCTAGACAACCAGCGTACGACATACAAGATAGACTCGAACATGGATTTGTTATTGATGCATCAAAATCTAGCCACCCAACAACAGTCACAACTCAGGAAATGAATTGCGGGTATGTTTAGATGTGATCCTAAGTCCGCTAAAATCACCCAGACTATTAGCCACTGAGCTGTATTTATCACGAAGGTCAGTTCAAAGAATGTTACACAAACAGAAGTTTAAAGTTTACATTCTACGATTGTGACGTGCGTTACCTGAAGATAATCCAAAGAAAAGTGATTGGCCGATGGTCGGATATTGACATGCCTCTCCCGGGTTCGATTCCCGGCGGGGTCAGGGATTTTCTCTGCCTCGTGATGACTGGGTGTTGTGTGCTGTCCTTAGGTTAGTTAGGTTTAAGTAGTTCTAAGTTCTAGGGGACTGATGACCATAGATGTTAAGTCCCATAGTGCTCAGAGCCATTTGAACCATTTGACATGCCTCCACGTTCGCCAGATATCACACCCATAGATTTTTTCCCTACGTGGTGTCGTCAAGCACTCTGTTTATTCTCAAAAGTTTCAGATCATTGCTGAAGTAAAAGACTACATACACAAAGGATTTCATGATTTGAACATTGCTACCACACTACGACATATTATAGTATGTGACAGTGTTCCAAAAAGACATCAAAGATATATTAATTATGACGGAAATCAGTTTGAATTAAAAAGAATTGTAAGTATTGTTTGTACTTGTAACGAAACATAAATTCAATCTTTTGTTTAAATCAGTGCCGAGTGTCCAGTGACTTTTGCGCCACCCTGTATTTGTACAAATTTTTCGAATTTACTACTCGAGAGCAAACTACGTGTAGTTTCTTCAACGTTTGCCATCGTGTCGATCGATTTGTATACTCTCTCTTCACCGGGAATTTTCTTTTGAATTTTAAAGTTGATATCACCAATACTACTATTCTTAGTTGCAGAAATTACTCTTTCAAATAGCGAGTCCATATTGGTATATCTGTGAATAATGTTTGGATAAATTTGGTCGATGAGTTCGTTTTCATCAGTGGCTATGTTGCAGAAATCACTATTTAGCATAATGAGGCTGGTCGTCTGGTCAGTAGCATTGTGCCATTGTTTCGTTTATCGATAGTTCAACTCTCATATTTTTTGTTAGTCGCAGCGGCCAGAGATATGGTTTTTGCAACGATATATTGATCTCGTCTGCTGGTGTTGACATAGCGATAACTGAAGTGTTTGTCGAAAATCTCCTGAGAGTATGAGTAGAGCTTCTCTCATCACTTCAGAATTGCCTCGAAAGTCTTTGTAATGTTCTTTGGATGGCTTCGAGTGATTTTTATGTGCTATTGTGCATTTGTCCCAGAAGATAATTTTATCTTGCTTTAGAAGTTCACCTCATCCACATGCTCTTGAGATTTTGCGTACTGGAAATGGTTCTTCGGCTATATGCTATTTGAATGTCAGTTCAGGATGAGTTTGTCGGATTTGGTACAGCATTAATGCCATTACTCATACTACTTGAAGGAGTCTCATAAGTGTTTCGGATTCGATGGTCCAAATTTTGTTAGAATTATGGCGAATAAGTCTGTCATTTGATCAGTTGAGGCTGTGAGGGAGGCTTCTTGTAGTGTTAATTCTCATGGGTGTCGTTTCCCCATAGTCCTAAGAGCTTGCATGCTTGTCCATAGGTTTGGCTTAGGTAACCATTAGCAGTCTTGAGATCTGTGAAACTTGTTGGTCCCTGTATTTCATGTAACAATATCGGCAAACAGAAACATTCGGCGTTGTTCAGATGTACGGTGTATTCCCTCCAGTTTTCATGACTCCTGGATGACCTTCCATTGGAATTCCTTTTTTTCGTCATTGAAAGATTTTTCTTTTGGAAAATTTCGAAATTTGTGGTATGGTCTTATGGGACCAAACTGCTGAGGTCATTTGTCCCTTAATCTAACTTAAACTAACTTACGCTAAGGACAGCACACACACCCATGCCCGAGGGTGGACTCAAACCTCCGAAAGGGAAGCAGATTTTTCTTGTTATGTTCCACGTATAATAGGCAGGGAGGCTGACATACAGTAAAGTTTTCGCGAATGGGCCAATTTGGCATGTTGGTATAAGGCTATTAAGGCTATCTGCTGAGGTGGTTCGCTTGCAGTTTTTCTGTGTGTTTGGAGCATTTTGGAAAGTAGCATGTTACATGGTACTACTGATTATCTATTTCCAGTTCATCTCTGACTCTTATTCGTATTTTTCCTGTAGAGTTCCCGTATTTAGGTGATCGCCATCTGTAATTGGTATAGCCATCAAGTCCGCTTTTTGTGTCGTCCAAGTATGGTTCTGGGTACTTTTTGTACATTTTGCATCACTCATACATGGCGAATTGGGGTTTAATGGCCAGCATGGTCCGTGAATCATGCTTTTCACTGCTGATCGTACATTTCCGGATCTTCTTGTAGATTTGGAAATTCAGCTTGGATGATTTTATCGATATCTGCTTGATGAACTCTGTTGTGTAGGTATATGAGAGTTTGTAAGTGAGGTTGTCCTCATTTTTGCCATTCCATTGTGTACATCCAGCATCTAACGGTTCCGAAGATGTGGTATTTTGTGTTGACTGCAATAAGCCTCATGTGTTTTAGTCGGAAAACTCGGGCTATGTCGTGTCGATTCATGTGGGCATGTCCGTATCTTAATTGTTCTTTGATTTCCGGCCACGGCGACTGTGAATGTTACGAAGAGATCAGGTCGTCAAAACTTTATTATGTAGGTCATGGCATCTTGAGGGTATTCGTGCATGTGTCTACGACTTCCCATATATGATTAGGGTAATATTACCTGTTTTGATTCGCAGATGTTATCCATTTTTCACATTACGACGTTTGTTTTCGTTGTATTCTTTCGTCGGGTCGTAGTCGAATGCTTCATTTCTTAGGTTACATTGTTTACTTGTTCTTGTCCGCGCTTCTCGTAGGATGATATTTTCACGGCTTGAGTTCGCAGTGTTTTGTTATAAAGTTGTGTCACAGTTTTTGATTCTTCAGTCTGTTCATTTCGTTGTTTCCCTGCTTCTCACGGTCATCATTCTCGTTCATTGAAAACTGAAACGTGCTTCGCGCTTTTTATCTGCTTATTTTTTCACTCTTCTTTTTGTTTTCGCGGTTTTGCTTCAGACATGGACATGGTCTAAACTATAAATCAAATCAATGAATGAACGCGTAATTTGTTTGATGCTGGATACTTGTAAAAAATGAGACGTCGTACTTTCATCATCGATTTGAGAAAGCAACTAGCAGGGGTAAAGAAGTCAATGAACTCATTAGTATCACCGTATCCAAGAAAGGCAGTGAAACCACCAGCTAAGTAAATGAGAAGATGCGCATACTGCGTAGAGAAGAAAGATAGAAAATGTCATATTACATGTTATAAGTGTACCAAACCTGTACGCTCGGAACATTCTGCAATCTTTTGTCTCAAACTCGTTTTTAAAATGTCAACTTTAAATAAATAAAATTATTTTAAAAGTATTTATTCCTCAAAAATCGTTCGCATCATAAATAGTCAAAACAGATTCCATTTACTTTCATCTGAGCAACACGGGCCTGAGGCCCTACTGTTAGGCAACGACATACATATTTTCTGGTAATCACGGGGTTAAAGAAAGTATACCTGACGAGGATTGCTGTAGAGGGGCATGCCGAAGAAAGTTAGACCGAACAAAGAGTACAATCTCGGGGACAAATCATTTTAAAAATTCTGTATGTTGAAGTTTGGGTAATTGTTTCCATCGTATGAAGGCAGATATTTTGGCGGCAGGGGGAGGGGCAGTGGGTCTACTACCATGCGAGGGTCTTACACATGTAAGTCAACGTGGATATGATCATTACACGACTGTAAAAGAAAAGGTGTTAGGAAAAAGGCGATCAGAGCGTAACTGATAAATGGAGTGGTATGGACAATGTAAGACAAGGAATTTTATTTTTAAGGCCTCAAGCTCTGAACCGATTTCACGGTTTCCTCCATCCTGCTCTACATTTTGCTAACCTCGTGAGCTATACGTAAACCAGTATCCTCGATAATCTGTTTAATATGGTCTAGTCTTCATCTTATCACCCTAATTTCCTTCTTCACTGTTCCTCCCAGTGCCAACTTACCTTTTCCTGCACGTCGTAACAGTAACATGTCCTACATCTAATAAGTTCTATTCTTTCCACCACCTTTCGGAGGAGTCCTGGTTCTTTTTTCCGGATTTCTGATGAGTCATGTTTCACTTCTATAAGTCGCTGTGCTATGGATATACACTTTCAAGAAACGTTTCCTCATTTCCGTGTCAGTATCTGATGCCAGTCAGCCTCTTTCATTGAAGAAATCTATCTTGGTCTATGCGTACAGGCTTCTGGTATCTTCCTTGCTTCACCTATTCTTGCTTCCTTGATAGGGCAGATGTCACACTCCTTACAAAACTGTATCGGGCCCGATTAACATCAAGCAAATCGTTATTGGTCATCGTCTGTGTTTTGCTTATCCAGAAGCTAAGTGTCTGTTCCCAATATACTGTTTATTCTTTTTAACAGCTCTTCAAAGTCCCCTTGTCTTCTTCAGACTCTTCTTGGACCTTAGTTCCTGTCAAGACCAAGAGAGAAGGTTTAACGTCTCATCGACAACGAAGTCATTATAGACAGTGCGTAAGTGCGGAGTTTACATCCTACAGGGTGATTTTTTTCAACCATGTACAAACTCTGGGGATTAATCATCCATGACAGAATCAGAACAAAAAAGGTCTAATGAACTTATGTCCACAAATGCTTGGTTTCCATGCTAGAGACAATTCATTCAGTCGTACTTAATTACCGAGACTGCGGTCTAATACGCGCTGTACCATGCGGCCACAGTTAGAGTACGCATGGTTTCCTCCTAGAGTGTGGTACTGTTCCTCATACGTCATGCCTTAGCGCCCTCTCCTGCTGTAATAATTGTATCCGATTCATTTCTCTTGCTGACTCACTTTATAGTGGATGTTATGTAGCATTGTACACGTTGGTTCCGCATTCGAATCGAGAGCTTGCCGACATGGTTTTTACTTACGGAAAGACAAATGGCAACGGGCGGCGGGCAGCAAAGGTGTATGGAAATGAGCGTTTGGCGTCATTGGCTAGGAGGCCCCTTACGGGGCAGGTCCGGCATCCTTGGTGCAGGTCTTATTACACTCGACGCCACATTGGGCGACCTACGCGCCGGATGGGGATGAAATCATGATGAAGACAACACAACACCCAGTCCCTGAGCGGATAAAATCCACGATTCAGCCGGGAATCGAACACGGGCCCGTAGGACGTCACTCCGTCACGCTGACCACTCAGCTATCGGGGCGGACAGCAAAGGTGTATCAGGAGACCCATCCCCGCCGTCAACAACCACAGCATTCAATGTCTGCAACAGTGTTTCGCCGTTTGTCAGAGACAGAGTCGTTTCAGGAAGCAGGAAATCATGTTGGGCGCCCCGAACTGTTCAGACACCAGCCTTGGAGGAAAATGTGATTAACACTGTGGAAGGCGACCGCTGTATCAGTACCAGGCCGTTGGCCTGCCAGTATAGGGTAAGCCAGACGACTGTGAGGAACATTTTTCATGACAGTTGCTACTACCCTAGTCACTTACAGTGTGTCCAGGGCTTACCAGCGACAGACTTTCCACATCGGGAGCAGTTTTGTCACAAATTTCTTCACCAGGCAACCACGATCCCGGGACTTGTATCATCCATCCTCTTCGCAGATGAGGCCATCTTTACGCGGAGTCGTATCTTCAACTTTCATAATGGTCACCTGTGGAATAGTATGCAGAACCCTCGTGGTATAGTGACAGTGATCCATCAGCATCGATGTAGCCGGTGTGTGTGGGCCGGGGCAATTTGCGACAGTATTTTGCGACCAGTCTTCCTTCCACGTCGCCTAACAGACCGGAACTGTCGGCGTTTCTTGCGTGTGACTTTGCCTTTCCTGCTGGAAGAAGCGCCGTCGATGATGCGAAGGGCTATGTGGCTGCTACATGATGGTGCTCCAGCCACCTTCGCCGTTAACGTCAGGACGTATCTCAGTCGTGTCTTCCCTGGTCGATGGATCGGACGAGAAGGTACAGTTGCATGGCCTTCTCGTTCACCTGATCTCAACCCGTGCGATTTCTAGTTATTGGACCGTCTCAAAAGTATCGTGCATGCAGAGCCCATTCCGGATGAGGAGATGCTGGAGCAGCGTATTCATGTTGCCTTTGATACTGTTCGGATGCAACCTGGCCGATGTGAACGTCTGAGACAGATCATGCTCCGGTGCGTTCACGCATGCGATGAGGCACATGCAAACCATTTTCAACACATACTGTAACTCTGGCTACATAGTACAGACCGTATTAAATCGCATTCTCTGTAATAATGTATGACTGAAAAAATGGTCTCTAGCAAGGAAACCATGCATTTCCGGACAAAAGTTCGTAAGCCTTTTTTTGTTCCGCATCGAATCATTGATCAATCCCTAGAGTTTGTACATGGTGGACCAAATCATACTGTATATCTACACCTAAATCTGTACTCTGCTAACAACTGTGAAGAATGTGGCGGAGGGTACTTCCCTTTCTATCAGTTTTTAGGTATTTTTCCTGTTCCATTCGCCTACGCAACGCATGAAGACAGTTTAAATGCCTCTGTTCGTGATGTAATTATTCCAATTCTGTTCTCACGATCCCTTCGGGAGCAATATGCAGGAGTTTGTAGTTTATTTGTTTTCCCCTACCTCATGCCAGCGTCTTACCACTGTGCAACTTCTCTCGATTTAAGACTAGGATGCAAGTTCCTTAACGAAAAGTCACAACGTACAACATGCCACGTGCGTCGATTAAGCAACCATTTAAGTGTCGTTAAGTTGATGTTATAATTACATGATCCCACGTTATCAGATCTCTCTTATCAGTCGGCACTGCAGTACAGTGTTTGAAAGTGTATCGGAAATCTGAGAAGAAGAAATAATTTTAGATTCAGTAACAAATTTATGGATGTTACCCAGGTTTCTCTTTTGTAACTTGTTTTTTTGTTTTTACTTAATGTGACTTTTGTATCAACGAAGTCTTTTTTGTAATATCTAAGTAAATGTTTTACTTATTATTTAGGTCAATTCACGTCAGTGCAGTTAATCTAGGGATGTAACAGCGGTTCATGCATGGGGAAAGTAGGTTAGTAACGATGTAAAAATTGGAGGGAAGCCCCTCCACAACGAAACAGGCTTGGCGGAAATAGAAAAGATGGATTCGGCGCTCGAACTGCAAAGCTCCTTTGTGGCAAGAGTTCGTGGGTGGCTAGCAGGCGAAATGTTCGCATCTTTTGAACTGAACTAGGCAAGAAGAACAGCAAGATTGTGTAATATGGCCTCCGACGCTAAGAAGAAAATTTTCAGAGCTTGTTACACAGTTAAAGCGATGGATACTTTTGTCGATTCGTTTGAACAGCCACCGGATATCGACACAGCCACGTACCACCTTCGTATTAAATTATCAAATTGGAAATTGTGATATGGTCTCATGGAACCAAACTGCTGAGGTCATCCGTCCCTAAGCTTGCGCAATACTTAAGCAAACTTTAACTTATGCTAAGGACAACACACACACATACACTCATGCCCGAGGGAAGACTCGAACCTCGGACGGGGTGAGCCGCGCGGACCGTGTCAAGGCGCCCCAGGACGCGCGGCTACTCCCCGCGGCTGATTATCAAATGAGTGCTGTATAACTGCATCGACCAGTCATGAGATTACTTTCTTCAATAATAATTTTCTGTTCTTTAAATTTCGTATTGAAGTCCCGTTTCCTATCCTTAGTCATTTAAATAGACAGGGTCCTACTCTCAGTGTTGTGATATTTCTGAGTACCGTAATTTATTGAACTGAAAAGTAAATATCTTCCTGAACAAAATTTAATAACTTTGTGGAGTAGTAAATTTCATGATTGGTCACAGAGCCTAAGTTTTGAAGTACTCTACGTATTTTTAATAAAAGGATACTTCAAGTTTCACTATAGTTGCCAAGAAAAGATTTAATCACAGTGATGATTCGTAATAGTTTCTAGCCAGTAATCTCTTGAACAGCCAGCATAAGGCCTGATTATCGTTTGACTTGGAAGAAACAGTATTTGTTGTTGTTGTGGTCTTCAGTCCAGAGACTGGTTTGATGCAGCTCTCCATGCTACTCTATCCTGTGCATGCTTCTTCATCTCTCAGTACCTACTGCAATCTACATCCTTCTGAATCTGTTTAGTGTATTCATCTCTTGGTCTCCCTCTACGATTTTTACCCTCCACGCTGCCCCCAATACTAGATTGCTGATCCCTTGATGCCTCAGAATATGTACTACCAATCGATCCCTTCTTCTAGTCAGGTTATGCCACAAATTTCTCTTCTTCCCATTCTATTCAATACCTCCTCATTAGTTATGTGATCTACCCATCTAAATTTCCGCGTTCTTCTGTAGCACCACATTTCGAAAGCTTCTATTCTCTTTTTGTCTAAACTATTTATTGTCCACGTTTCACTTCCATACATGGTACACTCCATACAAATACTTTCAGAAAAGACTTCCTGACACTTAAATCTATACTCGATTTTAACAAATTTCTCTTCTTCAGAAACGCTTTCCTTGCCATTGCTAGTCTACATTTTATATGCTCTCTGCTTCGACAATCATCAGTTATTTTGCTGCCCAAATAGCAAAACTCCTTTACTACTTTAAATATCCCATTTTCTAATCTAATACCCTAGGCATCACCCGATTTAATTCGACTACATTCCATTATCCTCGTTTTGCTTTTGTTGATGTTTATCTGATATCCTCCTTTCAAGACACTGTCCATTCCGTTCAACTGCTCTTCCCGGTTCTTTACTGTCTCTGACAGAAGTACAGTGTCATCGGCGAACCTCAAATTTTAATTTCTTCTCCATTGATTTTAATTCCTACTCCGAATTTTTCTTTTGTTTCCTTTACTGCTTGCTCAATATACAGATTGAATAACATCGGGGATAGGCTACAACCCTGTGTCACTCCCTTCCTAAGCACTGCTTCCCTCTAATTCCCTTCGACTCTTATAACTGTCGTCTGGTTTCTGTACAAATTGTAAATATAATACAAATTGTAAATGGCAGTATTTACAATTTCATATATGTATAGTTAATGGTGTTTCTGATACTGTGTTGTCACTAAAACGTTCAGAATTGACCTGACCATATAGATTAGTTTCTGGGTCCCCATACTAATTTTCGAGGCATATTTTAATTTATTATTACAACTACAGTATTAATGAACTGCACTTGTCAATCTCTAATATTTGTGTGCTGTATAAGCACCGGCTACAACTATTCAGTCCATACTAAGTCCAGGTACCACAACGTCCAATTTGAGCCAAATAGTATAGGGAAGTGAATGCTCCTTGACAATACAAATAATGAGCAGAAGAAACAATACAATTATCTGAAAACTATTTCTATAAGAGTATTTTACAATAATTAAATTTATAAAAGTACCTCATGTCCAAGTTAATCGCACTCCACCATCAGTAAATCATTGACTTAATGATAATTAGTTTGCTGCTTTAATACACAGGTAGTGTTACTGAGCCACAGTAGTTAACAAATCGAATTAAAACTCCTTCTGTGAAGTTAATTCCAAATCACTCTTACATTGCATGCTAAAGTGTACTGTTGTCTCGTGTCCTATGCGTGAAGATAGTATTTCACAAATAAAGTAAATACCAGCAGCTATCTTTCTTGATGAACGGTGGTAGTACTTGGTACAACATCACCTAATTAGGCTAGCGACCGTTTCCTTTTGCGTAGTTGCGGTTTAATTTATTACCAATAGAACCTTGGTTCGATTCTCGTTTGTTCAGCTGTTACTTTCTTCCAACAGAAATCTTTAGAGAAACGAAAATAGTCCGATTCCTTACGCATTATACACAGTCACGGTCAATTTAAATCGTGTCACAGGAGTAACATTATCGATGTACTGCTAGTATAGTAGTAGCCGGTAATGTTATACTGGGCTTTTCCCGTGACAGGACTAATAGAACTGTTAGGAAAGAGCATTACAATACCAGTGGTTAATTGACAACAAAAAGCTAGCGTTAACGGAGATGGTTCAGTGCAGTCGAATATACATCGCTTCGACGACTAGACTTCCTTTCTCGTAATGTTGTCGTACGTCCAGGTATTTGATGTGAAACGTGCCTGCGTTGCTCTGCGTCCAGCGAGAGGAACGCAGAAAGCCAGGAAGGCGACAGGAGCCAGCGTGCGTCCTGTCATTGCAGCTTTCGCTCTGCGTAGCTGGTCCCCGGAGTCGTGCGTCAGATTGAAAAAGGAAGCGGCCGAAGAGAGTGTCGGCCGCGTGTCGGCGTTTCCATTTCGGTTTGGTATATCTGCTCTGCGGAGACAACTTCCCTGGTCAGCGGCACCATCGATTTTTTTCGACCTCAGCAGACAGATCTTTCCTTCCAATCATAAAATGCGTCCATAAAATCACGAAGCATGTCTACGCGTCTCTTTCTTATCTGTCTTTAACGTCTCTCTCTCTCTCTCTCTCTCTCTCTCTCTCTCTCTCGCTCTACCAGAACATCCCGATCCTTACGGCTCCTCTCTTACTTTTGTAGGGGCTTTTGGCATTTGGCTCTGTTCTGCGTATCTAAGATCTAAGCTGTCCCACGGTGAAGAGAGCAGTAAATTCCGGTTTTACTGTCTGCTGAGATTCCATCTGTCTCCTTCAGTATTTGCAGGCATAGTTTTGATAGGGGATACTAAAGTACTAGGGAAATAAAAGACTGAATAGTTTTTTTTAAATAAAATTCATTCCTTCTTTAATCTACAAAGAATAATCCGTCCACAATACTGAATGGAAGTTCTGAATTTATACAAGGTAATTCCGTAAGAGCGTGCAAAAACTGAGCAGGACATGGAGAATGTTCCACTAAACAACTTGCGGTAAGGAACGTGGGATCGGAGAAGCCAGCTTAAGGAGATAATAGGAATAAAATCACATCATTGAGTACATTTTTATTTACATTAGCTAACTTCGAACACCTTCATTGACCCAATGAGCGTACCATTTCTAATTTACCTTACAAAATGCGGTGAACCTGACGACCAGCAACCTCAATGCAAGCAAGCATGACATCGGTGAAAAAGATTCTGACGCACCCTGACAAATATCCCTGATGCGTTCCGAATCGGCCGGCCGCTGGTGGCCGAGCGGTTCTAGGCGCTTCAGTCCGGAACCACGCGGCTGCTACGGTCGCAGGTTCGAATCCTGCCTCGGGCATGGATGTGTGTGATGTCCTTAGGTTAGTTAGGCTTAAGTAGTTCTAAGTTCTAGGGGACTGATGACCTCAGACGTTAAGTCCCACAGTGCTCAGAGCCATTTGAACCGTTTTTGTTCCGAATCACAGACAGCTACAATTCTGGCAACTAATTCCATCTCCGTATCCACTGGGGTCTCATAAACAACTGACTTTAGATATCCCCATAGCAAATAGTCAAGGGAGATTCAGGTCAGGTGACCTCGCAGCACATGGAATAGGTCCTCCCCTTCAAATGCAGCGACCAGGAAAGACAGCATTGAGATGGTTGCGGACATCCACACTGAAGTGGGGTGGTGCAACGTCGTGTTGCATCCACATCCTCTTACGAACAGCCAAAGGTACGTTCTCTAACAACTCTCGCAGAATTCTTTGCACGAACCCCAAGTACAGGTGGCCATTCAGACGGCCAGTTACGAAATCATTGCCCGTAATGCCTTTCAGCAACGAAAGCATTGCAAAGTACTTCCCCATACGCAGGGTGCATGTCAGTGAGTTCTGTGAAATTTTACAAGTACTGCTCCATCGTGTTGTACTGTACGTCTGTGAATAGCACTGAATAATGAATGGGTCTGACTTTGATTCATAGCACATTCTGTCTGGTGTACTGTTTCTCCTGAGTGGACTTTGGTTTAAGAAAAATGTTAACTAAATAATAGGATAAATTTTATAAATAATCGACAAGCACGCCAAAGAAGAAGAGATAGAACTACAATGGACATGTTATTCCATGAACTCTTGCGCTTCTATGTATGAATTATCTTTCCTTTGTTATTCGCTTATCTTATCTACTTGGATTCAGACCTAAGAGGACGTTCTTGTGTAAAGCTCATCTTGCTGTACCAGGTGATAATGTAAGTTGTACTTAAAACCCGAAAAATATAATGGTTATTTTGTCAAAAGAATTTTGTGTATGTGGTCAATCTACTGTTAGTCTGATAACTAGACTGCCGTAAGTAGATATGGGCCTTAACGAAGAATTTTCATTTTTAGGCGCCATCTTAGAAAAATCTTTAACATTTTTTCTTTTAGCTCATCTACGAGACGTGTCGTCGGTTGGGACAATTAACTTTATTTCAGATCCCACGAGACTCGAGGCAGCTACTAATAATTTTACTTACAGATTTCCTTTATATAACGAGATAACAACTCAGGCAAAAAAGGTCTGATCACAGGATTCCAGGTCCATTATAGGATTTCATTTGTAGATGCTACTCTTGTTATCTTATATTGGCGAATCGAGACGAAACCACGGCATTAATTTACGTACTACAGCAGTGTACAGACTTGGCAAATGTTCTTGGCGCAATAACCATACGACTTCTCCCGAGCCTAGTGTTGGATAAATAAGAAAAGGTCAATTAATTTTAGACGATTACGTAACTATCCTGAGAACTGAGCTAGTTTACTGAGTGCTTATAAACGTCGGGCTAAATTAAACAACACATTACACTGTTAATAATATTCTTACATTAGTTATTTCTCTTTTATGCTGAGCCATTGCATTAAGATGTGTTTCTTTTTTGTATATGTCACGGCTCATATTTTATTTTATTACATTACACTAATAGTCACAAAATAATAAAAGCATTTTTTTGTTACATGACAATGGGACAATGTAAATGCCATGCAACAGAGCCACCATATGGACAAGTAAAATAAACAAAGCCCGCGTCATGACTTTCTAGAAATCATCTTCGTAATCGTTGTTTTCTAGCAGGAAATAATGTACACGTCAATAAAGAGCACAGTACTTGTAAACTGGTATGCATGTAAGTTGTAAATAAGCTGGAAGACAGTAGTGCTAGGCAAAGCGGTAGACAAGTTGAATTCCATAGCTCCTTAAGCTGCCTTCTCCGGCCCCAGCTTCCCTACGTCAAATTGTTCTGTCGAGTATCCTCTACGTTCTGTTCAGTTCTTGCACGCTCTTACGGAAACACCCTGCATAGCATGTACAAGTGGCAGTAAAGGCAACTAGATTGCGAATATTTCCGCTCGAGATGTTGATACTGCTCCATGGTAAGTGTCTATGTATAGCGCATTTTACATCCACATAAAAAGTGAGCCGTTATTTACAATTAATCTGGTATTGTCTTGACTTACAAGCCACTGCCGCTTAAGCATTTTGTCTATCATGTACTTCTCAGTCTGTAGCAGTTTTGGTTTCATATTGCGTTTCCTAACACCATGATTTCTAATAAGTGTGTAACTGTAACACAGACCGTCTTAAACGGCAATCGATGCTAACGTTAAACCTCTGCGAGAAATTTTTGAAAATGTTGTGACCGGGAGATAACTTAATGGAAACAAAAGAATCAGACTGGGGTTCGTTTCAAAAATGTTCAAATGTGTGTGTTGCTGAGGCCATCGATCCCTAGAATTACACACTATTTAAACTAACTTAACCCAACTTATGCTACGAATAACACAGTCGCCCATACCCGAGGGAGCATTCGAACCTCCGGCGGGAGGGGCCGCGCAATCCGTGACGTAGTGCTTCTAACCACGGGGCCACTCCGCTCGGCGGGGTTCGTTTCCGAAACACTCCAGCAGAGTATAACGAACAGTAAACAGTTTGGTCAGAAAGAGACATTCTCCCAGCACAAAATCAAATTGTAATATTACGTTTTAATGTCTGTCGTTAGCCTAGTTAGGTACTATTGTGTCTAGCAATATAATAAAGCGCAAGGCAGTGCTAAGGATAACCTAACCTTGCCTGACACACACACACACACACACACACACCAAGCTCTTTCTTTAATCTGTTCACACTACAACACCTTAACCTGATCTTGCAGATATATGTACTACTAACATGGAAGTCTGACAAACAAATGGCCCAACAGCACGTACCTTAAATGAACTAGATGCAGAAGCTTATAGAACCAATCACCTACACACTTGAAACTAATAGCAATACTAAACAGGGAAGAGCATAAAATGATTATGATTGAAATCAGGGGGTCTATTAATGTTCATACTTCACATCATCATTGCTTAGTACAGGCTCCCTATGCCTGTGTATTAACAAACTTCCAATACAATAGCTAACACAGTAGATATTTTTTCTTAAATCTCAGTTTGAAGCAATTAAGCAGAATGCAAATCGAACTACACTGGCTGTGAAGGAGCCTTTGCTTTGCTTTATTAACTAACTAAGGATGAGGGCCCTTAAACTTCCATGGTTAGGAGAAGCATGCTCATTAACAAAACTACCAAAGTATGTATGAGAAGTGGTAAGTATTCCATCAATAATTATTAATCAAGCAAAGCACAACAAACTATAACTCCTTAAATTACAAATGTGCTTTGATAAGCAGTCTTTTAACCTACTCAAGATATAGTTGGCTGTGCAAATGCGAACACAACATTAAATTCTAGTTCAGACACGTTCTCATGAAATGAGCATTGATAAAACTTCGCAGTTCTGATCAAAGTGCGTAAATGCAACAATTAATAATATTTTTCACTTCATATCAGTATTACTGTTCTTTTAAGTAACAACTTTACTACTTCCAGGCAGCTTTTCAAGTAAGGAAAATTATTTAAGGGGAATACATATGGCGGAATTCGTCAAAAAGTGACATTTTCGGAGTATTATCTCTTATTAATATTTGGTCTCTCCTGAATAATTTGATGCATTATTTGTCAAAACTTCTTATTGGAAGTGTAGTTTTTATCATTTCAAAGTTAATAGTGCGTGTGTAAAATTATCCCGTCGTTCTGCACTGACTTGCCTAAGTATCTCTATCTCTTGAACTATTCAATCTAAAAGGCTGTGGTTTTCAGCTATTTATTCCTTGAAATCACGTTAATGTTCGTGTTAACAGGTTGGATGCACTATGTAAACAGAAATGGCGGTATACCACATGAATTTTGTTTTTTTACTTTGTGGTTGTCGTGTTTCATAAGTTTTGAACTGAAAACAAAGTGGTTTAGTGTGTTATTATACGCTCTTATACCTCTTTTCAATACGACGAAAAGAAAGGGTTGTTTTAAGAAGTGGCGTGTCCATGGAAATGAGCATATCACAAAATCTGAATCCAGTGTTGATCCTGAAATAGATTTTTCACAGACCCGTGATAAGGACACGCCTACTAATGCTTCGAAGAGGATTTATTTATTGGCAAAAGATCAAAATAGTTTATGTTATGTTCTTTTAGATTTGAGTGTCTTAGGACTAGTTTTGCAAGATGCTGTGTCATGTAAGGTTCGTGCTGTGCAAATTAGCATCTCTGAGGACTCATCTGAAAGGACTGGACTGGCTAACAAACTTGATACTCAGTACGAAGTTTGCAGGCTTTCGACATCATTTTGGACTTCTGAAAAGTGCAAGAATGACTTGTTTGAGAGCAATGTTAGATTCCTGTATGGAATGAGGTGCATTGGGAAAGGATTGACTGCAACTGAAGTATTATGTGCAACGCTGAACTTGCCAAACCCAGCAACCAGATCAAGTAAGTAGACAGAAGTAATTGGTGAATGTGTCAAATCTGTTGCTGTTGCTTCTATGAAAGCAGTGGTATTAAATAACACAACAGACTTATCTGTGGCAGTTAATGGCACATGGCAGAAGAGAGGTCACACATCAAAAAATGCAGTTGCAACTGTCACTAGTGTTGACACAGGTAAAGTTTTAGACATTGAAGTGCTAACTAAATACTGTCATCAGTGTAAATCAGTTGATGAAACAAGTGAAAGCCCTAAAACAAATTGTGCTAAGAATTATGAGGGAACTAGTGGGGGTATGGGGGCTACTACAGTTGTTTCTATGTTCAGACGTTCACAACAGGAGAGAGGTGTGTGTTACACTGAGTACTTGGGGGATGGTGATTCAGAAGCTTACAATTCAGTAGTAGAAAGCCAACCTTACGGCAATAAGCAGACTGTTAAGATTGAATGTGTGGGCCACGTTCAAAAACGGATGGGAACATGTCTCAGGAAACTGAAGCAGACAAAAGGAAAAGAGAAGTTATCAGATGGAAAGACTCTAAATGGTAAAGGAAGACTTACAGACAAAAACATTGGTGAACTCCAGCATTATTATGGAATGGCAATAAGAAACAATACACATGACCTACAAGGGATGAAACGAGCAGTGTGGGCTACATTCTTCCACAAATCTTCCACTGATGATACACCTATACATGGTCTTTGTCTACCTGGTGCTGATTCATGGTGCAAGTACCGCAAAGCTCAGGCAGCGGGTAGCGAGGAACAATTTAGGCACAAAAATAGCATACCATGTGCAGTGATGGAAGCTATTAAACCAATATATAGAGAATTAGCTCATTCTGACCTTGTTTCCAAATGTCTCCATGGTCGAACACAAAACCCGAATGAGTCTTTCAATAATGTAATTTGGACCCGCATACCAAAAAAATGTCTTTATAGGAAGGAAAACTCTATGCTTGGGTGTTTGTGATGCTGTGATAACGTTTAATGATGGGATAAAGGGAAGAATTGGGGTACTAGAGGAACTTGGTATCACTCCAGGTGCCAACACGCTGCAAGCCTTTCAGCGAATGGATCGACTTAGGATCATGAAAGCCCAGCGTGCAGCAGAGGTAATGACTAAAGAAGCAAGAGGCAGGAAAAGAAGGAAGCGTCTAGGTTTGCAGGATAGTCAAGAACAAGCTGTTCGTGTTGGGTGTGGGCGGCTGTGTTGCCATTACTGCGGCAGCGTAGGTGCCACCATACCGGCTGTAGGCTGGGACCTCGATCCTCGTATACTGCATACCCAAGTAGTAACTTGACGAGCAAGTGTGAAAGCGGCCGGCCGCGGTGGTCTAGCGGTTCTAGCGCTGCAGTCCGGAACCGCGGGACTGCTACGGTCGCAGGTTCGAATCCTGCCTCGGGCATGGGTGTGTGTGATGTCCTTAGGTTAGTTAGGTTTAAGTAGTTCTAAGTTCTAGGGGACTTATGACCTAAGATGTTGAGTCCCATAGTGCTCAGAGCCATTTGAACCACTTTTGAAGTGTGAAAGCGGAAAACTCAACACGAAGGACAACCCGAGTGGTGGTCCAAGCCTCAGCCGGTATGGCGGCACCTGCGCTGGCCCATTAATGGTAACACAGTCGCCCACACCCAACACGAACTGCTTGCGGACAGGCAGATTGATTCTCCATCCATGGAAGGTTGGTTCAGTCCCCATCCTCTGTTACCACTGTGACCGACAGAACTGTGGCTTGCAGATCACAAGTCCCCTCTACAGCCGAGTGGTTGTGGACCTCAAATTGGCGACAGGTTGTGGACACTTGTCACATTCACCATAGCATCCTGCGACTTAGTAGAACTGATCTTCCATCAGTATTCGTCATACAGATGGAATGGCCTCACTCTAAGACTGAGCTTGAGGTGGGGGGTAATATTATACGAGTAGCAGGCAATGACGTTACATTATTTCCTCTCATTTCCAGCCCCACGTTCCCCTCACCCTTCCCTCCCCCCCCCCCCCCGCCTCCGACCCACTCACTGGTGACTGAATGTGCTCTCGTCTTCTGAGCCTATCAACACTCTCGGCTGCTCTCTAGAGTTAAAAATCAGGGTGTTCCTCCACATTGTTGTCAAAGTGCTGAAACAGTTGTTTTTGGCTTTCCTGTTGCATGATTTTCTTCTTATTTTTTGTACTTTGAGCGTCCTGTGTTGACATTCAGATATGACACTGTCACATAGCCGGCAGACACGCCCCACTTAACAACGTTTCAGTTGGATTCTAACAAAATTTTATTCCTGCACTTACTTACAATTCTATTGTGCAACATTCCCCCAGCCTATATAAAATTCGTCACAATTTTTCACACCTTCCTACTAGTCTCCGTGTCTTACTAATCTATCCTTCAAATACCCCTCTTACAAAACGCGAAGCCATTCTCACAAATATTCATACCCTTAAAATATTTTACTAATTTATAATCAGTATCTTACTCCTACTTCCTAGCGTTTAAAACTATAATGCAATATTACTACTCCATCGTATTTCCTGTCATTTAGCCGCGCGGTCTAGGGTATCTTGTCGCGGTCCGCGCGGCTACCCCGTCGGAGTTTCGAGTCCTCCCTCGGGCATGGGTGTGTGTATCGTCCTTAGCGTAAGTTAATTCAAGTTAGATTAAGTAGTGTGTAAGCTTAGGGACCGATGACCTCAGCAGTTTGGTTCCATTAGACTTTACCACAAATTTGCATTTCCCTGTCATACTGCCAAAACATGCGGTAGGTAACTCATGCACAGGTAACCCTGGGTGTTCTATAGTTTTTCTTCTACAGTGAAAATAAATTACATGAACAGCAAACAGAACCACTAGAGTACTCATAGCTAAATGCGTACGTTTATAACCCGATTGCACCACCTCTTGCAATACTGTTCGATGTGTTGTAACATCTGTTTTGCGGAAATCCGTCCCTTCTGTGATGCTATCAGTTGGCCTACTGAGCAAAGGCTATCCGGGTTCAGGGTATGATTTAAACATGTTAGGTTCTGAGTTGGAGTATCTCTAATGGGCGACTCTAGCCAAACCAGCAAAGGGTGTGTCAACTCGATTACTATTGTACCCGTAACTGTGGGTGGTAATCGAAAAGCTGTTCCAGCTACGTAGCAAACCGTTCTATTTATTAAGATTCCACTACTTTTTAACTCCATTTTGGATATACCCTGTGGCCTTCAATTTTCATAGCAATTCAAAATTTTTATCTCCAGTGTGCACAATGAATATATCCAATGCGCGACCATTCTTTGGAAATGCTGATAAGGAGTAATACTTACCTCCTACACTTTGTTACTTCGGATTACTACAGAAGAAATTGTACATCACATACATGCGCGTCTGACGGGACCATTCTGGTTGGACTGACTATAATACCTCCCTGCTGGCGATCCTGCAACTCTTAGCTCGACATCAATGTGAATGTTTCTCCATTCTCTAAAATTATCTGTGCTTCACTAGGACATATTTGTACCCATTTTCATGCCGTGCTCCATTTCAGAGGGTAAGGGTGTGTTATAAACTATTAAGACGTAGTTGCTTTCCATCTGCTCTCATTTCAACAAGTGACGTGTGGTAAAACAACGGTAAGTTTCCGTCAGTTATTCCCGCTATAAGCCGTAGCTCAATTATAAAATACCTTACGCTTTTCCTAGTCCCGCTAAGAACTGCTGCAGTGGCAATAGTGTAGCACACCCTGCATGTTATGGAAAACATATACCTGCAATGTTATTGTACCCAAGTTTGCATCATTGACACTATCTGCCAAAATTTGTAGCAATCTGGCTACAACTACGTATCTGCCCATTTATTTCCTGCAGTTGGCTCTGTACCTTTTTAAGATCTTCATTTACTGTCTCTTGGTGCTGCTAGTGCACTGCATCAAATCAATTGCCAATTCGCATACCACTCTTACGTTATTTAGTACAGCTTGTTGCATGTACATCAGTTGGGTGGTATGCCATTCCACCTTACTGCTCGTAGCGTCTGCTACTGCCTGTGCCTTCTCTAGTGTCTTATTTAAATTTCGAAAGTCTTCATCTATTGTTACAAACGTTATTTTCAAAAGTTTTGCACCAGCGTGTACCCATTCTTTCTTTCGATGTCCTTGGCACCAGACTCATCACCTTCAATCACGTACGTTTGAAATTACGTAACTTACAGTAGTCTGAAACACAAATGTTAAAATCGGAATGGCATGTCGTGTATTTTATCTCGTCGCTTATGCGCTTTGACCTGTACTGAATTTTCTGACTGCGAGAATGTAAATTTAATTTAGCTGCTTGAATGTAAACTGTCAATAAATTTTAACCAAACCAAAACTGCATGAATTTATGTAACACAAAAACTGAATCTTATGATAGGCTATTGATTTTAAATAGGCCCTGGTAATAAAACAAAACTTGATCAATTTGAAAATAATGGTCCCTGTGCTTAATTAATGCTATCCCTGGAATAATAAAATTTCTTACCTTTATCTGTGCAACGGTAACGCTCTCTGCACTGCTCTCTGTTAGTACTTTAAATTGTATAGTTATCAAACAGCTAGTGTGCAATGCCATTGCTTACCGTACATTTTAATTACATCGAAAATGACTGAGATAACTTCTTTAGAAAAATAGTTAATCAGAAATGACATAGATCTGGGACCTGGTACTGACCTGGGGTAGGTAACAATATGGCATTAACTTTATAAACTTGTATTTTGACTCTTTGAAAATTAATAATGCTCACAATTAACACACTCAATAAACTGGTTATACATTGACCCTTACCTTTACAAAATCATTGGATGTGAGTGCTATACATTGTCTCAATCACCACTTATGAACACTTGCATTGTATTAGTAACAGAACGGCTTCCTTTACCTTAATTATTTCTAACTTCTGTTGATGTTCCTTTTACAGTTAGCAAATAAAAAAAATTTTAATGCCCATAGCGAGTAAGTGTATATCCAGCACACATCAGATACAACACGGCTTTGCGTTTGAGAGTCCTCAATACATCTCTCTGTCTAACGTTGTATTGTATTATATGGAACTGAGGACCGAGAAACGACAGAGAGGCTTCGTCCTCGCCGTAGCCCTCAGTGGTTCACTACCCCACAACAGGCTACAGCAATCCACTCACCCCACCGCCGCCCCACACCGAACCCAAGATTATAGTGCAGTTCGGCCCTCGGTGGACCCCCAGGGAACGTCTCACACCAGATGAGTGTAACCCCAATGTTTGTGTCGAAGAGTAATTATGGTGTACGCCTACGTGGAGATAGTTTTTGCGCATCAATCGGCAACATAGAGTAACTGAGGTGGAATAAGGGGAACCAGCCCGTATTCGCCGAGGCAGATGGAAAACCGCCTTAAAAACCATCCACAGAATGGCGGATTCGTACCGGGGACCGGCACGCCTTCCCGCCCGGAAAAAAGTGCTTTAGACGGCATTGCTAACCGGGCCGGCTCTGTCTAAAGTTACTCTAACACATTGCCCATAATACATTGAAGCAGCGATCGCTGTTGAACAGCGACGCTACTACACAAGTGATACTACATTTGACCATCTCTGGTTCAATGTAATATTTTCTTACAAAACTTGAATTAATTTACCTTTTGTATATACCATTCATAGATTCATCACCCGGCTAAACTCTTTCTTTAGTTCCTTCTTATGGAGCTTCTAACCGCAATATTGTTCCTCGATTTCTGCTAGAATTCTCCTTTTCTCTGCTTCTTTCTGCAACTCCTCGAAAATATCTTCTAACCCACGTAACTCAGGTGTCATCTCCCATACATTCAAGAGTCCAACGATGACTGGTTAAAAGGACGACGGGTTGTCTTGAGAACACAACTCCTGATTACAGGGTTGGTGCCATAACTTGCCCCTTTCCCCCTCTGTATGAGCTGTAGGAGCAGCAAAATTACCACATTCTCACAGGCTGCTCCTGCTTGTGCGCCACCTGACAGAAAGGAATTTCTCGTCTTTTCCTGCCTTCTTCCACAAGTGTCAGTGCAAAACAGAGTAGTACTGAATACTAAAACTCATTATAGTACCCTGCACAAAAATGAACTAAAACCCATCGAACCTTAATGGTTGAAACAAGAAACGATGGAACAATTAACAAAAGAAAACAAAACAACTGGTTTTAACGCATATGGTGTGCTACGTTTTCACTGCTAGCCTCTTCGCCTTTCTAGAGTTTTTATTCCATACAACCTGTTGTGTCGGAATCTGCAGCAAAGCGTCGGCAGCTCCACTGAAGGTTTTGACTCAGCTTATATGAATAATCGATGTGTTCGTCGGAAACTGTTCCTTCACATCCACTGGCCATGTCATCACTACCACTTGATATGGACCTTGGCGTTTCGCTAAAATCATTTTTGTTCTTTATGTTGGTGTGTGTGTGTGTTAATTACCGAAGCCTACTGACCTACTGTTCTACTGTAATTTTCCTGTATATTTCTCCATCTATTCTTAACATCTAAATGCTTTCGTATTTGCTCGTTTGACCTTCTGCCAAACTCGTCCTACCTGTTCCATGAACTTTTAGATAGACTCCTCCTTTGCACCTAATTTAGATTTCAAAACCTCAAAAGGAGATGCCGTCTTTCTGTCGTCTACAACATAGTCTGGTGAAAGATCTGTACTCCTGTGTACTTTTGAATTATTTGCTGAGACGACATATTGCAAATATGTATCCCAATCACATAATGGCTTAACTTGTGGATTGAACACATTCAGTACAACTGTTCGTTTGTGGATGAAAAGGACTAGTGTAAATTTTTCAGATACAGAGCACGTTACAACTGCTTCAAAACGTCTCACATAAAATTTAATGGCTCGTTGATGAAAGGTACTGTGTTTCACAAATTCCTTTTAGTGTGATTTTGTGTTCTAAGAAGAATGATGCATGTTTTGGCATTGAAAGGAACCATGTCCTGACAGCGCTTGAACCATTACCACAGCCGTCAGGTTAGCTGTCCCGTGTTCAAAGGAACTTAGCTCTGGAGTTAGTGCGTTTCAACACTGAATGTCTGTCAGCGCCAACCATTCTCTGGAGAGATATCAAGAATGGGGCGCTTCTTTCCTTTGTTTACATGGATATTAGAGTGTTGTTGACGATATACCCTATGTGGTTGTTGTGTTGTGCTCATTATTAATCTTTTTCTTGCTGTGTTCATAAACGTATTTTCCTCATGGACAAAGAAGTTATGGCAGGAAAACAAACTGTGGCTGTGATTTAAAAGCCCTACAGCCTATGTCTGTTGCTTTTATTTCCTGCCATTCTGACAAGGTTTTGCTTTGTGCTTGCTGAGCTCCAATTTTTCTACTTAGTGTTTTTGCGTTAGTGTGTGCTTTCTTAGATTTATGCACTACCTCAAATTTGAACTAGCTTACATTTAACGCCCAACATGTCAATCTACTGGAAGGTTCTTGCAGTCCCGATAGTTACTTAAGGGAAGCATAATAAGCAACTACCTTAAATGTTTGAACAAATAACAGAAAAAGAAGGTAAGACAACAAGTGACGGCTAAAAATCTCTTTTTATGTGCTTGAATAATAGTGTTCGCAATGCACAAGCCGCTTTATGTTCCTTATCATCCATGATTTGGCTCAAAACACAGCCAGCTGTCGTATTGCTTGCACTTCAGGACAGCATGAGCTCCTGTTCAAAATTAGGAAATAGACTTACGTGACTGGATACTGAAGCATGATTCAATTTCTCGAATATCCCTTGACGCTCTATTTACCACTCGAATTTTATTCCTTTCCTTAACAGAAAATTCAAGGACTCAGCAATTTGTGCAAAATCACAATTTTCCGGTGATAACGGCAGAGATCTGGAAACGATTATAAATGTTTCGTAGACTGTGGCGGTACAAAATCACAAACTGCTGGTATTATATGTAGATCAGTCTTAATTACTTCCTAGTCATTTACTGTTTTGCAAAGTTTGATTCTATTTGAGCGAAATGGCACTTATTGGGAGTGTGTTAAGTGCGCTGTTCATAGTTGATTAAAGACTTATTCCAATCATTTCATGTGTTCTTCCATCTCCTTAGAAAACACTATTATGTATGAAGATTCGCCAGGCGTTTCTGAGGTTTCCATTCATGAAGCACTCTATGTTGTTATTGTTGTTGTGGTCTTCAGTACAGAGACTGGTTTAATGCAGCTCTCCATGCTGCTCTATCCTGCGCAAGCTTCTTCATCTCCTAGTACCTACTGCACACTACATCCTTCAGAATCTGCTTAGTGTATTCATCTCTTGGTCTCCCTCTACGATTTTTACCCTCCACGCTGCCCTCCAGTACTAAATTGGTGATCCCTTGATGCCTCAGAACATGTCCTACCAACCGATCCCTTCTTCTAGACAAGTTGTGCCACAAACTCCTCTTCTCCCCAATTCTATTCAATACCTCCTCATTAGTTATGTGATCTACCCATCTAATCTTCAGCATTCTTCTGTAGCGCCACATTTCGGGAGCTTCTATTCTCTTCTTGTCTAACCTATTTATTGTCCATGTTCCACTTCCATAT
Source organism: Schistocerca nitens (assembly GCF_023898315.1). Classification (NCBI taxonomy): domain Eukaryota; kingdom Metazoa; phylum Arthropoda; class Insecta; order Orthoptera; family Acrididae; genus Schistocerca; species Schistocerca nitens. The sequence goes on along the minus strand of NC_064622.1, from coordinate 158,457,124 downwards.
TAGGCTACACTCCATGCAAATACTTTCAGAAACGACTTCCTGACTCTTAATTCAATACTCGATGTTAACAAATTTCTCTTCTTCAAAAACGCTTTCCTTGCCATTGCCAGTTTACATTTTATATCCTCTCTACTTCGACTATCATCAGTTATTTTGCTCTCCTAATAGCAAAACTCCTTTACTACTTTAAGTGTCTCATTTCCTAATCTAATCCCCTCAGCATCACCCGATTTAATTTGACTACATTCCATTATCCTCGTTTTGCTTTTGTTGAGGTTCATGTTATATCCTCCTTTCAAGACACTGTCCATTCCGTTCAATTGCTCTTCCAAGTCCTTTGCTGTTTCTGATAGAATTACAATGTCGTCGGCGAACCTCTAAGTTTTTATTTCATCTCCATGGATTTTAATTCCTACTCCGAACTTTTCTTTTGTTTCCTTTTCTGCTTGCTCAATATACAGATTGAATAGCATCAGGGAGAATCTACAACCCTGTCTCACTGCCTTCCCAACCACTGCTTCCCTTTCATGTCCCTCGACTCTTTATAACTGCCATCTGGTTTCCGTAAAAATTGTAAATAGCCTTTCGCTCCCTGTATTTTACCCCTGACACCTTCAGAATTTGAAAGAGAATATTCCAGTCAACATTGTCAATAGCTTTCTCTAAGTCTACAAAAGCTAGAAACGTAGGTTTGCCTTTCCTTAATCTTCCTTCTAAGATAGGTCGTAGGGTCAGTATTGCCTTACGTGTTCCAATATTTCTACGGAATCCAAACTGATCTTCCCCGAGGTTGGGTTCTACCAGTTTATCCATTCGTCTGTAAAGAATTCGCGTTAGTATCTTGCAGCTGTGACTTATTAAACTGATAGTCCGCTAATTTTCACATCTGTCAACACCTACTTTCTTTGGGATTGGAATTATTATATTCTTCTTGAGGTCTAAGGGAATTTCGCCTGTCTCATACATCTTGCTCACAAGATGGTAGAGTTTTGCCAGGACTGGCTCTCCTAAGGCTGTCAGTAGTTCTAATGGAATGTTGTCTACTCCCGGGGCCTTGTTTCGACTTAGGTCTTTCAGTGCTCTGTCAAACTCTTCACGCAGTATCATATCTCCCATTTCATCGTCATCTATATCCTCTTCCATTTCCATAATATTTTCCTCAAGAACATCGCCCCTGTATAGACCTTCTATATACTCCTTCCACCTTTCTGCTTTCCCTTCTTTACCTGGAACTGGGTTTCCATCTGATCTCTTGATATTCATGCAAGTGGTTCTCTTTTCTCCAAAGGTCTCTTTAATTTTCCTGTAGGCAGTATCGATCTTACTCCTCGTGAGATAAGCCTCTACATCCAGAAATTTGTCCTCTAACCAACGCTGCTTACCATTTTGCACTTCCTAACGATCTCATTTTTGAGACGTTTGTATTCCTTTTTGCCTGCTTCATTTACTGCATTTTTGTATTTTCTCCTTTCATCAATTAAATTCAGTATCTCTTCTGTTACCCAAGTAATTCTACTAGCCCTCGTCTTTTTACCTACTTGATCCTCTACTGCCTTCACTATTTCATCCCTCAAAACTAACCATTCTTCTTCTTTCACCCATTCCTGTCAATTGTTCCCTTATGCTCTCCCTGAAACTGTGTACAACCTCTGGTTTAGTCAGTTTATTCAGGTCCCATCTCCTTAAATTCCCACCTTTTTGCAGTTTCTTCAGCTTTAATCTACAGTTCATAACCAATACATTGTGGTCAGAATCCACATCTGCCCCTAGAAATGTCTTACAATTTAAAACATGGTTCCTAAATCTCTCTCTTACCATTACATAATCTATCTGAAACCTTCTAGTATCTGCAGGGTTCTTCCATGTATACAACCTTCTCTCATGATTCTTGAACCAAGTGTTAGGTATGATTAAGTTATGCTCTGTGCAGAATTCTACCAGGCGGCTTCCTCTTTCATTTCTTAGCCCTAATCCATATTCACCTACTACGTTTCCTTCTCTTCCTTTTCCTACTGTTGAATTCCAATCACCCATGACTATCAAATTTTCGTCTCCCTTCACTACCTGAATAATTTCTTTTAACTCATCATACATTTCATCAATTTCTTCGCCATCTGCAGAGATAGTTGGAATATAAACTTGTACTACTGTAGTAGACGTGGGCTTCGTGTCTATCTTGGCCACAATAATGCGTTCACTATGCTGTTTGTAGTAGCTTACCCGCACTCCTTTTTTTTGGTTCATTATTAAACCTACTTCTGCATTACCCCTATTTGATTTTGTATTTATAACCCTGTATTCACCTGACCAAAAGTATTTTTCCTCCTGCCACTGAACTTCACTAATTCCCACTATATCTAACTTTAACCTATCCATTTCCCTTTTTAAATTTTCTAACCTACCTGCCCGATTAAGGGATCTGACATTCCACTCTCCGATCTGTAGAACGCCAGTTTTCGTTTTCCTGATAACAACGTCCTCTTGAGTAATCCCCACCCAGAGATCCGAATGGGGGACTATTTTACCTGCAGAATATTTTACCCAAGAGGATGTCATCATCATTTAATCATGCAGTGAAGCTGCATGCCCTCGGGAAAAATTACGGCTGTAGTTTCCCCTTGTTTTCAGCCGTTCGCATTACCACAACAGCAAGGCCGTTTTGGTTAGCGTTACAAGGCCAGATCAGTCAATCATCCAGACTGTTGTCCCTGCAACTACTGAAAAGGCTGCTGCCCCTCTTCAGGAACCACAAGTTTGTCTGTCCTCTCAACAGATACCCCTCCGTTGTGGTTGCACCTACGGTATGGCTATCTGTATCGCTGAGGCACGCAAGCCTCAGCCTCCCCACCAACGGCTAGGTCCACGGTTCATTGGCCGGGGAGGGGGGGGGGGGGGCAGGAAGCACTCTAAGAGTCTCTAAAATATATCCGATGCCTTTTTCAGTCGAAATGGCATTCTATGATACAGGTAACGTCCACGTGGTATGAAAAAGCTGTCTTTAGCCAGTCTTCCAGAACTACTTGAATTTGTTGGTAGCCATTCTTCAGATCTACATTCGATAAGTATTTATATTGACCTAGGTTGGTAAAGAAAGTTTTGTTTGCAAAATACTGCAGTAAAACAAACTCTGTCATTTCCTTTTGTATTATTCCACTATGTTTTTGTGTACCCTTGTGTATTTGTGCTCTTCCTGTCTTTATCTCATAAGAGTTATGTTATAGAATTTTTCTAATAATGTGTTATTTACTTTGTATAGATGTTTAGACATTATTTATTCTGTTCTGTTCCAGTGCTCATGTGTGAAATTAATGATTCGAAAGCTATTCTCATTATTTTATTTATTTATGTCATAATTCCTGTAACATTGATGTACATGATTATTTCTATTCTTTTGTAAAGCCTGTATTACTACAAATGTTATCTGTATTATTATGTTTTAATTATGTTTTCTGTACCTTTGTGATTGTATTCTCATGTTATAAAATTGTAATTGACACCAGTTCATCAAATTCAGTTACATTACACTGTACACTTTTTTTGGTCATAGTGTATGCACAATATATGAAAAAAGGGACTGTTAGTGCTTGCATGTGTGTTGATAATTCAGCAAGGGACTGGTTAACAGCATTGCTGGTTCTAAGGACACACCAAAAAGTTTGTGAATGCTCATGTAGTGGTTTATGGACTTGCTATATTGTCTGCAAGACTTCTAAGGACATACCAAAAAGTTTGTGAGTGCACAAGTGGTGGTTCATGGACTTTCTATATAGTACAAGACTCTTCGATGGTGATTGTGCACGTGAACAGTCGCAACAGATGGCTTCTGGGCGTCTCTGCACCTTTGATGATCCACCAATACCATTATTTCTACAAGAACTGCTATAGGTCTGCACCTCTGGTGGCCTACCAATACCATAATCTCTACCAGGACTACAGTGGGTCTGCTCTGTGATTACCTACGTACCAATATTCTTCAAAACTTCGACTGACTCTGCTGTGGGTTTGCTCTGTTGTGGACCACAACCTGCCTGCATGACAAGAGTCAGCACTGTCTTTCTGTTGGAAGGACAACACTACTTCTTCAAGACTGCATGGAAATCCACTACTTCCATGTGCATTTTCTTTTACTGCTCAGACTTAGTGCATAAAATTGTAATTAATACTGTGATGAATGATCAGGACTCTCTTTATGGACTGTGAGAAAATTTTAGCTTTTGACCAACATTTATCAATAAGTGTGTGCATTTGATTTCTTGGTTATTGTAATCATGAAAAATTTTTTCAAATCTGTATTGGCCACTGCCCAAAACAATATGTAAAATTTTTTGTGGAGAGCATGGGGGCTATGTAAATAGGCTGTTTAGGTTTTTATGTTGGTAACGCCACGTAGCGCTCAGTATGACAATCACTGGCTGTGCTGTGTGAAGTCTGTGGCTGGTTTGCATTGTTGGAATTTGCTATTGTAGTGTTGGGCAGTTGGCTGTTGACAGTGCGTAGCGTTGCACAGTTGGAGGTGAGCCGCCAGCAGCGGTGGATGTGGGGAGAGAGATGGCGGAGTTTTGAGAGCGGATGATCTGGACCTGCGTCCATCAGAGACAGTAAATTTGTAAGACTGGATCCGCCACGTGCGGGATTAGGGGGAGTGGGGAATAAAAACAACAAGGACTGGACAATGCACCAGAATTGATTTAGGTTAGAACTAGTTAGTAGAAATTGAATAGGAATCTAGAATTAAGAACCTGCAGTGATTAACATCCTGGCCTGCCCAGTGTCAGGGGCACGCTCATCGGGATTAGCTCGATGGGCAAGGCAATAAAGTAGGTTTATATATTTCTGACACATCTGTGACGCTGCAGGAAGTAGAAGTAGGGATAGTTAAAATCATAGAAGTTGAAAAACTAATAAGTGTATACAGCTGCCAATTGTAATTAGAGAATAGCTGTAGCTCACGACCTAATATATTGTAATTAGCTGCTAATTGTAAGTAAGATTTAGAAAGTAAGACCCACTAATCACATAAGGAAGTGGGTTATGATGTATAATTATTATTGATGGTAAATAAAGATTTTTTTTCACATAAGGAAGTGGGTTATGATGTATAATTATTATTGATGGTAAATAAAGATTTTGTTTTTTAAGACTGGATGTCATGAACTGATACATATATTATGACTTTTGAACATTATTAAGGTAAATACATTGTTTGTTCTTTATCAAAATCTTTCATTTGCTAACTATGCCTATCAGTAGTTAGTCCCTTCGGTAGTTAGAAGCTTTTATTTAGCTGGCAGTAGTGGCGCTCGCTGTATTGCAGTAGTTCGAGTAACGAAGATTTTTGTGAGGTAAGTGATTCATGAAAGGTATATGTAATTGTTAGTCAGGCCATTCTTTTGTAGGGATTTTTGGAAGTCAGATTGCGTTGCGCTAAAAATATTTTGTGTCAGTTTAGTGTTGATCAGAATAAGTAATGCGCGAAATGTCTGAGTACGTTCAGTTCTGCTCAGCTGTTAGGAAATCAAATAACGTAACGGGTTTACCAGCACAGTAATTCAATAATTTTTCCAAGGGGACGTTTCATATATAGCAAGCACTCACTGCGATGTCCTTTTACTAGTAGCTTTCCCCGCTATTGGGAACACAGTGTTACCACGTTGGCTCATATGCCACAAAAGATCAATTATTGTTATGATGTTTACTCAGAAAATCGAGTCCGAGAACAGCACACTATGCTTCACTGACATATGGTAACACTTCCATACGCTCTTTAAACTTTTCATCCCCAACGCTAAAAGTAAGTAGTGTTGTTCCCAATGATTCTACCTTATTGTTACATATTCCGCGTAACCTATATCGTGAATACTAATGTCTCTTCCTACCTAAGAGGCCCAGGCTGACAACTGACACATGCGCACCTGTGTCTACGAAGAATTTGTGATCTTTATTACCTGTTACGCAAACCAAGCAAAATCTGTCTCTGCACTCACCCTTGCAGAGTAGTCTTGTTGAGAATGACGCCCGATGGTCAAGGCACTTTTATTTGCGTTTAACAAATACTTCCTACTGCGCTTTTTCTGCGTACTATATGCACACTCACACACCTTAAATACAACCACGCCACATTCAAAAGCCCTGTAGTTGGCGACATTGCATCTTCAGATGGCTCTTTTTCCACGTCTGTAACATTCAACATCATAAGAAAAAAAAATTTCACTCACTCGGTTTCCGAGTCGCAAAACCTATTTTCTCTAGCTGTGTGGCAATTCTTATAGCAGAGAAAAAATCAATTAGTTTTCTCCCTTCACGACATATATGCAGATATACCTCTCAAGAATATGTTCAAGGGTCTGTACTGTGCTTCCTATTCGAGGACTCTATTCACCTTTCCCTTGTGTGTTAATTCATGAATCTATGTGTGCAGCTAGCAAATCCTCTCACAGAATGACTATATTGTTTCATTAAGTTTCTGCTTTAACTCAGTAAGCTTTATTTGTGTCAGGAACAAAACAAATCGATCATTTATGTCTGTCAGAACATCATGTTATACCCTAATGTTTGAATAAAGGTAACAGAGAAAAATACAGAATATACCGCATTGTGGAGATGTAAACTGGACAGAGTTTGATGCTTTAACTGAAAAAAGAAAACATGTTCGATGTGAACGCGACTCGAACATCATTGAATCTGCATATTCACTCCACACAGCTTTGCCCCATCTCACTAAGCTAATGGGATAGCTGCAGTCAGTGCGGAGTTCATTCCACTTGTTCTTGGCAGTGCTACATGCATAACAGCATTGCCAGAGCATCTTTTCTTAAATCGTATTAGGGTTTGCTAGATAGGCTTTTGTCTTGAATTTAGATCAGGAATCGCATTCTGAAATGTAAACGTTTCTGATGAAATCAGTAACTAAAGATGTAATTTTAGTACGTTCTACCTGTTTCTATTTGTAAGATGAAGTTCTTGAGCCTAGATGTGGCACTCATTCATTAACTTTAAGTAGATGAGTACTTGTAAATAATGAGTGCTTTACGAACAGTTTAACATGATGTTGTATGTATACTAAGATGCAATATTCCTCACTTTGAGCTATTCTTTATTTTCGTTTTGCTTACGTGTATTTACGTATGTACGCGTGTCTTTGTTCTGCAGTGTACAAGTGCTTCTAGTTCATGTCAAAAGGAATGACTGCTGCCCAAATTATAAAATAATGATGATCCGTGCAGTAGAAAATTTTGAAACAATGTCGGGTGAACCTGACCTAAGCATTACTTTCAAGGTTCGATGTCTATATTCTTGTACAGAGCAAGAAAAATACTTAGAAATAAGTGTGCATTAATGGATTCATCATGTAAGTATGATAAAAACACGTTCCGTTTCATTTTCAATAACGAGATCTGCAGAGACGAGTTGAAGCTTTAATTGTGTGATGCAAGTAACAAAGCTCTGCGTTAGGAACTCTCAATTTACAGTCAGGTCATAAAGTGTTAAAAAAAGGGACCATTAAGTGTGTGTGACTGAAATGGAGAACCTACGAAAGGCACAAATTGTTAAGTGAAATCCTGTGTTTGGCAAGCATCACCATGTGTAACTGGAACATTTCGCCGACACGGACGCAAAAGGAGAAGGTAAACACATCCATTACCTGAACTTGACCCTATGAACATCCGTCTTCCTGTGATTTAATGGGTGAGAAAGGGATGTCCTTGGAAAGATCTGCAAGGCATTTCACATAAACACAATCGCGCGAGCACCTCACTTTACATTAGTACCAACGAACTGTTTGCCTGCACGGCGCGAACCTTAATGACAATACCAGTTAATCAATGCAGACTTTATCGTCGAGACAGACTATTGCCTATGCGGTGACGTCATGAAAATTCAAATATTGTAAATAAAATGAACACAAAATGCCAATCTAATAAGGACAAAGACTGTGCCTTACGCAAATCTTCGTAACACGTTAGGTTATCCACGCACTACTTATTCTGTGTGATTAAAATAAACTTGCGTCCCTGAATAAAACTAAGTGGATTACCTAGGATAGTGTAGGCCACTCACGATTTATCAAAATGCATATAAATATCTGTAATACCTATTTCATGTTATTTTAGAAATGGAAATCTTGTACCCTTTGTATTTTAAAACGTTTATTTCAGCACAACCGTCTTGTGGTGTGCAAAAGCATTACTTACTCTGTTGTACTATTGTTTCATGATCCCTGCCTATGTGAAAGATTTGACGACTACCTGAATGAAACCCTGGTCTAGTCTTGACATCCATGAACCAAACTTTCTTCACTATGAATCTGTTTCTAGGACAAATTTTAGTGTCTCAGTATCGTCTTGCAGTAGCTTATGTCGTAACTGTCTGTGAACGGATGAAATAAAAGGTAGTGTCTTATGACGTTCGTCGAACCAAATTGAATTACATTATTATGAACATTCACATTCTTAAATTTAATTTATTCCTTGTCCTCACCTGATAATTTTTAATGCTTTTCAGCAAATATTCAGTGATGGTCGTTTCAATACGATGATGCAGTGGATCGGTCGCCATTATCACTGTCTTAAGCGCTAATAGTACGCAGCAGAAAATGAAGCTATCTTCATTGAGCTGCATAATAAAGGAGTCTGATGCCGATTTTGAGCATCATTTTTTGCAAATTTAATTCTGACGCATAGAACTGTTTACCGTATTTTACGTACTATTAGACACACTTTTTTCTTCGAAAAATTGCCTGCAAAATTCACGTGCGTCTTATACTCATAATTAATATAAAAATTTCCAATGTTTGATTTAAAATTCACGCCAGTCTTAGGAATGGCAGTATATTCGATGCCGCGGGAAACCTATCTCTGTCTGGCAACACTGGATTCAACTAGCAGCAGTGGTGTACCGATGCGAGGAACATGAGTTGCGGTAATTCACAAGCTCGCTAACTTTGTCTCCCTCCCGTCCTGCTATCACAAATCCAGAACGCTGTCTAGCCTGTGGTTCGTCATTGCAGTCTACAGAGCAAGTGAACTTGAAAGTGATCTGTGTTATCGGTAACAGTACAATATTTTTGTTAGTAGCTAGTTTCGTAATGGAACAAAATAAAAGATATATGATGCGGGCTATAAATTGAATTTAATAGCATATTCAAAAGAACATGTAAACAGAACAGCTGAGCGGCATTTCGGCCCTCCACCAACAGAAAAACCAATCGCGATTGGCGGGCTAGTAAAGTAGAACTGAAAAGAATGAGGAAGATTAAATACGTAAATAGTGGACTGAACGCAAAGAAGATGTATTGAAATAAATTCCAGGAAATCGTCAAAATGGCACTGAAACTAACACTAAAATGACTCAAAAACGCGGTCGTAAGCTTACACCAAAGTGGAATCTAACAGACTTTAAAGGTATAATTGGTTGGTGCTACAAGTTTACGAAGCGTCTTGTACTTAGCTTGTTAACCAAAACCAAAATATCTCGAAAATGCCACAAGAGTATGAAGACAAAATAGTATCTTTCCAAGGCCTTATTGTTCAACATCCAAAGAAAACCAGTGTGGAACTAAGCCAAATAGCGAATATGGACGAAACTCATCTTGTGACCTCCCCCCCCCCCCCCTTATCGACCTTAATGACAGTGAAAAATTAAACCGCGTGTGCCTAATGGAAATTTTGGAAAAGCAATCGTCACCGAAGTTAAAAGAGTAAGGAAGGGTTACATCTAAATGAAAGGAAAAATGCAAATGAAATTGGTGGAAATTAATTTTGAAAAAGGCTAAAGTTAATAAAGAAAATAAATGTGCGGTCGTTACGTTAACAATTAACTGGCGTTAATTAGATATTTGAGAATTGGGGATAATTACGGTCGCCAGTCTTATGGACAACTACTATAATAACTGAAAAAGAAAGGTTAATACATGTAATTAGCATTAAAAGCGTGGCAACTGCAGGTTGACACGTGTGGTGTGAGAACTGAATGTTTGTCAGAAGTAATAAATTTCGCTACACTCTGACTTAATTTAGCAATAGAATTAATAAAACCGGAAAATTGAAAGTTAATTTAGTGACTAAAATTAATAGCGAACTTTGTTTCTCAAGCACTACGAAATTAAATAAAATAAGGTTAGCCTTAGGCTACCCCAACAATCATCTCTAAAGCAACTTGAGTCTACGCGATTTAGAAATAAGAGATTTAACTTTGAACTTGAATTAAATGATTTTGAACAATTAACAATACTAAAATTTAGTACGTACCAAGCTGAGCTGCAGTCACAGGTAAGCTAAAATATGGTAACAAAACTCGCACTCTTAATTTGTGCTTGTGTAATCTAAATATAGTTCAGGGAGGAGGAGGAGATTAGTGTTTAACGTCCCGTCGACAACGAGGTCATTAGAGACGGAGCGCAAGCTCGGTTGAGGGAAGGATGGGGAAGGAAATCGGCCGTGCCCTTTCAAAGGAACCATCCCGGCATTTGCCTGAAGCGATTTAGGGAAATCACGGAAAACCTAAATCAGGATGGCCGGAGACGGGATTGAACCGTCGTCCTCCCGAATGCGATAATATAGTTCAGTTTGGTTATTGTAGCCATCTAAGAATACTTTAACTGAACTTTGAAATTAAGGCAATGAAAAGGAATGATATTACTTTAATGCTGGCGTTTCAATTTCAACGACACTCGGGTTCATTTCGGTAAAGGAAGGGACCCTGCTTGGTAATGCAATTGGGACATTGAGCAACAAAGGTTCATGCTAAGTTGCTGTATTTTAGTAATGCAAATGGAACAGTTTGAAAAGCTGAGGTCTGCCATACAGTTCTAGAACTCTACGTCCTTTCAGTCTTCCTTGTTGGTTGATTAAAGGTTTGAAGTCGTCGATCGAGGAGGTGGCGACAGTCGCTGTTGCAGAAGTTGGATGTTGGTGCGCCTTCTTCTCGACACGGTCACCAGGCGAAACGGGCTGTTGATGTGTGCCAGCTAATGTTTCCCGTCCGCGACACCGTGCCAGAAACTATCATAGCAAGTCGAGCGCAATTACATGCTGCCAAACCCCGAAAGCGCGGCAACTCGCTGGAGCGTCACTGAACACACCTACTCCAGCCAGACTCTGCTCTGCCCGCGCTCCACGCGGCAGAGTTAACACTACCCAAGATCCTAAACATTTTGGTTCTCCACACGACCTATCGATGTAATCATTCGATAGCATAGTTTTTCCTAGGCAAGACCCAGCGTAAAAATAAAAATAATATTTACAAAACAAACCAATTATACATCGACATATACTCAAATTGTAAAACAATTACAATATATAAAGACACAGAAATGTCATATCTTCAGGTAACAAAATAAGGAAAAATTTATAGTACGATAGATGGAAATAGGAGGATATGCATTTCTGGCGTTACGATCTGACATTCGATGTGCCGAGTAAGAGAACTGTTTCGATAAAAGGTGCTTAAACTGTAACTATAAAACGAAATCGACATGAAAAAATGCACTATACGGTACTAAATTTAATCTAATGATTATTTTCAAGCGCAAAACAATGCCAAAACCTTCTGAAATACTGCCAGGTGCTGCTCACATTGATGACAAAGATTGGATGGACGAGGCTGGAATGAAATTACGGATTACCAGAGTGTGGGAGAGAAGGAAAGGTGCTTTATTGGAGAAGAGTTCTCTTCTTTTGCGGGATTATTTGAAAAATTCTGTGTAAGAGAAATTGAGTCAGGGACGTACAGAGCATGCTGTTATTCCGAAAGGACTTAATTCACAATTTCGACCTCTTGGTCTCTCGATAAATAAACACTTTAAAGTGTGCGTGAGAGACGAATGGAACAAATGCATGATGGACGAAACTCAAGATGAATTCATATCGAAGGGAGCTTCAAAACGATCTACAATAAAACAAGTGTGTCAGTGGATAAAACAGTCGTGGTATACAGTGAGAGAGGACATTATTGTTAAATCTTTCAAGCAGTGCGGCATAAGTAACGGGCTCGACGGCAGTGAAGATCACCTTATATATATGAAGAGGACAACAATGAAAACGAAGAAGAAGAAGAAGAAGAAGAAGAAGAAAGTTCAGATGACGATGTTCAGGGACGTTAAAGGTCAGTTCTGTTTTATAAACGAAGAATTTTTTTAGTTTGGTTTTGCAATATAATAATAAAAATGGTAAAAATGTTTTTTTTAATTGCTTAACAATTAAGGCGCGTCTTATAGTCTGTAGCGTCTTACAGCCAGTAAAATAAGGTAATCACCTTTCCCCAGTCACACACCATAGTGTTAAGGATAGGACAATAACATAGGCTTCTCCGATTTTCGTCTTTCATCATTATAATTACCCTTTCTTTATTTTGTCTTTTATGTTCACTGCAATCAATATTAACAACGTACTAAATGGAAAAAGAGATATTATAACGTGTAGTATAATGTGTAGGAGCTGAAGGAATTCAATAAAAGCTCAGATAGTTCCCTATCAGCAAAGTAAGGCTATGTGTTTATACAGTTACAGGCAACTGAAAATATTTTCCTATGGGTAAATGGTAAACTGTTTCTGCCTCCTCAGATCCGACACTGCACAAGTTACGTATTTCTTCGTTACACCAACGACGCCGAAACGAAGGGCGTGTCCCTCTGCTACGGCACACATTTACTGCTTTCCTGAGAACTCCCTTGGCAGTGATCCCATTAGTGGTGTGTTAATCCATCACACGTATCGCTGAAGTGCCATCACTGTGGATTAAGACTACTCTTCCTTAATTCAATCTCATTGTTTTAAAATACCAAAAAATTATTCTCTTCTGAATTTTTTGCAAATTTATGTTTAATACATCTTTTCATTGGCGTTGCACTGTTTTATTATTTTCAGCCTTACTTATAACCCAGTAAAACTAATTTCTGCTTTAGTGGATCATTCTACTGAAGCTTCCCTGCTATCCATACTTCCAGCTGTAGGAGATCATTGTCGGAGAAACTTCCATTTTATTTCAGTAAAAGGTCTGAACATTTCCGGCGTGGATGCACGGGGTAATACGCCTGACTCATAGACAAAACATCATGCACGTGGCAAGTGAATTACCCTCAGAGATCAACAAAAAGCATTTGGAAAGAACGCCGATGCTGACATGTGTGGATATTACATTCTTGCAAAATGTTGGCTCGAATATTTTACAAAATAATGGAAAGACTTGTGGGATTTGAACTTGGGGAAGGTATTTTAGATTCCTCGGAAAATGTACGAACACGCGAGGTATTACTGCCGCTACGAATTATCTTTCAAGATAGTCTGAAGATGGGCAAATCTGTGTTTATAGTATTTGCAAACATAGAGAGAAATTACGACTATGTTGACCGGAACTAACTCTTTGAAATTCTCAAGATAGCATGGATAAAAAAACAGCAGGCGAAAAGTTATCTAGGACTTTTACAGAAACCAGGCTGCAGTTATAAGAAACTAAGTACATGAAACGGAGGAAGTGCGTACGCCTGATTTAGTATTACGGCGCTTGCAGGAACTGAAAATGTGTGACTGAAGTAATATCGCATCGTTCCAGTTATAATGATTTTCCGCCGAGTCAAAAATATATTCACGGTTTCCGCCAAAGCCTGTCAGGTCTGCAGGCTTCGTAGTTTCTGCTAGATTGTAACAGCGGTATCATTAGTTGTTTTTGAAACCTTTGCTATCATCTCTTGTTTCATAGGCGTTAGAAGACGTTCAGGTTCTCTGTTTCGTACGTTTTGTGTGCCTTCGTGTTGATTTTGTGTTCAAAACGGGCAGCGAAGAGGAGAAACATCTGAAGCAAATGATTTACAAAGTCCTTGACTAGTCGGCAGATATTGAGAACGAAATATTTTATGACGCTTCATATTACACGTTTATCATATTATTTTCGCAGATTATGTTGTTACAAAGAATTTTCCCGCAGGTAAATTAGGAAATCAGGCCAAGAATATGATTCCAGTGAGTAATGTTGTCCTATGTTTTTCTCCATGTTTCAGCTTCTATCACAATGTGCTCTGCTATGAACGGTAAATTTTGTATTGTTCTTGCGTTTTGTGTGTTCCTTAAGAGTTACGAAATTTAAACAGTAAGATCTCTTGTTTACTTACCGTGGTGTGTACTGGTGTATCAGTGTCTGTAGTGGACCCATAACTTATTAAGCCCAACCTGAAAAGCTACCCCTCCATGGCGCAAGTCGATGAATCTACAGCCTACACAGTCACAGATATCTCTGAGCCTCTGATTCAAACCATTCACTCGGCTCTGTAGCAAAGGGTCACAGCATGTTCTGTTGAAAATGCCGCCGAAGGCGAGGTCTGCCTTCATCCCGCAAGCAAGCCTGAAAGTCTTTACTACTTCTCTGGGCGGGGCGTAACGCTGCAAAGCGATGTGAAATCGAACAAGCGAGTGAGGACTGTGTTAGGCATGGCGAATGGTCGACTTCGGACTATTGGGAGAATTTAAGAAAGTGTATTTCGTCTATGAAGGAAACCGCATATGGACGCAAGTTCGAAGTTTTCTTGAATCCTTGAATTGCCACCTCTGTTTATTGATTGGATAGCCACTGAATTGCTATTTATTTATTTAATGGGATAATAATAATTATTAAAAGGTGGCAATTTTATTTCAACACCGCTTTTACTCTTTCGATTGTTGCGAGTCACCGATAGTGCAACGCTGCTTGCTTTGGAGAATACACGTTTTATAAGAATTATTTGGTCCAGGAAACACTTTTGCGATCTTTAAATCATGCAAATAAAGTTTGACATCGTCGTAATATTAATTTTCATCGTTGTAGCACTACATCCTGCTCGAGTGCTAGGATCCGCATCACCTCGGATGAAAGGAAGGCATCGAAACAATCGAAGGGTGGGCTACTAGATTTGTTACCGGTAGACGAACAAATCGTAAGTGTCACGGAGATGCTTTGAGACCTTGCTTTGCTTTGGTGGAATACGACATTTTTTCCGAGGAACGCTATTGAGAAAATTTAAAGAAACGAGGTTTGAAACTGACTGCCGAACTATTCTGCTGCCGGCAACATGCACTGCGCACAATGGTCACAAAGATAAGATACTAGAAATTAGGGCTCATACAGAGGCATACAGATAGTGGTTTTTCCTTCGCTCTATTTGAGAGTGGAACAGGAAAGGAGATCACATAGTGGTACAGCGTATCCTCCGTCAGGCGCCGTAGAGTGACTTGCGGAGTATCTGTGTGGATGTAGATGTAGACGCACGTAAGCACAAAACAACTCAGTGAGCTACATTGATGAACGCCTACACACCAAAGGTCGAAACGAAGAAATTGTGCTTTTCTGTGTTATCGTGTGAAATATTGTGACAATAATGGCGTGTGAAAAACGTAACACTAGGCTCCAAAGTAAACTGAGAAATAATAGTGACGACGAGCGTAGCTTATCAGCACCACTGTGTAATGAATTAACAGACATTCAGAGTAGTAATTTGGTAATGGAGCGGGTGGCAAATAATGGTGTAGACAGTGAAACAAGTAGTGAACAGGGAAGCATTATCGATCGATCGGTCGGCAACAGCTCGCCTCAGGAATACGAAATGACAGAACACAATATTGCAAATACTGTAGACTCAGGTTTTGGGTCCTCACCGTTCTCTCAAATAAGTCAAGACACATTTTCTGCTCGTCAAAATGTAAATGTTGCCGGTGCAAATGCACTGCTGAAAAGCATAGAGGAACCGATTCCAGACACTAATACATTATTATTGCAATTAATGCAGCAAATGAAACAAAATCAGAGACAAACACAGCAACAGTTAGACACAATGGAACAACACCAGACACAAACACAGCAACAGTTAGACACAATGGAACAAAATCAGAGACAAACACAGCAAAAGCTTCAAAAGTTAGACACAATGGAACAAAAGCATCAACAGTTAGACTCAGTGGAACATACGCTTGAACAAACACGTAAAGACTTAACTACTGAGTTACATAACATTGAATCGAAATGTCAAAAAGTCTGTAATGACGTAACAACACAAATTTGTGAGCATTTTCAACCTATTTTATCGCGGCATGAAAATGCATTACAGAATCACGAAGCAGCCATAAAATAACTGCAGACCATTGTTCATGAAAATCATGAGATCTTGTGGGCTAAAAATGACTTAGTTGCATCTACCGATTCGGTTACGCAACTTGCAAAAAATCAGGAAAACTTAAAGGACACAGTAGATTCGATTTCAACACAAATGGACACTCTGAATCTTGGTTCAGAAAAACACACTGAGAAAATGTGTTCACTATCGGAGAAAGTAGCGAACTTTCGGATCAGTTCACTAACTTATCTACAAAGGTAGATGATGATCTGAATGACACAAGACCCCTAGCCTTCACTGACACAGAAGAGTATGAACAAATTAGAAAATTCAAACAAAATCAAAATCAAATCAATACACAGTACAAAAGAGAAATCCGGGAAGTACAAGATCAATTGACGCAGGTAATACAAAAATTACATATTTCAGAGGACACTCGCGCTCCAGTATGGGAAGAGGGACATAGAAATACGGAACAACCACAAAATAATAACACAGGGCACTTCGGAAATTATGAAAGAAATTGGCAAGGCGCATTGGATTTTGAGATGGAACCGCCGAAACGAAGTAACAATGAGCGATGTGCGACTCGCCGCCACGATGATTTCGACTATAAGCTCTTCATTACTACACATAAATTCAAAACATTTAAGAATTCTGACAACGACATTCATCCACAAGCATGGCTTCATCAATTCTCTCATTGTTTTCCTCCCAACTGGTCATTGGAGCACAGGTTAGAATTTATGTGTGGCTACTTGGAGAATGAACCAGCTGTAAGAATGCGATCGGTCATTCATTATTGTCACAGTGAAGGAGAATTTTATCATGCCTTCCTCTCAGCGTATTAGTCTCAAGCTACACAAGACCGAGTAAAACATAGCATCATAATGATGAAACATTTCGCACAATCTGAATTTTCCAGTCTTCTGAAATATTTTGAAGACATGTTGCATAAGAATCAGTATCTTTCAAACCCATACAGCCCCTCAGAACTCATCCGCATTTGCTTAATCAAACTGCCTGAACATTTACGACATATTATTTTAGCAGGATGTTGCAAAGACGACATTGAAGCTTTTCAGGGACTGTTACAAGAATTAGAAATTGACACTGACAATCGCGGAACGCGAAAACAGGAACACAACAATTACAGGTCACATCCGTCGCAATTCCGCGATGAAAGAAATAATAACTGGACACGACAAGGCTATTCTCACAAAACAAATCGTGACCAAAACAGACACCACCCATATGACAACCGTTGGGAGAGTAGTAATAATTACAGGGAAAGATCACCTCTCCACGGTAGTGACTATCACAGAGACAATCAGAGAAACAGACAATATGGTAACCAAAATAATTATTATCAAGGGAGACAGAATAACTTTAGACGCAACGGACCAGCGCGCAGTTACGATTCAGGGAGAAATTCTCCACCACGTGACCGACAAGAAAGAAACTGTGGAATCTACCGACATGACGACAGACGATATGATCGTAACGACAGACCTGAATTGCATCAGAACTGGCGAGCTTCAAACAGGGCAGGGCCTTCTCGTCAAGGTGAATTTCTAGAAGTTAGGTCTCCTAATCCCAATAACGACGCACGCCAACAAAGAGACATACAATGGCTCGCACCGCAGGCAGCCAGGTGCGCCGGCTGGCTCAGAGAAAAATAACATAGACGCTAACCTTTAGAAAATTTTTAGCATTCCTTACCGACGTATACCACATGATAACTGCTTTGAAGTTGAAACACTGCGCACTAGAAAGGTTAAAAAATTGCACCACATTTCACATGTAAAACCGTTGATTGAAAGATAATCTGCTTTTTAACTTCGTCTTTGCCATATAACTTTTCACTTTACATTACTAGTATGCTTTGTCAGACTTAGAATCTGTTAACATGCAAAAATGTTTGAAGTTAAATATCCAGTCAAGAACCAAGAGAACTTATTTCAACAGAAATTACGAATGCATTGTTATAGTGAACAGACGACACAGTGATGTTATTTGTACATTTTTGCTTGTTAGTTGCACGATTACGCAACGACTATAAGGCTCACATACTTAGAACATTTACCAGTACTGCTAATGAGATTTTAATGCAACATTTTGGTTTACTTGAAAATACATTCTGGATTTGAAGTACTTTCTGTGAGATACCAGATGACACAGTGGTTAGTTTATGTGACAGCTACACGATTTTATCACGACGCTACTAATAAGTGACAATTTACAATGTTGCTTTTGCGGTGTTTCTGTTTCATATCTGCACAGTTTTTCTGAATTATTCTGGAAAGTAAAACATGTTTTAGTAGTAACTTTTGTGGTATAGCTACAGTGAGACAGCCTTTTCCGTAGCACACCAATACGTTACAGCACAGTACTTTCTTCATCACGGCAATAAGTGTAATAACTGAGATATCTATACGCAAAGCATTTTACTTTTGTTTATCATGAGGTAAGTACGTTGACTTCTGCAGAACGTAGCTTTCAGAGGACAATAACTACGATACTTCCACAGAGATTATCTTACAGCAAGACGCACATTTAGCGCTACAGGACACGTATTTGAGTGATTAATTTTGCACTTAAATCATTTATTTTTAAAGATATTTGAAGTACAATGATACAAAGGTTTTCCGTGATACATTTCATTCCATTGCTGTGATCTGTAACGCCTGAGGGTGTAATTACATTGATCCTCAGGGGGGTACATGCTTACTTTGTGTACCATGTGTTTGGCAAGCACAAGGAGCCCTAGCTAATATGGTATTTGCTTATACAGCTTTACACATCGGTACCATATTTCTCTAACACATAAATTACACAGCTATCTGATTATTTAACAGAGAGACAAACATTTTTTTTTACTACATCAGTGACACATGTTTACGAAATTACACAGTTGGATAATTTCATACTTATGAAATTGTATTTTGTCTGTACTTTGTGAAGTATTCATATTTTTTCGGAACCATTGTGATACTATGACAGCATTGAATGATGTGTTTGGTATGGGATCATGATCTTTAAAGTACGTTTGAGGTAGATGGCACTATTGAAATGAGCAGAGAATTGTTTTTAGGTTTTGAAATTATTGCAGAAAGCTACGGCGTTTTTGAGATTTGGCTGAGTTTTTATGATGTTAATATTACGACGACGATGTGTATTATGCTGTTGAGGAATGTTTATTATGATATGTATTTATTATGATGAAATATTGCAGAAGTCTCGACGAATATGTATATGCGTAATAAGGTAAGGAATAATGAGTAGTGGTTAGGGCCTCTGGTTTGTGAAAAAGGTTGCTGGAAACCAAGAATCGTACTTTAAGAGTTATGAAATGTATGTAAATGCGTGAATGTATTACAATGACAGCGAAAATTTTTTGGACACTGTTATATCAATAGGATTTTGTTTCTACAGATTTGTAACGCAAATTCTTGACCTGTAAAGTTTTTTATATGAGACTGTCACTGCTGTCGTAAATATTTGGGTAAGAAAGTTAAGTGACCTTCATGTAATGCGTCGTGGACGCCCAGCTGTACCACCTGCCTGGAAAAAAGCCATTAGTGTGTGCCTTTCAGAGGCACAGGTGGAGAAAAAAAAAGAGGCCATTATCCTCGCTGTTGACATTTCTTTGTAGAAAGCATCGCAAGTACGACACGCTCATTACTTGGAAACATCATTACTCGTACTTTGTGCTACTTACTGAAATGCTTATGAATTGATGGGAAATATTCGTACATCTGCACACCTGATTATGACAAGTGTCTTTCTATGAGAGTTGAGAGATTTTCTACTAACTTATGAAATGTCACATGACTATTGAATGATATTTTTATGCTTTGTACATAGTTGCTTATTTCATTTGATATCTGTTTTCCAGCTGTGTTGCAGCATTGGTTTTATAAAATAAAATTAAATGTATCTGCTAATGTGAACACTTTCTGTCAACATACCTATTAAATAATTACTTTATGATCCACATTCTTCGAAAAAGGAGCTCTTGGAATGGAAATAACAATAAGAAGGGACTAATAACAGTAACTGCATATATAATTTTCTTTTCAAGTACTTGGTAATTTCATTTGTAGAATACGTTGTGGTGCACCACTTTAATTACATAGACATTACACTGTAAATATACATTTCCCTTGTTTGCATTGTTGTCTTTAGTGTAATATTTTTTTCTGCTTGAGCTTTGTCATGTTTAGATATAAGTTATTGCATTTGCTGCTGCTATTAGCCAGGCATAGTGCTACTAAATTTCACTTTGTATTACTCTGTTAAGCCAGTTTTACTACGAATTTATTTTTCTTTTTTGCTGCGCATTACCTTATATTAGTTGTAATATTGCATTTTCTTTGCTAATTTATGATGCTTGCCTTGCCAATTTGAATTTTTTATCATTGCTGTTTGTGTTAATTGTTTTGTGCTGCTGCATTGCCTCGTCCTTTAGTTTAGCATCTGAGCTCAGTAGACTTAGCTTAAGATGGGGTAGGCCTTATAAGAGAACAAGTTGTAATGAATTCGAAGAAATGCATTGAGAAGCTATAAGAAAATGGTTTGGCCAAAAAAAAAAGAATTTTGAAAGAGGATATGAACCAAAAAAGTAGGGTTTAGAGACAACAAGTTTAGGTAGGATTTTCGTGGAAATAAATGATGTAAGATAAAGGAAAATAAATAATGAGGTAAGAAACATGTGAACATATAAATACAGAAAGCATGCTTGGATAGGATGTTTTGGTGAAAACAAATGTTGAAATAAGACGAAAGATCTATGGAATGAAGTTTTAGGTTGGACTGCAGTACCAAATGTTACACTGAAAACAAACCCTGCCCTTTCCTCTTGTGTTATTCTGCTATGTGTTTATGTACTCTTGTATATTTGTGTTTTTCCTGTCTTTATGTGTTTAGCTGATATGAGTTATGTTGTGGAATTTTTCTAATAATATGTTATTTTCTTTGTAAAGATGTTTAGACATTATTTATTCTGTTTTGTTTTAATGCTCATGTGTGAAGTTGATGTTTCAAAAGTTATTCTGATCTTTTATGTATGTACTTATGTCATAATAACACTGATGTGTATGTATATTTCTATTCTTTTGTAAAGCCTGCATTACCACCAATGTTATCTGTATTGTTATGTTCTTTAATGATGTATTTTGCACCTTTGTTATTGTATTCTTATGTTATAAAATTGTAATTGACCCCAGTTCATCAAATTAAGTAACTTGTAAGTTCCATTTCACTGCACACGTATCTGTTGGTCATAGTATATGGACAATATGTGAGAAGTAGGGATTGTTAGTGTTTGCACGTGTGTTAATAATTCAGCAAGGGACTGGATAACAGCATTGCTGGTTCTAAGGACAATTCCAAAAACTTTGTGAGTGCACAAGTGGTGGTTATGGACTTGCTATATTGTCCGCAAGACTCTTCGATGGTGATTGTGCACCTGCACAGTCGCAACAGATGGTTGCTGGCCGTCTCTAAAAGGACTACAGTGGGTCTGCATCTTTGATGGCCCACCAGTACCATTATTTCTACAAGGACTGTAGTGGGTCTGCACCTCTGGTGGCCCACCAATACCGTAATCTCTACCAGGACTACAGTGGGTCTGCTCTGTGGTGACCTACCTACCAATATGCTTCAAAACTTCGACTGACTCTGCGGTGGGTTTGTTCTGTTGTGGCCCATTACCTGTCTGCATGTCAAGAGTCAGCACTGTCTTTCCGTTGGAAGGGCAACACTACTTCTTCAAGCCTGCATGGAAATCCACTACTTCCGTGTGCATTCTCTTTTACTGCTCAGACTTCGAGGAAAAAAAAAACACTGCAATTTTACTGTGATGAATGATCAGGACTGTCTTTATGGACTGTGAGAAAATTTTAGCTTTTGACCAACATTGTATCAATAAGTGTGTGCATTTGATATGTTTGTCATTGTAATTATGAAAAATTTTATCAAATCATTATTGGCCACTGCCCAAAACAATTTGTAAAATTTTTTGTGGGGAGCATGGGGGCTATGTAAGTAGGCTGTTTAGGTTTTCTTATTGGTAACGCCACGTAGCGATCTGTATGAAAATCACTGGCTGTGCTGTGTGCAGTCTGTGGCTAGTTTGCATTGTTGTCTGCCATTGTAGTGTTGGGCAGCTGGATGTTAACAGTGCGTAGCGTTGCGCAGTTGGAGGTGAGCCGCCAGCAGTGGTGGATGTGGGGAAAGAAATGGCGGAGTTTTGAAATTTGTAAGACTGGATGTCATTAACTGCTATATATATTATGACTTTTAATGATATTAAGGTAAATACATTGTTTGTTCTCTATTAAAATCTTTCATTTGCTAACTATCCCTATCAGTAGTTAGTGCCTTCCGTAGTTTGAATCTTTTATTTAGCTGGCAGTAGTGGCGTCCGCTGAATTGCAGTAGTTCGAGTAACGAAGATTTTTGTGAGGTAAGTGATTTGTGAAACGTATAGGTTAATGTTAGTCAGGGCCATTCTTTTGTAGGGATTTTTGAAAGTCAGATTGCGTTGCGCTAAAAATACTGTGTGTCAGTTTAAGCACAGTCATGTATAAATTTTTCAAAGGGGTCGTTTCAAATACAACATTTAACTTTACTCCCACAGTCTCCCAATCTTAGAGACATGGTAAATTACGTAGAAGGTTGTGCTCTGACTGTTTGTAATTCTTTGTTTTTAAACGACAAAAGATGGTGGCTCAGTATCGTCTTCTACTCTCTTGCTTTTTAGTGTTCCTCCTGAGTGGAAGGACTCTAACGTTCCTCACCTTATCAGTCCACCTAATTTTCAACGTACATCTGTAGGATTATATATCAAATGCCTCGATTCTCTTCTGTTCCGGTTTTCCCACAGTCCGTGTTTCACTAATGTACGATGCTGTGCTCCAAACGTACATTCTCAGAAATTTCTTCCTCAAATTAAGGTCAATGTTAGACACTAGCAGACTTCTATTGGCCAGGAATTCTCTTTTTGCCAGTGATAGTCTACTTTGATATCCTCCTTGCTCCGTCTGCCATTGGTTTTGCTGCCTAGGTAGCAGAATTCCTTACTTCAACTACTTTGTGTTCAACAATCCTGCTGTTAAGTTTCTCGCTGTTCTCATTTCTACTATTTCTCATTACCTTCGTCTTTCTTCGATTTACTCACAATACATATTCTGTGCTCATTATACTGTCCATTCCGTTCAGCAGATCATGTAATGCTTCTTCACTTCCACTCAGGGTGGCAATGTAATCAGCGACTTGTATAATTGATAGTGTTTCACCTTGAATTTAATTCAACTCGTGAACCTTTCTTTTATTTCCATCACTGTTTTTTCGACGTACACATTGAATAGTAGGGCAAAAGGCTACATCCCTGTCTTACACCCTATATAATACGAGCACATGTTTCTTGGTCGTCCACTCTCCACATTCCCTTAAGGTTCTTGTACATATTATATGCTATCCGTCTTTCCCTAGAGCTTACCCCTGTTTTCCACAGAATTCCGTCTTGATTTTTCTTTAGTCTTGCTTCCATAATCAACTGCTACACCAGAATTGCTTCTGTAATGCCTTCATCTTTTCTAAGACCAAACTGATCGTCATCTAGCACATCCTCAATTTTGTTTTCCATTCTTCTGTGTATTATTCTTGTTAGTAACATGGGTACATGAGACGTTAAGCTGATTGGGCGATATTTCTCGCACTTGTCAGCTCTTTCAGTCTTCCCTGTTGTGTGGATGGTATTATTCCGAAAGTCAGATGGTATTTCATCAGACTTCTACTTTCTACACACCAACGTGAATAGTCGTTTAGCCGCCCCTTTCCACTATGATTTCAGAAATTCTGATGGTATGTTTTCTATCTTTTCCGCCTTATTTGATCTTAAGTCCTGGAAAGCTCTTTTAAATTCTGAATCTAATACTGGATTCCCTATCTCTTATAGAGGGGCTCCTGTTTCTTCTTCTTCTATCGCATCAGACTAATCTTTCCCCTCATACAGGACTTCAGTGTACTATTTCCACATAACCGTTCTGCCCTCTGCATTTATTAGCTGAATTCCCGTTGCACTCTTAAACGTTACCACGCTTGCTTTAATGTCACCGAAGGTTGTTCCGACTTTCCTGTATGCTGAGTCAATCCTTCCGTCAATCATTTCTTTTTCGATGTCTTCACATTTTTCATGCAGCCTTTTCGTCTCAGCTTCCCTGCTCTTCCTATTTACTTCATTCCTAAGCGACTTGTATTTCTCTATTCCTGAATTTCCCTTAACATTTTTGTACCTCTTTATTTCATCGATCAACTGAAGTATTTCTTCTGCTACCCATAGTTTCTTCCCAGTTACCTTCTTTGTACCTATGTTTTTCTTCCCAGGTTTATAATTGCCCTTTTTAGAGATGTCCATTCCTTTTCAACTGTTCTGCCTACCAAGCTGTTACTTATCGCTGTATCTAAAGCCTTAGAGAACTTCAAGCGTATCTCGTCATCCTCAGTACTTCCGTATCCAACTTCTTTGCGTATTAATTCTTGGCGACTAATCTCTCTTTAAACTTCAGCCTACTCTTCATCACTACTAACTACAGTGCGACCTGAATCTATATCTGCTCCTGAGTATGCAAGTATTTGATTTTGGAATCTCTGCCTGACCATGATGTAACCTAATTGAAATCTTTCCGTATACCCCAGCCTTTCCCAAGTATACTTCCTCCTCTTGTGACTCTTGAACATAGTATTCGCTATTACTAACTGAAATTTATTACAGAACTCAATTAGTCTTTCTCTTCTCATTCCTTGTTCTAAAACAATATTCTCCTGTAACCTTTTCTTCTATTCCTTCTCCTACAGCTGCATTCTAGTCCCCCATGACTATTAAATTTTCATCTCCGCTTATGTACTGTATTACCCTTTCATTATCCTCATTTACTTTCTCTGTTCCTTCATCTTCAGATTGCGACGTGCGCATAAAGATCGGAACTATCGTTGTCGGTGTTGATTTGCTGTCGATTCTGATAAGAACAACCCTGTCACTGAAATGTTCACAGTAACAAACTCTTTGCCCTTCCTTCTTATTCATAACGAATCCTACTCCCATTATACCATTTTCTGCTGCGGTTGACATTACCCTGTACTCATCTGACCAGAAATCCTAGTCTTTTTTCCATTTCACTTTAGTGACTCCTACTATATCTAGATTGAACCTTTGCTTTTCCCTTTTTACATATTCTAGCTTCCCTACCTCGTTCAGACTTCTGGCATTCCACGCCCCGACTCGTAGAACGTTATACTGTCGTTGATTGTTCAGTCTTTTTCTCATGGTCACCTCCCCCTTTACAGTCCCCTCCCGGAGATCAGAATAGGGGGCTATTCCGGAATCTTTTGCCAATGGATAGATCATTAATACACTTTTTCAGTTACAGGCCACATGTCCTGTGGACACACGTTTCGTGCCAGTAATGCAGTGGTTTTCATTGCCATCAGCATCCTCCTGATTCTTTCGCCTTTAGGGGCGGTTTCCCACACCTAGGAAAAGAGAATGCACTGAACCTCTGTCTCCTCCTCCACTCTCTTTGACTAGCTCGTTGGCTCAATGAGAGTGACTTCTTATGCCGGAAGTCTTCGGTTGTCAATGCTGATCCGTACTCGGAATTTAAGCAGTGACTGGTTTCGATCCC
The DNA here is from genome assembly GCF_023898315.1 of Schistocerca nitens. Taxonomy (NCBI): domain Eukaryota; kingdom Metazoa; phylum Arthropoda; class Insecta; order Orthoptera; family Acrididae; genus Schistocerca; species Schistocerca nitens. The sequence goes on along the minus strand of NC_064622.1, from coordinate 158,431,360 downwards.
GGGATCGAAGACGTTCTGAATGCTAATCATTGATGATACACCTTTTTTTGCATTTTGTTCTTTATGGTTCGTTGCATTTGGTCGGAGTGGGCGTCAAATGACATCCATTAAAGTTCGTTGTCGATCTTTCACTCAGTTTATTACAGAGACCACGCAGCTCTCTGACCAAACACGCTGAGCTACCGTGCCGGCGCCCCTAGAGCACAGGAGCCATTTCTTACAACTACCATATCATAAAAATAAAAATGGAAATAAAAGAGTAATTATAAATTATGAGATCACGACTGGACTTAACAATCATCTGACAGTGTCTGTTTTGTATGTGCATGTACAACGCCTTACTGAAGATTATTCATCATGAAAAAAGTTATTAGAAAGGAAATTCAATAACTGAACTCAGAGGAAAGGAATTTTTATAAATAAAAGTTTTTTTGAAGGAAGTATTATTGGGACCGTTAAACGCATCAATTTTTGAGAAAAGACCATCTAGCAGCACGTAACTTTAAATTATCATGCTGCGTACAACATGGATGAACGAAATCTTCGTCCATTAACGTAAATAACTAAATTATTTACATTTTATAATGTTGCATTGTTGTAGACTTACTCATGCAAATTAAGTTGAAGGTAAAATATTGTTACTTACTACAGGTTTTTCAGATCGCAATTTTCAAAATTTTTGGGAAGATATTTATGTCTTTCATTAATGTAATGGTGAAAACAGGAAAGAACCAAAAAATAGCCACGGAAGCAAATAGTAGCATGGAGTTTATTTCAGAGCAAAGTGAGCCCTCTAACGTAGAAACTGAGAATGCACGCAGTTCAGAGCATGATCTTGGATCGCGCCCTTAAAGCGAAACTAACGTTTCAAACGAAAATATTTGCTCTTAAATATCTCAACAACAAAAAATGGTTCCAATGACTCAGAGCACTATGGGACTTAACTGCTGAGGTCATCAGTCCCCTAGAACTTAGAACTACTTAAACCTAACTAACCTAAGGACATCACACACATCCATACCCGAAGCATGATTCGAACCTGCGACCGTAGCGGTCGCGCGGTTCCAGACTGTAGCGCCTAGAACCGCTCGACCACCCTGGTCAGCTTAAATATCTCAGTTGTCTCTTTTAGTCTTTTCTCTGAAACTGATTGACAGAGACAGTTCTTTACGTATAGTAACTGTTCAGCAAGACGATGCCTCACTTGAAGAAAATGCTCCGATGAGCGATATTTCGCGTGAAATGAATGTACAAAGTGGTCAACGAACTGATTCGATTAAGTTGTTAGTAGAAGATCTTCAAGCAATGGAAGCAAACAATCGAACATAGACCACTTATTAAAAGAACAGAAAAGAATGTCAGATCAGTTACAAAAACTCTCTAGTGACTTTCAAAACTGAATGCTAATTTCAATACATTGTCTGTGCAGTATAATACTTTAGTAGCTGATGTTCCACAATTAAAGAATGCTTATCACTGTCTTTTGGACGCTGTACAGACATTCTCTAAAGATCAAATTCAATTAAAGGGTGTTGTAAAGAAGTGGAAAATTGGTACCTTCATTGAAGAATAAGGTGCGAAGGTTCAATAGCAGTCCAGTGATCAGCGCAAACATGTTGCTGATGAATTTTCGCAATGGCTTACGCAAAAGGACATTGAAGTAGATAACAAACTAAGTTCAGATTTAGAATGTGTCAAAGATGTCCGAGAGAGTGGAATCCGGTGTATCTGTAAAATCTGAATTAGGCCAAATGAATGGTACTTTAAACAAAGATTTGCCACAATGATGTGACCAAGTAACTGCACAAATTGATACGGTACCAAAAGAATTGTCTACAGTTAGGGGCATAGTTCCAAGCACCCACTGACTATTCATAAAGTATGGTCTAGTTACAGCAGTCCTACAGCAGTAGATCCTACAACTCATGGTAATTTCAATAACTGATCACTAAATCGGATACCATATGAAGTAACAACTCCACAATTACTTTCTTCTGTCCTGTTTGAGGAAAGTTTAATTCAGCACAAGTAATTCCAGGTCTTTCCACAAACATCGTCGGGCCAAATTGCCGCAAAAAATTACAGTTCTAGCCAGCCCAACAGCTAAAACACTGCTCATGTGACATCACCTTCCACATCACGTGAATGTGATGCACAGCATGCTGACCAGTGCATACGGAACCAGAAGCATAGGAATAAAAGAAAATAACAAAGTCGGTTCCATCAAAGAAATGGGAGCAAGTAGCTTTATAGAAATAACGACCATGGTTGCTGGAATTTGCATAATGCCAACCAGAGCAGAAAGGAAAAAGAAGTTATTGCCATAAAAATGGTCAGATCTCCCACGGTCCATTTGATACTACCTCGCAGGATTACAGTTTGCCCGTAAACATCCTTAATTTGTCTAATAAACCATAACTGGACAATCATAATAAAGTTGTGAGAAATCCTTCTAAATTTTATTAAGCCTTCTGTTGACGGTTGTTTCACAGGAGGGGACAACCCAGGCAATCACATGCATCTGTTACGATATAATGACGGAACTGATATCAGGCGTGAGTTAACTACGGATCAATCTTTGTGTACTGGTCGTACACATATATCTGTACAAGCTTCGGTAAAAACCATCGTGCTTAACATTCCTACCACAGTATTATTACATACAGGTGCCTCTATCACAGAAAAAAGTCTTGCTATCTCCCCATCTCTATCTTTAACTAATGGAGCAGTCCTCGTCAGCACAGCAAAACTTCGCTATCTAATCTCTTATTTGTTTAAGTGAGCCAAACCTTGTGATTCCTATATCGTATAAACATATAGTTTTTATTAAGTCAACACGTCCATCTCATGGTCCAAACTGTGGGTTCCATTATATTTCGAGATACCTATCTGTGGCGTCCAGTTCTTGCGGAGAAAACCTAAGCGTCCTATTTTTATGGACAATAGTGCCTTCTGCTAAAATGTTTCTCCTCCTCCCACACTCCAGGGTTGTAAACTGTTTGGCCGCAGGGGGCTCCAGCAACTACAGGTGATCCTATTGTCTCAGTGCAGGTTACTTGGACACCCCTGTGCGGGAAATACAAAGAACTGTCCAGCTCATAGGCTACTGATCTGCATCTCATTCTGGTGCCCTTCCACAAAATGGTTTGATGTATGGTGGCCTACCTTTATTTCCTTGACAGCCCGTGTACCTCTACACCGTCCGAAGTGCTTTCAACATCGTCTGATGTATGTTAGTCAATTGTCGATAATCTCTATTACTGTAGTTTATCTTACTCCTTAGTGTCGAGTTTCATAAAAACTGTCACATAACACACCATCTCGATTTATCGGACGAGTCCCAGTTTCACTGTGTTTGGAGTGTGGAGGCTCTGATGACGATGTTATTAGCATGCAGGCCGAACACCTGGCTTGATGATACAGAGTGCTATTGAATACACACAATCAACTCTGGTCTTGTAAGGACTGAAGCTCCTCGGGCACTAGCTGCTTACAAACTCATAGATCTGAAGAAGGATAATGAAATTAGTAATGAAATGAAGCATGCTTCAGAAAACAGAAGCATAAAGAAAGACATGGCATGAACTTATTCAAGTACGTCAGGTTAAAAAAATACCTAACTTAATCCACAAATATACAGCCCAAAAGAAAAGAAACGTTGGGTGTCCCAAAAAGAGTTAAAGAAGAGTTGCTGTCTACTTGAAATTCGTGCAGCGAAGGGAGCTTAAACCAGAATTGGATAAGATGATGATTGGCTTGCAAGGCCAGTGGTTTTCAACAAGATAATGTGAGACTGGATGTTGGCCTTGCTGTCCTGTCCTACCTGTGTTCCGATATTGTTCGACTATAGACCTGGACAGCTGATACAACGGAATTCTCAGACGTGGAATACATCTGGTCATGGGTGACCGAGGGTTCAGACTCCACCTGTTACCGGCAGCCCCGAATTCTGCCACTGAGCTGAAGCAGCATGCAATTACTCACGTCTAACTGAATCCCCAATCCAATTTAGATTAAATATCGAGCCTGATTGGAGCATTTGTCGCTGCCTGATGTGGCATTGCTGTGTGCCAAATTTCACACCCTTATGTGACCTACAAGTTTTAACTTGTATTCATCCTCTTAGACAATTGTTGTTGTTGTGGTCTTTAGTCCAGAGACTGATTTGATGCACCTCTCCATGCTACTCTATCCTGTGTAACCTTCTTCATCTCCAAGTAACTACTGCTCCCTACATCCTGCTGAATCTGCTTAGTGTACTCATCTCTTGGTCTCCCCCTACGATTTCTACCCTCAGATACTAAATTGGTGACCCCTTGATGCCTCAGAACGCCTCCTACCAACCGATCCCTTCTTCTAGTCAAGGTGTGTCACAAATCGTCTCCCCAATTATATTCAATACCTACTCATTAGTTACATGATCTACACATTTGATGTCCGCAGCTCGTGGTCGTGCGGTAGCGTTCTCGCTTCCCGTGCCCGGGTTCCCGGGTTCGATTCCCGGCGGGGTCAGGGATTTTCTCTGCCTCGTCATGACTGGGTGTTGTGTGTTGTCCTTAGGTTAGTTAGGTTTAAGTAGTTCTAAGTTCTAGGGGACTGATGACCATAGATGTTAAGTCCCATAGTGCTCAGAGCCATTTGAACCATTTACACATTTGATTTTCAGCATTATTCTGTAGCGCCACATTTCAAAAGCTACTATTCTCTTCTTGTCTAAACTATTTATCATCCATGTGTCACATCCATACATGGCTACACTCCATATAAATAGTTTTAGAAAAAAGACTTCCTGATACTTAAATTTATAGTCGATGTTAACTAATTTCTCTTCTTCAAAAACTCTTTTCTTGCCATTGCTAGTCTATATTTCATATGCTCTTCACGTCGACCATCATCAGTTATTTTGCTCGCCAAATATTACAACACATCTACTACTTTAAGTGTCTCATTTCCTAATCCTATCCCCACGGCATCACCTGATTTAATTAGACTACATTTCATTCCCTCGTTTTGCTTTTGTTAGTGTTCATCTTCAAGACACGGTCCATTCCGTTCAGCTGCTCTTCCAGGTCCTTTGCTGTCTCTGACAATGTCATCGGCAAACCTCGAAGTTTTTAATTCTTCTCCATGGATTTTAATTCGTATTCCAAAAAAATTCCTTTTTTTTTCTTTTACTGCTTGCTCAATATACAGATTGAATAACATCTGGCCGGCCGCGGTGGCAGTGTGATTTTTGGCGCTGCAGTCCGGAACCGCAGGACTGCTACGGTCGCAGGTTCGAATCCTGCATCGGGCATGGATGTGTGTGATGTCCTTAGGTTAGTTAGGTATAAATAGTTCTAAGTTCTAGGGGACTGATGACCGAAGATGTTAAGTCCCATAGTGCTCAGAGCCATTTGAACCATTTGAATAACATCTATGATAGGCTACAACCCTTTCTCACTCCCTTCTCAACCACTGCTTCCCTTTCATGCCCCTTGACTCTTATAACTGCCATCTGGTTTCTGTAAAAATTGTAAGCAGTATTTCGTTCCCTGTATTTGACCCCTGCCACCTTCAGAATTTGAAAGACAGTATTCCAGTCAACATTGTCAAAAGCTTTTACTAAGTCTACAAATGCTAGTAACGTAGGTTTGCCTTACGTTAATCTGTCTTTTAAGATAAGTAGTAGGGCCAGTATTGCCTCGCGTGTTCCAAACTGATCTCCCCCGAGGTCGGCTTCTACCAGTTCTTCCATTCGTCTGTAAAGAATTCGTGTTAGTATTTTGCAGCCGTGGCTTATTAAACTGATAGTTCTGTAATTTTCACATCTGTCAGCAAGTGATTTCTTTGAGATTGGAATTATTATATTCTTCTTGAAGTCAGAGGGTATTTCGCCTGTCTCATGCATCTTGCTCACCAGATGGTAGAGTTTTGTCATGGCTGGCTTTCCCAAGGCTATCAGCAGTTCTAATGGAATGTCGTCTACTCCCGGGGCCTTGTTTCGACTTAGGTCTTTCAGTGCTCTATCAAATTCTTCACGCAGTATCAGATCTCCCATTTCATCTTCACTTATGTCCTCTTCCATTTCCATAATATTGCCCTCAAGTACACCGCCCTAGCATAGATCCTCTATACACTCCTTCGATCTTTGTGCTTTCCCTTCTCTGCTTAGAATTGGTTTTCCATCTGAGCTCTCGATATTCATATGAACCAAAAAGAAAAACCTATTAATACAGTGTCAATGTCGCAGTTGTGAATATTTCTGACATCAGCTGTATTAGGTATGAAAATCATACCTATTGGTGGCACGTGAACATTCGTGCCTGACCGGAACATGAACATGTATTTCCTGTTTAACACATTCGTCTCGTTAAACCTGTTGTGGGAATACATGTAAGTTACGAGCAATGGAGGCGTAGACACTGTCATAAAAAGAGGTGTGTGATTATGACGAAGAGAGTACTTTTTCAAACGTCTGACAGAAGCGAGTGGTCTTTATGTTTATGACTCCGCGAAGAGCACGAGGTACCCTACGCCAGAAAAGGAAGTGGGAAAGAATCTGTTGCACAAGCGCGCCTCTCAAGGTAGCGAAGTAAACAGCACGACCGCTCTGCATCATTACTGAAATCCTGATAAGCTGATTCACGCTCCCATTTGTTACAAAAGGTACTTAGCGCCACACAGTTTGCTGTTAATAGCTTCCATTATACAGACCACAAATACCCTCGGAATTACGTGAATATGCATCCAGGGGAATAAACGTTAGACAAACGCTTGCTGAGATCGTGAACGACAAAAAGACACACTGCATGTCACATAAGCTTATACAGAGTCTGAGAATGATTAAACGGCTGTAGTAGCCTCAAGAGATTTTCTGCAAAAAGTTAATTGGACTGGTTGAGACGGTGGCCACTAGAGAAATTAACCCTCTGAAATGAATTTTCGCCTCAACCATTAAAGATCTTTGTGCCTTCTGAGACTTAGAGCGGAACTAAATAAACTCATATTAAGAAAACTTGTTCTTCATGCTTCATGTTTATGTGTAGACACGTAGCTCGCAGCATACAATTCAGTTCAGCAGACATTTTTTGCCTACACAGATAAAATGCTCTCTACTATGAAGAGTGCACGTATAGGTGAATAATGGGCAAGTTGAAACTTCCTGGCAGATTAAAACTGTGTGCCCGACCGAGACTCGAACTCGGGACCTTTGCCTTTCGCGGGCAAGTGCTCTACCAACTGAGCTACCGAAGCACGACTCACGCCCGGTCTCACAGCTTCACTTCTGCCAGTGTCTCGTCTCCTACCTTCCAAACTTTACAGAGGCTCTCCTGCGACGAGATACTGGCAGAAGTGAAGCTGTGAGACCGGGCGTGAGTCGTGCTTCGGTAGCTCAGATGGTAGAGCACTTGCCCGCGAAAGGCAAAGGTCCCGAGTTCGAGTCTCGGTCGGGCACACAGTTTTAATCTGCCAGGAAGTTTCATATCAGCGCACACTCCGCTGCAGAGTGAAAATCTCATTCTGGAATGGGCAAGTTGTCGAAATGTTACTTTAAAGCGATGCTGTCACTCTGGTCTGCCTATGTGTCACCGTAGATAAGAGCATTTACAATATATAGTTGGCTTGGTTTGTGTCAGAATAAATCAAAGGCAAACACCGAGTATGTTCATATGGGACGTGATGTGTGGCCCCACAAATCCGGCATCTCGACCGACAACTGATAGCATTTACATGCAGCCTAGTACAAGAAAACTGTATCCAGTTATTACTCTGATATCCTCCAGAAATGAAATGGCATTTTTTGGAGTTATCAGTCTTCTGACAGGTTTGATGTAACCCAGTGTTGTGCCAACCTCTACATCCCAGAGTAGCACTTGCACCCTACATCCCCCATTACTTGTTGGATTTATTCCAATCTCTGTCTTCCCCTACAGTTTTTACCCTCTACAGTTCTCTCTAGTGTCATAGTAGTAATTCCCAGAGGTCTCGACACATGTCCTACTGCGTTGTCCTTCTTCTCGTCATTCTCCAAATGTTCCTTTCTTCCGTAATTATGTGGAAAACCCCATTTCTTCCTCATCAGTCCACCTAATTTTCAACATTCTTCTGTAATACCATACCTTAAATGCTTCCATTCTCCGGTTTTCCCACATTACATTATTCGCTACCATACAATGCTGTGTTTGAAACGTACATTCTCAGAAACTTTAATCCCACATTAAGGCCTATGCTTGATACTAGTGGACTTCTTTTGACCAGGAATGTTATCTTCCCTGTGATAGTCTGCTTTTTTTATCCTCCTTGCTTCGCCCATCATGGGCTATTTTGGTTCTAAGATTGCAGATGTCCTTAACTTCGTGATCTGCAATTTGGACGTTAAGCTTCTCACTAGTCTCGGTTCTGCCACTTTTCATTACTTTCTTCTTTCTTCAGAATAGCAGTAGGCATAGTCTGTTGGCTTTCTTAATATCTTGAAGACATGCAATTTGTCATACCTCTTTACCTCAAGTTCCTAAAATCGAATGTTATTATTACCTTCCAGTGTTAAAGTGAAGTAAGTTTTCTCATGGAACCCATTAAATCTACTATTTCATCAAAGTCATCCTCAGTTCCAACTATAAGCAACCGTGTGTCCCCATGATAGGGTTGGAACTTTAATAGTAGCAACTATTTATTTACAGCTCGTACAACATAGATACGTGTTTCAAAGTTTTAATGTCCTTCAACGTAATCACCACCGTTGTGTATAACCCTTTGCTAGCGATGTGGAAGTCGTAGGATACTCTTAGCAGTGCCAGTTGTGTTGACAGATCGACCTACTGCCCGACGAATCTGTAGCAGTTATGAAGCGAATGCCTTGAAGTGTTTCCTTCAGTTTAGAAATCGAGTTGAGCTCACGAGGGCTTTAGTCAGGGGAGAGCAGTAGGTGGTACAGCACTTAGCAGCCCCATCGGTCAAACAAATCAATAACAGCTTGCACTGTACGTGCTTGAGCATTGTCCTGCAAAATGATGGTCAGGTCTTGCATAAAGTGTCATGACTTCTGTCTGTTTTCTATATACTACTTATCACGCCTATCCTGATTTTATTGGTCCATTTCATTTTCAGAACTCTTGTTTAACATTGTAACGGTCATTCTTCGCTGTTATTTCATGGTTAATCAAACTTCAGATATGATTAACTGTACTATTATTTATCGAGATTCCGTCTTTCCACCTAGATTATGTATGTTGTTATTGACAGAGTGGACATCTAAATGGCAAATGGCATGATCACTATCTATTCTGTAGTCGCTTTGTGTTCAAAACTTTATCATGTTAACGTTTACTGAAGACCCCATTTTCGTTGTCTGCGCTCGCTATTTTGGCCATCCCAAGGCTGCCTGAAGGCTACCTGTGTCCTTGGCCAGCCAAGCCAGTGTTTTATATCCCTTCCTCAGTACCCCATCCCAGATGGTTTCTCCCTTTTGTATAGGGGTGAAAACATCTAATTCATGGCAGGTTTTGCTGCGTAATATCAAACCATCACACAGTCAATAGGAGCGACTAGCCAAACAATCGTTTGCTTATCCAAATTAGTTATCACATGTAATGCTGGTAGAGACTGCCATAAGCAGTTTTTGGCGTTTTCTACCATTTCCGTTGTTGTGAGACATGAAGTTACGCTATGCGTAGCATTTGTAAATATCTTTAGTTTTAGACGTTTGAGTAATGTGTAACTAACATACACAAGGCCACAACAGAAGCGCTTTAGACAGTCAGCTGCTCCTGACAAAGGCGATGGGGGTAATCAACGAAAGCTCGAGGTTTCATTGCGAAATGATGCGGCAAAAATGCTGAGAATATTTTATACATGTTAAAGCTATTTGGAAGCTTTTGCTATTATTCATTTACAGAATTTTATGGTGAGTATGATTGAATCTATATTTTTAAAAGTACTTATGGAACATCTGGGTAGTTTAGCCACGCTTTGTTGGTCGTGCACCACCTTGTACCTTGACATGGAATGAGATTTCCTACCATCCAACAAGTGATACTTGCAAATGAGTAGAGATTACTTCAGGTCTTAATAATTTTACCTGTCTTCATAATGGAAATCTGTGTTAGGGTTCAATAGATTTTATTTCAGAAAGCATTTAACTTGTAACTGGTTTTTGATAGTACTTCTACTTCATTTGATTGTTAGTATGTAATAGACTCATTGTGTAACAGACAGCCTATTAAATACAATCCTAACAAGATTTTCTCGTTTGTAATACTTTTAGATTTCAACAGAATATTTGTTCCTAAGTACATGACCGCGTTGTACCTTGGTACGTTTTTTCACGTTTGGAAAAATCTTACTTTTCCGGGGTAAGTTTCGCAATTTGTGAAAAAGACCACAGCACACAAAAAGTGAATGCTATCATTTAAAAACTGAATAAGAAAATACATTAAACTTCTGTTAGACAGCAGTTCAAAGGCGAAACCCAGAAAACTGTTCCAAGGAACAACAATGCCCTCTACTGGCACCATATACTCCTATACCAAAATAGTCGAATTCAGGGATAAGTAGCAATAGTAGCGATGTCGAAAGTAGCAACACTGAAAGACAACCTCTAGACTTGAATTCTGCAACCACATACACCTATTCTCTACAATTCTCAGTTCAGTGCTTGGCAGAGGGTTCATCGAATAATATTCAAACTTTTTCTGTACTCTAGAAGAGTGCGTGGTAAAAGAACCATCACTTAAATTTTTCCATGTGTGTTCTGATTTATTTTATTTTATTATGAAGATCGTTTCCCCCTATGTAGATGGGCGCCAACAAAATATTTCCACACTCAAGAAAAAGTTGGTGCTCGAAATTTCACGAGAAGCTTCAACTTCAACGAGCAAAGCCTTTGTTTTAATGACTGCCACCACAACTCACATATCATCTCCGTGTCCCTCTCCACTATTTTGCGACAGTTCAAAACAAGCTGCCATTCTTTGAACTTGTTAGACATCGTCCGTGAATCCTATCTGATGCGGATCCCACACTACACAGCGGTACTCCAGAAGAGGGTGAACAAGCAAAGTGTATGCGTCTCTGTAGTAGACATGTTATATTTTCTGAGTGCTTTGCCAATAAATCGGAACCTTCGGTTCATTCTCCCCACGACTTAATACACATGATCGTTCCAGTTTAAGTTATCGGCAATCGTAATCCCTAAGTAGTTAGCTGAATTCAAACCATTTCGATGCGCGGATTCCTTTTAGAGCTCATGTGGATGACTTTGCACTTTTCATTATTTAGAGCCAATTGCCACTTTTCACACAATACAGATGTCTTGTCTCGTAAACTACCGGTGGTTATACGATACGTTGTGTTGGTTGGTTGGTTGGTTGTTCGGGGAAGGAGACCAGACAGCTTGGTCATCGGTCTCATCGGATTAGGAAAGGATGGGGAAGGAAGTCGGCCGTGCCCTTTCAGAGGAACCATCCCGGCATTTGCCTGGAGTGATTTAGGGAAATCACGGAAAACCTAAATCAGGATGGCCGGACGCGGGATTGAACCGTCGTCCTCCCGAATGCGAGTCCAGTGTCTAACCACTGCGCCCCCTCGCTCGGTGATACGTTGTGTGTATGTGTGGCTGCCTCACGTGGCGATTCTCACGCACATAAATAATAAAACTGACTTTGCCATTGACAGCCTACTTCCATGGATTACCATAGATCGATTTATCGGGTTATAGTTTTACTTCCGTTCAAGACATCAAATCAGTCATTCTTATCAGTATTCAACTAGAATGAATTACAGTGGAATTCCATAACGTTTAATCATGAAAACCATGTAGAACGCAGAAATTGTACAAATATGAAATAGACAAAATAGAATTCTACCCTACATGTAATTTCGAGACTGGTTGAACCACATTTTTGACATTAGGCCACGTCTCTCCTTTACTAGGTGGACACAGAGTAGACTGATACTGACAAGTAGTGAGAGACAGAAGACTTGTACCCCGAATAGCACTGTCAGAAAAAGTTCAGTGGACAAGCGCATGGAATGCAGCTCATTTACTGTGGCTGTTTCGCTGTCCGCCGAACTGGAGTGCGCTTTTCACCTACTGAACTATGGACGACAGCTATATTCCACAGTTGATTTGCTGGTTGGGGCGTTGGCCGCTGTGCAGATGGCGTACATGGCGTACCTGCAATTCTCTGCCAATACAATCGACTCAATACGCCGCCCGCGAACTACACTACCGGCCATTAAAATTGCTACACCAAGAAGAAATGCAGATGATAAATGGGTATTCATTGAACAAATATATTATACTAGAACTGACATGTGATTACATTTTCACGCAATTCGAGTGCATAGTGCATGCGGGCTTAATTATAATAAAATGCAAATAATTTTAATTTTTTGCTTTAGTAGCTGTCTGTTCGGTTACGAAGTCTCGTAACGGTTGGACCTGACTAGTATTATTACGCTATCTGACTGCATAGAACAATAACAAAGAATGAAATGGAAATTTCCATTAACACAATTAATTAATTAAGTCCCCAGCAACTATAAAACCTACGAAACCAAAGCACAAGTGTAACTGTTCTGTGTGTGGAAGTATGACTCAACGTACGCATCTGGCACGGTTCTTCTTCAATAACACAAGAAATTTTAAATATCATTTATACTGAATTAATTAAATAAAATAAAAATACCATAATTACTCAAGAAAACAAGAATTACACTCTAATACAAGAACACAAGCCAGATGCTTTGTTGACTGAACCTGTAATGACGCATTATTTAAAACATGGAAATAATGAAAAATAAATCAAGTTTCGTTACCTTCATATATTGACCAAAATCACTCTAATCATTACAATATATCTCCACACCGACTCGCTATTACCACATCTCAACAAGAACTTTTCAGTATCACATCTCAGCAAACATTCTCTACTAGCACATCTCAACAAACACTCTCTGCTACGAGTTCTTAACAAGCACTGGTCACGTGACTTACGCGGCGGGCAGCAGGCTAAGTCACACAGCCATGAAAGAGCTCTCCCCAAGCACTGCCCACTACGACATCTTTATAATCACTGCCAGTGGAGGCGGCGGAACAATGCTCTCTAGCGCGATCTCTGGCGCTGTGGCTCAGTGTAGCCACCTTTCATATGCCCTTCCTCCATGGGCTAGAATTTGATGGTATTTTTGCCAGCATTGGTGGTGAAAATACCACCAAATTCGTCAAAAAAAAATACAGACAAAAATAAAAGATAATATTCATGCATAAATATCATATAACTAGATAAAATTTTGGCTTTGCACTGACCTTTCAATAACCTAATATATAAAATACAGTAAGCAATACAAATTCTTTCATACATGTGACTTTACATAACAGTTTACACAAGTATTATGTGGTTAAACAGTTCAATCAATAGCGTCAGCAATGACGAATATGTGCAGGTAAGAGTCTCATAACTTTTCACAAACAGTAATACACAAAAAATCAGTTTATACAAATATTCACATAAACGCTTTCCATAGCCCAAGAAACAAGTAGTTGACAGTTCCAGCAGTAGCACCCAGCAATGGTCAACAGGTGCAAATACCAACAAGTGACATTTTTTCAGTAGAAACAGTCCATCAGTGGCACCCAGTAATGTTGAATAGGTGCAGACACCAACAAGTAACACCATTTCAGTATAAGCAGTTCCATTAGTGGCACCAGCAATGTTGAGCAGGTGCACACAGCAACGGGTGACATCTTTTCAGTAGAAGCAGTCCATCAGTGGCACCCAGCAATGTTGAGCAGGTGCCGACACCAACAAGTGACATCATTTCGGTAGAAGCAGTCCATCAGTGGCACCCAGTAATGTTGAATAGGTGCAGACACCAACAAGTAACATCATTTCAGTATAAGCAGTTCCATTAGTGGCACCAGCAATGTTGAGCAGGTGCACACAGCAACAGGTGACATCTTTTCAGTAGAAGCAGTCCATCAGTGGCACCCAGCAATGTTGAGCAGGTGCCGACACCAACAAGTGACATCATTTCGGTAGAAGCAGTCCATCAGTGGCACCCAGTAATGTTGAATAGGTGCAGACACCAACAAGTAACATCATTTCAGTATAAGCAGTTCCATTACTGGCACCAGCAATGTTGAACAGGTGCAGACACCCACAAGTAACATCTTTTCAGTAGAAGCAGTCCATCAGTGGCACCAAGCAATGTTGAGCAGGTGCAGACATCAACAGGTGACATCTTTTCAGTAGAAGTAGTCCATCAGTGGCACCCAGCAATGTTGAGCAGGTGCAGACACCAACAAGTAACACCATTTCAGTATAAGCAGTTCCATAATATTCACTTACACTAATCACACTGTTCATCAGCAGAAATTAAACATGCCTAAATGTCACACATCATGTTGAAAAGTGCAGCACCATCACTAATCAGACAGTTCAGGCATGAACAATAGTTTGAATACACATACAATGCTTTTACACTAAACATACAAATCATAATAAACACACAAATGATATCAGATAATTGTCACATTAAATATTACAAATACACAAATATCAGTAAACCTATAATTTTTATGGGTGTCAGTGCAAGCCACAACAACAAGTAAAATAATATTTAGGAGATAGGTTGGTACCAATTTGGGATATGGAAAGGAAACACACAAAAAACACTCACTCATCTTTCATCCACATTAGTGCTACTGTGTAATTGAATAGTGTTAACTGTGTAAATGCAATTCTGTCAAAATTTTATGTTCATCATGTGTATCAAGTAGTAGTGGCAGCAATGTATAACAGTCAATAATAGTTAGTCAGCGTCATAGTCATCATGTCAAGACCAATGTTTGCCAAGCCAGATCAAATTGTACGGTTGCTGAACAACTGTCAGTGAGCCAAGATATGCAATTACTTCCTCTCTCCAAAAAAAAGTATATACTGCTTAGTGATTTAACAAAGTGTGTGTGTAGACAATCTTCCTGCTACTTTAGTGTTCTAGTCTGCCATCTTTATCCTCCTTGTTCCATATAGACCAACGAAAAAAAAAATATGCTCCTCACTTACTTCACCTCTTATCCACCAAAACTCCAATAATCATCAGCATCACATAATCTCAATACTTCAATAATACCTCTTCAATACGTCGATCATCAATATCATTTACCTTACCTCTTGTCCACGAAAACTCCAATAATCATCAACTTCACATAATCTCAATACCTCAATCATACCTCTTCAATACGTCGATATATATAAACCTCAGCACCAATATCATTTCACTTCCATAACAACTCTTTCCTCTAGTCAGTCTCCTCGAACAAGTACAGACAAAATCCTAGTGCAAACTTCAATTCAGCATCCCATACAATCCGAAGACACAGTGTCCACACACAACCTCTGTGTAATCCATCTGACCCAAATTTTCTACTCATTATAAATTATAAGATACATTTTGGTTCCTTGTCCATCATTAAATAAAAGAAATGCATACATGACCTCTAACAGCCTTTAGTTTGAATAACTTTCAGTAAGTAAGTACGATTACGAAGTGTTAATGATCATAATATTTCACAGTGTGTACACCACTTCAAGAATTATGGCAAACAGAAGCAAACATAACTGTCAATGGTCTAACCTAGTGTTGGTATGTCATGTCGTTAGCTTCCTTCCTATTAGCATAAATTTATACAGCTTCCATAAAACCTCCAGCTCATGTGACTTCTATGAAGTTTCTCGTACTAATGTCGTTCGTCGAATTATAGCAGTTCATTCTCTTATCTTAAAAATATCAGGCACTGAGCATAAGCAAAACACGCAATAGCGAGTAAATATACCAGTAGAGAACAAAATGTCAACAAGTGGATGCAGCACAATCCCTACAACGAGGCTCTGCCAAGCAAACAATCTATAATTAATACCACAGTGTAACCTAAACTCTATGTTCGTACACAGTATATCAGCATTTCTATATTCTAAATTGAAGAGTAGTTATGACAACAAAACAGAAGTGTGTAAATATGCAATCCATACGCACAGCAGCAAACATATATCTTACGTAATAAACAAGTCATTAGCATCATTCAGCATAAGCAAATAAATGTTCATATGTAATCTTAATAAGTAAACATGAAGGCGCAAGCAGATAAATCACAAAGTGTAACCTACATACCTAACTACAGTCAGCACAATTAATCAGGTGACAATTATAATTTAAATAAATAAGCACAGCAGGCACATAATTAAAAAAATATGACATCAGTGAAAAAGCATAGCAGCCAAGCGATGCATAATATATACAAATAACAAGCCTGTTCATTAATCAATAATTGTCAAAATCAGCAAATGTACACAAGCACGTCGCTTCACAAGTAAATTCATAGAACATGAAATTTAGCACAAAGTATGAATCACGTAATCGCGAGCAGCAAATTACATCTAAAGTACGTACCTAAGTGGAAATATGTTACCTGAAAAATAAACTCAATTAATAGTTACCCTTTTTTAGTTATTGACCAAAATCACTCTAATCATTACAATATATCTCCACACCGACTCGCTATTACCACATCTCAACAAGAACTTTTCAGTATCACATCTCAGTAAGCACTCTCTACTAGCACATCTCAACAAACACTCTCTGCTACGAGTTCTTAACAAGCACTGACTACCATGAGCTCTCCCCAAGCACTGCCCACTACGACATCTCAGTAATCACTGCCAGTGGAGGCGGCGGAACAATGCTCTCTAGCGCGATCTCTGGCGCTGTGGCTCAGTGTAGCCACCTTTCAATAGATCCTGAGAGACGAGATAAAAGAAATTATTCAGATTGTGAAGGGAGACGAAAATTTAATAGTCATGGGTGACTGGAATTCGTCAGTAGGAAAAGGGAGAGAAGGAAATATAGTAGGTGAATATGGATTTGGGGGAAGAAATGAAAGAGGAAGCCGCCTTGTAGAATTTTGCACTGAGCATGACTTAATCATAGCTAACACTTGGTTCAAGAATCATAAAAGAAGGTTGTATACCTGGAAGAATCCTGGAGATACTAAAAGGTATCAGATAGATTATATAATGGTAAGACAGAGATTTAGGAACCAGGTTTTAAATTGTAAGACATTTCCAGGGGCAGATGTGGACTCTGACCACAATCTATTGGCTATGAACTGCAGATTGAAACTGAAGAAATTGCAAAAAGGTGGGAATTTAAGGAGGTGGGACCTGGATAAACTGAAAAAACCAGAGGTTGTAGAGAGTTTCAGGGAGAGCATAAGGGAACAATTGACAGGAATGGGGGAAAGAAATACAGTAGAAGAAGAATGGGTAGCTCTGAGGGATGAAGTAGTGAAGGCAGCAGAGGATCAAGTATGTAAAAAGACGAGGGCTAATAGAAATCCTTGGGTAACAGAAGAAATATTGAATTTAATTGATGAAAGGAGAAAATATAAAAATGCAGTAAATGAAGCAGGCAAAAAGGAATACAAACGTCTCAAAATGAGATCGACAGGAAGTGCAAAATGGCTAAGCAGGGATGGCTAGAGGACAAATGTAAGGATGTAGAGGCTTGTCTCACTAGGGGTAAGATCGATACTGCCTACAGGAAAATTAAAGAGACCTTTGGAGAGAAGAGAACCACTTGTATGAATATCAAGAGCTCAGATGGCAACCCAGTTCTAAGCAAAGAAGGGAAGGCAGAAAGGTGGAAGGAGTATATAGAGGGTTTATACAAGGGCGATGTACTTGAGGACAATATTATGGAAATGGAGGAGGATGTAGATGAAGATGAAATGGGAGATAAGATACTGCGTGAAGAGTTTGACAGAGCACTGAAAGACCTGAGTCGAAACAAGGCCCCGGGAGTAGACAACTTTCCATTAGAACTACTGATGGCCTTGGGAGAGCCAGTCACGACAAAACTCTACCATCTGGTGAGGAAGATGTATGAGACAGGCGAAATACCCACAGACTTCAAGAAGAATATAGTAATTCCAATTCCAAAGAAAGCAGGTGTTGACAGATGTGAAAATTACCGAACTATCAGTTTAATAAGTCATGGCTGCAAAATACTAACGCGAATTCTTCACAGACGAATGGAAAAACTGGTAGAAGCGGACCTTGGGGAAGTTCAGTTTGGATTCCGTAGAAATGTTGCAACACGTGAGGCAATACTAACCTTACGACTTATCTTAGAAAAAAGATTAAGGAAAGGCAAACCTACGTTTCTAGCATTTGTAGACTTTAAGAAAGTTTTTGACAACGTTAACTGGAATACTCTCTTTCAAATTCTGAAGGTGGCAGGGGTAAAATACAGGGAGCGAAAGGCTATTTACAATTTGTACAGAAACCAGATGGCAGTTATAAGAGTCGAGGGGCATGAAAGGGAAGCAGTGGTTGGGAAAGGAGTGAGACAGGGTTGTAACCTCTCCCCGATGTTATTCAATCTGTATATTGAACAAGCAGTGAAGGAAACAAAAGAAAATTTCGGAATAGGTTTTAAAATTCATGGAGAAGAAGTAAAAACTTTGAGGTTCGCCGATGACATTGTAATTCTGTCAGAGACAGCAAAGGACTAGGAAGAGCAGTTGAACAGAATGGACAGTGTCTTGAAAGGAGGATATAAGATGAACATCAACAAAAGCAAAACGAGAATAATGGAATGTAGTCGAATTAAGTCGGGTGATGCTGAGGGAATTAGATTAGGAAATGAGACACTTAAAGTAGTAAAGGAGTTTTGCTACTTAGGGAGTAAAATAACTGATGATGGTCGAAGTAGAGAGGGTATAAAATGTAGACTGGCAATGGCAAGGAAATCGTTTCTGAAGAAGAGAAATTTGTTAACATCGAGTATAGATTTAAGTGTCAGGAAGTCGTTTCTGAAAGTATTTGTACGGAGTGTAGCCATGTATGGAAGTGAAACATGGACGATAACCAGTTTGGACAAGAAGAGAATAGAAGCTTTCGAAATGTGGTGCTACAGAAGAATGCTGAAGATAAGGTGGGTAGATCACATAACTAATGAGGAGGTATTGAATAGGATTGGGGAGAAGAGAATTTTGTGGCACAACTTGACTAGAAGAAGGGATCGGTTGGTAGGACATGTTTTGAGGCATCAAGGGATCACAAATTTAGCATTGGAGGGCAGCGTGGAGGGTAAAAATCGTAGAGGGAGACCAAGAGATAAATACACTAAGCAGATTCAGAAGGATGCAGGTTGCAGTAGGTACTGGGAGATGAAGAAGCTTGCACAGGATAGAGTAGCATGGAGAGCTGCATCAAACCAGTCTCAGGACTGAAGACCACAACGACAACAACAGATCCTGAGAAACCAGTACCCAGAACAATAACCTGTGGATGCAATAACGGCCTTGATATGCCTGGGTATTGGGTCAAACAGAGCTTGAATGGCGTGTACAGGTACAGCTGCCCATGCAGTTTCTACACGATACCACAGTTCATCAAGAGTAGTGACTGGCGTATTGTGACGAGCCAGTTGCTCGGCCACCATTGACCAGACATTTTCAATTGGTGAGAGATCAGGAGAATGTGCTGGCCAGGGCAGCAGTCGAACATTTTCCGTATCCAGAAAGGCCCATACAGGACCTGCAACATGCGGTCGTGCATTATCCTGCTGGAATGTAGGGTTTTGCAGGGATCGAATGAAGGGTAGAGCCACGGGTCGTAATATCCACTGTTCAAAGTGCCGTCAATGCGAAAAAGAGGTGACAGAGACGTGTAACCAATGGCACCCCATACCATCACGCCGGGTGATACGCCAGTATGGTGATGACGAATACACGCTTCCGATATGCGTTCACCGCAATGTCGCCAAACACGGATGCGACCATCATGATGCTGGATTCATCCAAAAAATTACGTTTTGCCATTCATGCACCCAGGTTCACCATGGCGGGCGCTCCTGTCTGTGATGCAGCGTCAAGGGTAACCACAGCCATGGTCTCCGAGCTGATAGGCCGTGCTGCTGTTCGTGCAGATGGTTGTTGTCTTGCAAACGTCCCCATCTGTTGACTCAGGGAGCATGACGTGGCTGCACGATCTGTTACAGCCATGCTTGTCATCTCGACTGTTAGTGATACGAGGCCGTTGGGATCCATCACGGCGTTCCGTATTACCATACTGAACCCACCGATTCCATATTCTGCTAACATTCATTGAATCTCGACCAACGTGAGCAGCAATGTCGCGATACGATAAACCGCAATCGCTATGGGCTACAATCTGACCTTTATCAAAGTCGGAAACGTGATGGTACGCATTTCTCCTCCTTACACGAGGCATCGCAACAACGTTTCACCAGGTAACGCCAGTCAACTGGTATTTGTGTATGAGAAAGCTGTTAGAAACTTTCCTCATGTCAGCGCGTTGTAGGTGTCGCCACCGGCGCCAACCTTGTGTGAATGCTCTGAAAAGCTAATCATTTGCATATCACAGCATCTTCTTTCTGACGTTAAATTTCGCGTCTGTAGCACGTCATCTTCGTGTTGTAGCAATTTTAGTGGGCAGTAGTGTAGTAGTTCTGAAAGTACGTCAGTAAAAGGCAGAACGCGAGTCAATATCCCAGGAACAGAAATTCGACTCTAGTATTCCCCCATAAAGAAGCACTTCAATGTGTCAGACTCTACAGAGAGCCAAAGAATCGTCACTCAAGTAATCAGAATAACAACCCTGTCTGAGAGAATCGGCTCACATGCTCCCCCTGTCGAAAGCAACACTCCTCCTCCTCTATGGCTATCGCCAGCGAAGTTCCATCTAATGATGTACAGAGGCAAGTACTCTCGATCGCTGCCTACAGGGCAGTCTTTTTGTCGCACCATACGTCGCTCCCAATTGGACAAGTGGCTCTGCGTTCGCGCGTCAGACGACGAATCCCAGCGGCCGTTACAAAAACACTGCCTTCCACTACATGGGCCATGCATCTACCGCCCGATCACAGAAGCTCATACTCTTTTGAGAAGAATCTCAGGATAGCTCCGTTTCTTCTTGTTAACACGACTCTGCTTTTTCCTCTGGAGGTGTGCTAAGGTACTGCCGGTGAGAAGATTCCACAGAGGTCAGCTCGCATGTATCGTTTGTGACACCACTCATTCCTTCTTCCGCCCACGACGCGCTTTCTCCAGGTATACTATTCCGAAATATTTTCGTCGTGCCAGATAATTAACTCCCACCCGCTCTGACCGCGATGCTGGGGACCTGTACCTAGCTTCAGGAGCCACAGCCGGCAAGCACTGTTCTCATTCAGGGAAATAGATGTTCCTCCTTTCCCAACAGGATACGACAAGATGTAGCCCAGCCCCTCCTTAGAGGACAGCAGCTTCTGAGGAACGCTGGACCCCACTTGGCCCTTTCTGTCAATGCTCAGCCGTGATTAACTCCCAGATATGCAGTATCACAGAAATTGTTACTTAGTGCTAGCCGGTAGCAGCCAGTGAAACGCTTAATCCATTTTTGCATCGTCAATATGATCTAATGTAAATGGAAATCTACAAGAATATTAAATGTATGGTGACAAAATTTTGCTATCTTATAGTGTAAATTATTTGCCGATTCGTGTCATCTGATGAATTTACAAGTGATAGCATAATCTGAAAACAATCTAATAGGGCTGCTCAGATTTCCTCCTAAGGCTTTTAGATAGATCAGGATCAGCAGATGGCCTGAAACACTCGCTTGGGGAGCGCCAGATATTAGTTTTGTTCTACTCAGTGACGTTTCGTAAGTTACCACGAACTGTGAGTCACCCAACTGAGACGACAGTCTGCCGCACGTAATTTGATAAGAAGTCACTTTTAAGGAACTATGTGAAAAACCCTCTCGAAATCTATAAATATCTAATAACTTTGACATACTCTGTCGACAGCACTCATTTCTTCGTGGAAATAAAGAGATAGTTGAGTTCCACGAGGCTATATTTTCTGAACCCGCTTTGGATATTTGTCAATAAATCATTCTCTTCTAGGTAATGTTCAAACGCAGTATATGTTAATAAATCCTTCTGCAAATCTACATTTGTGACATGGGTCTGTAATTCAGCAGGTTATTCCTATCCCTTTCTTGAGTAGTGGTGTGACGTGTGCAGCTTTCAAGTATTTAGATACGGATCTTTCGATTGTAAGTGGTTGTTGGATATGATTGCTAAGTATCGAGCTGTTGTACCCACATACTCTGACAGGAAAATAACAGGTATATGATCTAGACTGGAGAACTTGCATCTATTAAGTGGCTTAAGCTTCACTACACCAAGGGTATCTACATTGCTCTGCTTGGCTCTTGTTCTTGATTCTGAAAGTTGTTCACTTCAATATTTGTAATTATAATTGTTCTGGTGAAAGACGCACGGAAATGCAGAAAGCTCCACTTTGATAATATTAGTACTTTACCAAAAACAGAAATTTATTACTCTTCCTATAAATAATGAAAAATAAAATTCTGTTTCTGACTGCGATTATAAAAATATTCGCTAACATTTCCTAACAATTAATACAATAACGCTCCTACATTCAACTTACCTTCTCTTGCCGCTGCAACTGTGTGAATATTCTGCATTCAGCGACATGCTAAAATAAGTCAAAAGAAACACTGTGATCCACACACAGTTCAATGCATGGTCACAAATACTGCCTTTTTTTATAGATAGAAACTGAATGATCAGGACTATGGTCAACAAGATGTAAGCAATGTAAAAAGAAATGAAATAAACCAATGAAAACTTTTCATTCACTATATACAGAAAACTGACGATTTAAACACCGGCAGACTTTACACGGAGCTTCCCCTTTCTTCAACTGTTTGATTAGCAACACTTTTAATTATTCCACAATGTCTATAAACAATAATCACGTATCTGGTCACAACGAAGATACGAAAACTACTCTCAATGTATGCATATGAAATCTGAGAAAATCCTTCCAGTGCGCAAGCAAGCAGCAACTACATACAGCAAAAAGGCAAATTACCAGAAATCCTCAATCAATACCAAAGTCTCTTCCGGCGCTATTAGCACAGTCACGGCAGGCTGCGGCCTCTCATGTCGCGCGCCAACCCTCTACTGCAGGCTGCAGGCTCTTAACAACAGTTTGCTCGCTACCACTCGCGCTAATAATATCTCAGATTCAGAGTTTGTGTATGCACACAATAGCAGAATCAGTGGCGAACTTTCCAAAAGAATATTTAAGTCCAATTTTCAAATCTAATGGATATTTGCTTCGTCTTCTTTGGTGAAGGAGTTCCGGAAAATCGTGTTAAGTAAGAGTTATCTTCGTGGCACTGTCATTAGTCTTCAGTAACATTTCCATTGCTATCGCACAGTGAAGTTATAGATGTGTCTTGCCACTGGCGTACTTTACATACGGCCAGAACCTCTTTGGGTTCTCTGCCAGAGTTCGAGACAGAGTGTCCTGCACACAAACAGATAATAATCTAGCTACTATTGAAAAGAAAAGGCCGAAGATGCACCAGTGGTGAGAATATTGAAAGAAAAAACAGCAGTTACAGTATTTCCTTCAGTTACCGATTTCATCAGAGCAATATAATTGGTTTTCAGCAGATGGAACTGAGTCATACAAATTGGAATTCTTCTGATTTCAAGTCAGTTACTGTGTATTAGCTGAATAATTGATACAATAGGCGTTGATTCATTTTACACTACTATATTGCTTCCCAGTGTTATGTGTATTACTGAGACCTTAGCGATCTCGACGATGTAGCACCCTTGGCAGTACAGATTCTTGCTTGCGGTGTGCCCACGAGCTCTTTACCTTTCGTCATCCACATATTGTGTATAGCGGAAGGGCACTTTAGTTTCAGTTTGCAGGCGGATAACGAACTGCAACAGCAGTACTACCTCATTCGAACAGTTCACGGTTGGTACGTAGAACAATAGCGACTGCAGAAAGCAATGAAGGCAACAGCGCATGCTTTAATCGAGTTCGTTAGAATATTAGAGACTCCATACAATTGCTGTCAGTTACTGCACAGTATTTCGCGGCAAGTGTGTAAACACCATTCTATCTGTGAACGTTCCATACGGTATGTGAACTCGGGATCAGTTTGCGAAAGATCGCACAACTGCACCTCTACACTTACGCTGAATCACGACTAGAAACTCCAGATCAATTAAATTCCTAAAAAAAGTTTATATTACGACGCCAAATATTTGCGCTCGCGACCCAGAAATTCTATCCTTCCTTACATACAGACTTCTTACTTATAAAAACAGAAAAAGACAACGCATCATGAAAGAATAATCAGAATGGGACGGAAATCTGTAGGTGAGACGTACATATATAGATAAACATATCATTAAAATTTCGGAAAAAATCGCTGCTTTATCCGTGAGAAGGAGAGTCACAAACTGAGTACGTCAATAACGCGTTGGTCCACCTCCAGTCCTTATGCAAACGGTTATTTGGCTTGGCACTGATTGATACAGTTTTTCGCTGTTTTCACGAAGGATATGGTGCCATAGTGCCATATACTATCCAATTGGAGCGTGATATCGTCAAAATTCTGAGATGATTTGAGGGCCCTGACCACAATGCTCCAAACGATCTCAGCTGGGGAGAGATCCGGCAACGTTGTTGCCAAGGAAGGGTTTGCCAAGCACGGGGACAAGCAGAAAAAACTCTCAGTATGTGCGGGTGGGCTTTATTTTGCTGAAATGTAAGTCCAGGATAGCCTGGAGCTTGTAACATGGTTCGTCTCAGCATCCTGTAGAACCCATCTCCAGATCTGGTGTACGCACAGTCTGCCGCCTACCTCCACGTTCGTTTGTCTGAAAGGACCGATGACCACACAGACGCCCAAAATGGGCTTGAAATGTTTGTTAAGTGATCTAGACCGATTCTGTCTTGTTTGAATTACACAAACATCTTCTCCCCTCGTTTCCGACATGAATAGTGAACCATTCTGCTGCTTACAGTACCCTGCGTCCATCACACAGTCTGCAACACACAAGGAACACACGGCAAGGAACTGTCATTTGTCACCGCCATTTATCGTGGCAACGATCCATTTCCGGGCACATGTGCATCTGACCTTCTTTCCTCCATTTTCAATCAAGAATGCCTCCCGTCAATTTGTCGGTTACATTACTGTTCAACGTATATAAACTTGCAAGGGCTACAAATGTCAACATAGCGATGTTCCTGGTTTTCCTCACAATTACATGTGCATCCTGTTTCCGTAGTACCAGCAGCTTGGTTACGTCTTAGTCATCCCTGCTCCATTTACGATTACAGTGGTCTCTTACGCTATTACCGAAAGGTGGTACAAAGCGACGTGCAGGCTGTTCTAACACACATCATCGACTGTAATCTTGGTCTCGTTGTCTAACTAGTGACTGTTTAACGCGTAATATATCAAAATAATTTCCCTTGAATATATTTAAAAAGACCTAAAGAAACGCTCAAGACACTGAGAAGTGTCTTTAAAGTGACATAATATTACAAGTTAATTTTCATTCGGTAAATAAAGTATATAAGTAATATTTAACGGTGCGCAAGATTTGGCGATAACTTGTGGTAATACTTGATTTTACTTTCAAAACTTCTGCAGGTAATTTCACAAAATCCGATTCAGTAATTACGACGGAATATTGTAAGTTAAAATTTTTTCGATGATGTAGTCCATCATATTGTATTAAAATGTCATGTCTAACCCCAACGCTCTTAGTCTATTGAATGTTCATTACGAAGTCCTACTTCAGAGGAAAAAATTTAAGACTGCAGCAAGAGTTCCGCCTGTTGTTGCAAGCTCCAGTTTTATAGAAATTTAAGGACTGGTGGTTTAAAAAATCGGTGGGACTAGGACCTAAAAGCATGGGACAAGAAAGATCGTAAATTTTCAATCATTATCGTATAAAATATTACGAACAGAGTTAGTAGGCCATACTGTGGTACAGCTATATTCAAAAGCACCACTCTGTTCATCAAAAGTACCTACTATAGGCTGTAAATAAAAAAAAATTGCAAAATGTAAGACTACGTTGTTCATTAATCTTTTTGCGTGTATGATTTATGAGCACGTCTACATAAAATCCTTAATACAAAAACCTACGCATCAGAGAGTAATACACTACTGGCCATTACAATTGCTGCACCAAGAAGAAATGCAGATGATAAACGGGTATTCATTGGACAAATATACTAGAACTGACATGTGATTACACGTTCACGCAATTTGGGTGCATAGATCCTGAGAAACGAGTACCCAGAACAACCACCTCTGGCCATAATAACGGCATTCATACGCCTGGGCATTGAGTCAAACAGAGCTTCGATGGCGTGTACAGGTAGAGCTGCCCATGCAGCTTCAACACCACAGTTCATCAAGAGTAGTGACTGGTGTATTGTGACGAGCCAGTTGCTCGGCCACCATTGACCAGACGTTTTCAATTGGTGAGAGATCTGGAGAATGTGCTAGGCAGGGCAGCAGTCGAACATTTTCTGTATCGCGAAAGACCCGTACAGGACCAACAACATGCGGTCGTGCATTATCATGCTGAAATGTAGGGTTTCGCAGGGATCGAATGAAGGGTAGAGCCACGGGTCGTAACACATCTGAAATGTAACGTCCACTGCTCAAAGTGACCGAGATGTGTAACCAATGGCTCCCCATACCATCAGGCCGGGTGATACGCCAGTATGGCGATGCCGAATACACGCTTCTAATGTGCGTTCACCGCGGTGTCGCCAAACACGGATGCGACCATCATGAAGCTGGAAACACAACCTGGATTCATCCGAAAAAAATGACGTTTTGCCATTCGTGCACCCAGGTTCGTCATTGACTACACCATCGCAGGCGCTCCTGTCTGTGATGCAGCGTCAAGGGTAACGGCAGCCATGGTCTCCGAGCTGATAGTCCATGCTGCTGCAAACGTCGTCGAACTGTTCGTGCAGGTGATTGTTGTCTTGCAAACGTCTCCATCTGTTGACTCAGGGATCGAGAAGTGGCTGCACGATCCATTATAGCCATGCGGATAAGATGCCTGTCATCTGGACTGATAGTGATAAGAGGACGTTGGGATCCAGCACGGCAATCTGTATTACCCTCCAGAACCCACCGATTCCATATTGTGTTAACAGTCATTGGATCTCGACCAACGCGAGCAGCAATGACGCGATACGATAAACCGCAATCGCGATAGGCTTCAATGCGACCTTTATCAAAGTCGGAAACGTGATGGTACGCATTTCTCCTCCTTACACGAGGCATCACAACAACGTGTCACCAGGCAACGCCGGTCAGTTGCTATTTGTGTATGAGAAATCGGTTGGAAACTTTCCTCATGTCAGCACGTTGTAGGTGTCGCCACCGGCGCCAACCTTGTGTGAATGCTCTGAAAAACTAATCATTTGCGTATCACAGCATCTTCTTCCTGTAGGTTAAATTTCGCTTCTGTAGCACGTCATCTTCGTGGTGTAGCAATTTTAATGGCCAGTAATGTAGCATGCTGCTTGATTCAAACGGTATGTATCTGCTGTGTTTCGAAATAGGTACAGTATCAGATCAGAAATATCTCGAAACACGTATGTAATGCGGAAATGAGGCTTAGTTGACACGAGAGGCGGAGCTGTCGTTATACAGCGAGGCTACAAAAGTCTGGTATATTTCGTAATACCGTGTCGGACGTCCTTTTTGCCGGGCGAAGTGCAGCAGCTGGACGTGACGTGGACTCAACACGTTGTCGGAAGTCCCCTGCGGAAATACTGTGCCCGTTTATACCTTCGGTGCACGGTGCTACCACCAACTGTATCGACGTTTTACGTCCCGTCGACGACAAGTTCATTAGAGACGGAGCACGTACTGGGATTAAGGAAGGATGGGGGAATGAATTCGGCCGTGGGCTTTCAGCGGATCCATCTGGGCAGTTGCCCTAAACGATGTAGGAAAATTATAGAAAACCTAAACGACCAGTATAAAAGGAGGTAGGAAATATTAGTAAAGAAGCAGTAACAGCAGAATAGTTCCACAGGAAAGCCTTGTGATATCGAGCGAGAACTAAATATTGGATATCACCAAAGCAACAAGTACATCAGAGACGTTTTATCCCTTCTAAAGCTGCCCATGACGACGGTGATGTGATTGTGAAGTGGAAGCACGAAGGAATAGCCACAGTTAAGTCGAAACCGGGCTTCTCAGTGTTTATTTTTCTGTTGATGAGAAGTTTTGCAATTGCTTCTGTAGATACGAAATCATCTTATTTCGCATGAAATGTCACCCTGGTATTTTCTACAAGCTTCATCCAATTCTGTAGCACAAATATAAATTGTGTTTACTTTTTCTTCCTTTCAATATGAGAAAAATCAGTATCATTTTCAAGGTGACTATGTCCAGACACGAGGAACGTATGTTCAACAAGTATGAACAACAATATAGAGCCAAAATCGGGCGATTATTTGATTTCTGTTTTGTCCACCGCTACAATCACTGTAGGCAGTAACATGTTTAATATGAGATGGCAATGATTTTACATACTTCAGTAAGCAAGAACCAATTTCTGAAGGTCCACGTGAGGCAGTTTTTTTAGACCACATATACACTCCTGGAAATTGAAATAAGAACACCGTGAATTCATTGTCCCAGGAAGGGGAAACTTTATTGACACATTCCTGGGGTCAGATACATCACATGATCACACTGACAGAACCACAGGCACATAGACACAGGCAACAGAGCATGCATAATGTCGGCACTAGTACAGTGTATATCCACCTTTCGCAGCAATGCAGGCTGCTATTCTCCCATGGAGACGATCGTAGAGATGCTGGATGTAGTCCTGTGGAACGGCTTGCCATGCCATTTCCACCTGGCGCCTCAGTTGGACCAGCGTTCGTGCTGGACGTGCAGACCGCGTGAGACGACGCTTCATCCAGTCCCAAACATGCTCAATGGGGGACAGATCCGGAGATCTTGCTGGCCCGGGTAGTTGACTTACACCTTCTAAAGCACGTTGGGTGGCACGGGATACATGCGGACGTGCATTGTCCTGTTGGAACAGCAAGTTCCCTTGCCGGTCTAGGAATGGTAGAACGGTGGGTTCGATGACGGTTTGGATGTACCGTGCACTATTCAGTGTCCCCTCGACGATCACCAGTGGTGTACGGCCAGTGTAGGAGATCGCTCCCCACACCATGATGCCGGGTGTTGGCCCTGTGTGCCTCGGTCGTATGCAGTCCTGATTGTGGCGCTCACCTGCACGGCGCCAAACACGCATACGACCATCATTGGCACCAAGGCAGAAGCGACTCTCATCGCTGAAGACGACACGTCTCCATTCGTCCCTCGATTCACGCCTGTCGCGACACCACTGGAGGCGGGCTGCACGATGTTGGGGCGTGAGCGGAAGACGGCCTAACGGTGTGCGGGACCGTAGCCCAGCTTCATGGAGACGGTTGCGAATGGTCCTCGCCGATACCCCAGGAGCAACAGTGTCCCTAATTTGCTGGGAAGTGGCGGTGCGGTCCCCTACGGCACTGCGTAGGATCCTACGGTCTTGGCGTGCATCCGTGCGTCGCTGCGGTCCGGTCCCAGGTCGACGGGCACGTGCACCTTCCGCCGACCACTGGCGACAACATCTATGTACTGTGGAGACCTCACGCCCCACGTGTTGAGCAATTCGGCGGTACGTCCACCCGGCCTCCCGCATGCCCACTATACGCCCTCGCTCAAAGTCCGTCAACTGCACATACGGTTCACGTCCACGCTGTCGCGGCATGCTATCAGTGTTAAAGACTGCGATGGAGCTCCGTATGCCACGGCAAACTGGCTGACACTGACGGCGGCGGTGCACAAATGCTGCGCAGCTAGCGCCATTCGACGGCCAACACCGCGGTTCCTGGTGTGTCCGCTGTGCCGTGCGTGTAATCATTGCTTGTACAGCCCTCTCGCAGTGTCCGGAGCAAGTATGGTGGGTCTGACACACCGGTGTCAATGTGTTCTTTTTTTCCATTTCCAGGAGTGTACATGAAAGCATGATCTGTTCTACAGTTCTGTATTCCACTATTAAATGTCCAAAGCTGTCTCTTGCAGTAAATAACATTGGTTGTTAATATTGGAGTTGGCAATGTTTTCTCCATGTATTGAGCCTTCTTTTGACTTCTGTATATCTCCTTGCTTGCTCAACTTTCCTTAGGTGAAACTCTTTCTCCAGCTTCAGATTCTTAATTTTACTGGTGTCTACCTGTGCATTGATTAAATTTTCTAATAGGTCACAAGTATTGCAGGTGCCACTCCTTAGCTTATAAAATTATAGATTAAATTCTGAATTGAACACTTTACGATAAATAGAGACCTTCACTGGCAAAATGTTTTCTTCCTCACACTTCTTAGTATAAAGCATATACTTTTTTGAGACAGATAATTCTGCTACAGGAATTTTCGGCGAGGATTATGTTTACGAGAATTGTGGCTTGTGTAATGAGGAAAGCTTTTTATGTGGTTCCTTACGGCAGTGAGGCGATCTTCTGGTACTTCATTTCCAGGAGCATGTTTATCTCGTTGAT
Source organism: Schistocerca nitens (assembly GCF_023898315.1). NCBI lineage: Eukaryota > Metazoa > Arthropoda > Insecta > Orthoptera > Acrididae > Schistocerca > Schistocerca nitens. The sequence goes on along the minus strand of NC_064622.1, from coordinate 158,400,855 downwards.
CAACTGGAGATAGGCCTTACACTCTTGGTTTGTATAGTGGAGCTGTGGTAAACCATCGATTGCTTATAGTTAATGTCTTCAGAAAGAACACCTTACAAACTCGATTACCACCTAGGACAATGACAGTACTTTAGGATTTTGACTTCTTGATGTTTTGTTTTGGATCTCTTGGTTTGGCAGTAGAAACACATTTTAGTATGAAGGACATTTGTTTTTGCTAAGAACCAGTTTTCCAAAACTCTTCATGGGTAGTTTTTCGCCTTTCTTCTGTGAAAGTCCTGCATTCATATCAGCAGATATGTTGAAATGGCCGGATGACTCTTGCATGTTGTAGACGTATATTCTCGTCCCAAGTCTCTTAGGCATTTTCTTTTATTCAGTTTCCATGACTCCACGTTGATTTTTCTCTTTTTTGAAACAATTTTTTCTTGATTTTCTTAATATGGGGCTCCTACGCACGACTTTTCAACTGTATAATGTATTTTTTTATTGTTTGGGTTTTTTGTGACTTGCTATGATGATGATGTATCAGGATAGAAAAGGAAATATACCTTTGAAGCATCGATATAAAGCAAATATCTATATAAAAATCAGTTCCATAGATAAAATTCCCAAAATAATTTCGTCGTTTTGGTGAATGTAATTGTGTCAAAGGAATGCTAACGTTCCTCAAAGACGTTAAGCATTTCAGTGACATACCGGTACAAGTGACAATATTTTCGTGAAAGTATTGTTCACGTATAACATAATTTTTATTGACAGTAAGTAGACGTTATGCTAGTTTGATGTGTGATTATAGACTAAAGATAGTTTGACATTTCTAATGACCACAAAAGTCATCGAAAATTTCAAAACAAAACCTTACGTAGTCACTAGGATGTTACACAAAATGCCTGAACTTTAGGCACCTTGAACATGAGCATAATCTTCGTCTGCGACTGAATCATCATCTGATGAATCTTCACCAGTCGTGTCTGAACGACACTTAATACCTTGAAAGGTAGGGCTACTCATTTGTCATCGAGATTTCGTCAGTAATTGAGAGAGTACATCGCGATTCTTTGGAGCGTCCGCCATGTTGTTGCTAGTACCTTTCTGACACTGCCTATCGATAGTGATTCGATAAATGTAGTAGTTATACCGCATGCCAACAGATGGCCGACTCTAACAGTAGGCACCTGGATTTTTGTACCACTGACAAGTATCCCTTGTTTCATGACCTAAAGTGCACTTAGCTCAGTTTTCCAAAAAAATGTCACTTATACCGTTACTGTTTCCACCCATTCATATAAACCAATGTAAATACTCAATCGAGCGAAGGGATCGCCTACAAAGGGAAGAGCAACGATTAGGAATTAAAATTTTAGAGCTACAAGTCGCATTTAGCTTTCCTTTATCGATATGCTTCACTTGAGAAAGGCGAGTATATTCAGAAATGAAGAATCCAGACTTTTAATTCCTGAACATATTCGCTTCTGTCGAGTGAAATATGCCAGAAAGGAAAGTTATATGCGATTTTTGGCTGTTCAACTGTTTTAAGAAATACCTCAACCGACTGACATTAACTTAACAAAGAAATGGTTCAAATGGCTCTGAGCACTATGGGACTTTACATCTGAGGTCATCAGTCCCCCAGAACTTAGAACTACTTAAACCTAACTAACCTAAGGATATCAAATACATCCATGACCGAGGCAGGATTCGAACCTGCGACCGTAGCGGTCGCGGATCCAGACTGAAGCGCCTAGAACCGCTCGGCCACAAAGGCCGGCGGCACTTAACAAAAGATGCACTCAATACGTACACCCTTTTTCAAAGCTCATAGAGAGACAACCTGAGGCACTAAAAGCTTATCGTTAACATACAGTTTCTCAGATAATTCACTGGTTTACCATATTGTGGACTCTTCATTTCTCATCGGAATATACTTATACTATGCACTGCACATCCATTATAGGGCCAGCAGCGGCCCCGGTGGATTTGAAAAACCTGAAAACTTGGCAATAAACTAATGCCACCACAGACTCAAACGTCAGCACAACAAAACGAAAGAGGTCACTCTTATGCATAAACCTGCAATTATTGTAACGGAAATCATTATTCCGCGAAAGGTTCCTGGGTTCCAGCTGCCATATCATCTGGATATGGAAGACCGTCTGGTGCTCCAGCCAAACGGTGTCTCGCGTAAACGGCAGGCCATTCCCAGTGTTGACGACCTGCATCCACGTAATCTTGCTGCCTCTACGCTATCCGCTCCGACTTCATGCGGCACCAGAGGCGTACGCGTTCCGCTTTTAACCAGTCCATGCTTTGCCTTTTAGCCAGGCAGGCAAGCTGCCGCATGTTATCAGCAGTACGGGCTGGCTGCTTTACTGCTATCCAAGCCAAGCTAAAGGAATCCTTATACGTAAACTGCAGGTGGAGATGGGGAGAAAGGAAACGGATTACTGCTGTCAGCTGCATCGGGACATTACGCGGCAGCAGCGGCGACGAGCGGAAATGTGTACCTAACCGGTATTTGAACAGGGAATCTCCTGCTTACGAGGCAGGTACGTTACCCACTGCATCATCCGAGATACAGCGTTATCGCCACTGCGCAGACTATCTCGGCACGTTTCACGGCCAGTCCACACACCCACCGAGTGCCACGTATCCGCAGTCCCTGTCCACTCCGTCCATGCTCGCTTCTCTGAGATATTCGAAACAACAGACACTACACAAATTTCTATAAAGGAATCTTGTTTCCCAGTCCGTCTTCTCACTGTGCTACACTACGTTGCAGTTTATTCTGTACGCTTTCGTTGTAGTGTTATGAGTAATGTTCGGAAGTTGATGAAAAGACTTTATTTACCCGAGTATCACAAGACGAGACGCAATGAAATATACAGGGTGAAGCTAAATTCGCGGACTCGGGCTTCGCAGCGCAACTCTTCACAGGGCAGTAATAAAAAAAAACGTCTGTCACAAAATTTCGTTCGACGAATACATCCGGCAGAAAAAGGATGTTAAAGAGTGGCAATCTGGAAACACTGTAGTCATATGTATGGTAACTACCTCTCTCAGCACAAAGTTCTTGTACTGTTTATTTGGTACAGTGTATAGAGGTTTGGGTTAGCATGCAGCGGGTCGATGGTTCGATCCTGGGTTGAGGGCTAATTTTATTATTTGGTAAATGTAGTGCAGGTGGAACGGTATCTGGCATCTTAATCGCCAACATCGATTGCAGCGGGTCTTCTAGAAAACCCTTCCACTTTCATATACAATAGTAGGAATGGAAGATTGGTCAGCTTTGAAAGATGCCCTTTTCATGTCATCGAATTTCACTAGATACGAAACTTGGTTTCTTTGTAACCTCCTCCAATGGTCCCAGAAATTAGTAGCAATTATTATTGTTGCCTCGTTCAGGTCCATATATTTCTTAAGGGCCTTACGTTACCAATAGCACTACCTATGTGCTTTGCGAATAATGTCGAGACGCGGTTATTATTTTTATGTGTTATCACCATGGTCCCATGTCTTTCAACACTGAGTCTGGTAACTGCATGCTGTTTAGTACGTATTTCAATGCATTATTATTATTATTCTATCGATTGGATTGTGGAAACATCACGTCTATTTCCGTTAGGTACACAGTATAATTCGGAACAGAACATTTCACAATTAGCAATGTCGGTATGAATTATGCAGAACAATATCTGTCAGAGGGGTAATGCACATTACATGGCACAGACGCATTTTTTGCATTTCGAAATTGATATTGTTTTTGTAGTTATTCTGTCCTATGACAGGTCATTTTTTCAACTGTCAATTTCTTATTTGTCTAACAACGTATTTGTTACCTTCAGAGTTACAAAATGTTGTAAATTCAGGATACATGTGACCTAAGCAACGACGTATATTACAGTATGAAATGTCAGAATGAAAGTAGCAAATAAAAAAAAACGCACCTCAACCCAAGATCGAACCCATGGCGTCCTACATGCTAACCCTAAACTGCACCAACTGTGCAGCATAACACATACGTGCTGACAAAGGTAAATACCATACATGTGGTTACAGCATTGCCAGATTGCCACTCTTTAACGTCCATTTTCTGCCGGATACACGCGTCGGCCGAAATTTTGCGACAGATATTTTTTTATTGCTGGCATGTGAGGAGTCGCGCTGCGGAGGATGAGAGCGCGAATTTCGCTTCACCCTGTATATTCATTTTGGATCATTGTAGGCCAGAAAATTGTAGACTTTATTTGCCTACTTCCTTTCTGGCGTGTTTACGGCTTCTTTCTTTATTTCGATGTGAACCATTTTCTCTTCAACTGCATTTATTTCGACTAGTACTTCCTATTCTCAATTCTACCCATCATCAGGTCACCTCAAATACTTAAGTAGTGAATAGAACCAATTGTGAAAATCGAGATGCTTTGCACCTAAGAACCTCAAGATGTCTATTAATTGCAACGCCAACTGCAGTAAGGCTATGGAAGTCTCTTTTCCTGTAACGTTATTGTTCCAGCGAAATATGACCACAAATATACCAATGTTAATTATTTTTTCAGTATATGCACTTCGGGTTCGCTAAATACATTCTAAGTGGCCAAAATAGTTCACTCTAAATTCCCCTAAAGCATTTTAGCAAACCTTAAGTTCGTTTTTCATGTTATGCTAATGTAAGAAGTACATGTTTGTAAAAAAGATTTTCTTTCATACTAAGCGTTCTTTGCACCATATTGTAAATTACCAGAATGTGGTTTTAAGGCTGGTGTGGCCGTGCGGTTCTACCCTCGGGCATGGGTATGTGTGATGTCCTTAGGTTAGTTAGGTTGAAGTAGTTCTGAGTTCTAGGGGACTGGTGACCATAGATGTTAAGTCCCATAGTGCTCAGAGCCATTTTTTTTCTGCCGCCTGTTGTTGGCAAGCGGGTGCAGTCAGCCCTTGTGAGACCAATCGAGGAGAGATCTGATTGAGAAGTGGCAACAACGGTCAGCAAAACTGACAACAGCTGGGAGAGCAGTCTGCTGACCAAATGGTCTCTCCGTCTCAGTATGTGGTGACGCCTAAGGGCTGTCTATGACACGGCGGCCGGTCGGTACCGTTGGGACTTCAAGCCCTGTTCGGACGGTGTTTGTGTTTTCTTCAAACGGTTCAAATGGCTCTGAGCACTATGGGACTTAACATCTGAGGTCATCAGTCCCCTAGACTTAGAACTACTTAAACCTAACTACATCACACATGCCCGAGGCAGGATTCGAACTTGCGATGTAGCAGGCTCACGTTTCCGGACCGAAGCGCCTAGAACCTCTCGGCCACAGCGGCCGGCTTGTGTTTTGTATATGCTGCTAAATGGCCTCAAGTCCTTAGCACACAATTCCACATACTTGCCAGCTACTAAGTTTTTTCCTCTTTAAAAATATTTCTTGAATGAGGAAACTGTTGGTCAAATTTAAAACACGTCGTAACATCACGAGGTTCTCAAATGATTGCTTAGCTACTTTTTACGCAGTTTTCATTGCGAGACCGCTGCCGATTTATCAGAAGCTGCCTGCTGAACTTGGGCTCTGTTTCGTGACTAGTATATATTCTCCAATTCTTAATTTCTGCTCAGTCCCTTTAAGTATGGATTGTTCATTTCGCTATTCCCATCCTTATGATAAATGAGCTGCAGTGAAACTACCTATGCACACATTTACCTGAATCATCTAGTTGGATTGGTATCCTCTTGCCAGGTGCAGCAGCCTTAACCCAAGTTGGCCTGCTTTAATCACTGTGCTTCAGTGCACATTTACGTCTCCTTTGCGGCAAGCTGAGCTGCTTTAATTATTGCGGCGGAGATAGGGGGAGGCAGGTTGGAAAGAGAAGTTGTACACCTCTGTGAGGCACTGTTGAGCTTCTACCAGAATCTGTTCGCTCTGACTGGTGGATTCCAACTCTCTCTGGTCCACAGCGGCTGCCTAGTCAGGAAGTGACGGCGCCTCTACGTCCTGTTGCTACATGGAACTGTACCTACACCACCGGCCGCTGCGAACGAGCAGTTCTAGGCGCTTCATTCCGGAACCGCGCTGCTGTTACGGTCCCAGGTTCGAATGCTGCCTCGGGCATAGATGTGTGTGATGTGCTTAGGTTAGTTAGGTTTAAGTAGTTCTAAGCCTAGGGGACTGATGACCACAGATGTTAAGTCCCATAGTGCTTAGAGCCATTTGAATCATTTTCTGCACCTACATCGGCAGATCCCTAGGCCAGACAAACGGATCTAAACAAGGCTGTCTGGCGCGCTATGCATGATCCCCACTACTGTATCCGACTTTTGTCTGCCGCAAGCCTTGGCCCGTGGAGATGGACTCCGAGATACTGTCGACGTGGCCCATTCTGTTCCGATCCTCGGACTGTCAACTGCTGTGCTGCGCCAGCGCAGCTGATCCCACCGTTGAGGTGCTTCCTCTGGAGTCGCCTGCCGGCCGGAGTGGCCATGGGGTTCTAGGCGCTACAGTCTGGAACCGCGTGACCGCTACGGTCGCAGGTTCGAATCCTGCCTCGAGCATGGATGTGTTTGATGTCCTTAGGTTAGTTAGGTTTAAGTAGCTCTAAGTTCTAGGGGACTGATGACCACAGCAGTTAAGTCCCATAGTGCTCAGAGCCATTTGAACCATTTTTGGAGTCGCCTATACATGTGCCCTCAGTGGCTGCGCTAGTGGCACCATTAAGCACGGAGTCAAAACCACTAATGTCATAAAGCGATAATGTAGGAAAGGTCTTTGCATACGTATCAGATGACTCCGGATCCCCTATTTTACCACAATAGAATTTCAGGTTATATGTATCAACAAATTCCGTTCGGCATCTACACATACCGCCAAACACAGGCCCTGTAGTTCATACGACGAATCCATTGACGTGGATGACTTATTTTTCTAGGCAATATCTTCCTCTTACAACGACAAAGAAATGCGTAACCCCGCGATGTTGGACGGGAACTGTGGCGCATTCATCTCCTCCTTTATTAGGAGCAACGATAATATCACAATCTGCCGAAAATGTGAAGTCCAGAACACCAATGCCTTCTCGCCAGTTGCCATTTCGTGTAAAACTAATATTATTAACCACCTGTCAGTAATTTAAGAGTCTATTGAGTACAAAATATGAACTGGGAGTTAATCGCAGAAACATGAAAGTAGCGAGAAGCAACAGAAATGAGAACAACGAGAATTTTAATGTCAGGCTTTGTGATCACGGATTAGATAAAGTTAAGGAATTCTGCTGCCTAGGCAGCAAAATGACGTATGTGTGACGGAGGTAGCGCAACATGAGATGTAGACTATCATTGGCAAAAGCATTCCTGGCCAAGAGACGTCTAGTAGTATCAAACATAGGCATTAATTTGAGGAAGAAATTTCTGAGAAATAAACATTTTGAGCACAGCATTCCTACACATGGAGTGTAGGAAAACCAGAGAGGAAGAGAACAGAAGTATTTGACATGTGGGGCTACGGAAGAACGCTGAACATTCGGCGGACTGATAAGGTAAGGAATGAGGAGGTTCTCCGCAGAACCAGCGAGGAAAGGAATATGAGGAAAACACTGACAAGAAGAAAGGACAGGATTGTAGGGCATCTGTTTATACATCACAGAATAACTTCCATGGCACTGCAGAGAGCCGCAGAGTGTAAAAGATGTAGAGGAAGAGAGAGGTTCGAATACATCCAGATAATAAATTGTAAATTTTTGGTAAGTTCTATGGGACCAAACTGCTGAGGTCATCGACCCTAAGCCTACATTCTACTTAATCTAACTTAATCTAACTTACACTAAGGACAACACACACACCCATGCCCAAGGGAGGACTCGAACCTCCGACGGGACAGAGCTGCGCGGACCGTGGCAAGATGCCTTCGACCGCACGGCGCAGCTAATAATTTAGGACGTATGTTATACGTGCTACTCCGAGACGAAGAAGTTGGCACAGGAGAGGAATTCATGGCGGGTCGCATCAAACCAGTCAGAAGACTGATGACTAAAAACCAAAAATCCGGAATTGTTAGTCCAGGCTTATTCTTAATACTGACCCTAACAATTTTCTTTAATATACACTCATGCCCATAAATTAAGGATAACTGCAGAATGTGGTGCCACACAACGTGGCACTACACAAAACTGGCGCTAATAGCATAGGCACATAGGGAACACACACGACATAGATCTGTAAGTCCACGGTATTGGTAATAAGTTGAGAAAACCGTCCCGAAACACATGTGCTACAAAACGCCTCTGTTTCCTGTTCATCTACCCCGACATCAATATTGGATATGATCACCATGCTCAGGTACACAGGCCGCACAAGGGGTTGGCATACTCTGGATCAGGTGGTCGAACAGCTGCTGGGGTATAGCCTCCCATTCTTGCGCCAGTACCTGTCGGAGCTCCTGAAGTGTCCTAGATGTATGAAAACGTGCAGCGATTCGTCGACCGAGAGCATCCCAGTCGTGCTCGATGGCGTCTAGGTCTGTAGAACAGGCAGGCCACTCCATTCGTCTGATATCTTCTGTTTCAAGGTACTCCTCCACGATGGCAGCTCAGTGGGGCCGTGCGTTATCATCCATCAGGAGGAAGGTGGGACCCACTGCACCCCTCAAAAGGGGGACATACTAGTGTTAAATGACGTCCCGATACACAGTTCCTCTGTCAAAGACATGCAGGGTTGTACGTGCACCAATCATAATCCAATCCCACACCATCAAACCACGACATCCATTCAGTCCCCTTTCAAGGACATTAAGGGGTTGGTATCTGGTTCCTGGTTCACACCAGATGAAAATCCGGCTAGAATCACTGTTCAGACTATACCTGGACCCGTCCGTGAACATAACCTGGGACCACTGTTCCAATGACCATGAACTGTGTTGTTGATACCAGGCTTTACGGGCTCTCCTGTGACCAGGGTTCAGTGGAAAGCACCTTGGAGGTCTCCGGGCGAATAAACCATGTATGTTCAGTCGTCTGTAGACTGTGTGTCTGGAGACAACTGTTCCAGTGGCTGCAGTAAGGTCCCTGGAAGGGCTACTTGCAGTACTCCGTGGCCGTCTGCAAGCACTGATGGTGAGATATCGGTCTTCTTGTCGTGTTGTACACTGTGGACGTCCCGTTCTGTAGCGCCTGGACACGTTTCGTGTCTGCTGGAATCGTTGCTATAATCCTGAGATAACACTTTGTGGCACACGGAGGGCCCGTGCTGCAACCTGCTGTGTTTGACCAGCCTCCAGTCACCCTAGTATTCTACCCCTCGTAACGTCATCAATATGTGTTCTTCGAGCCATTTTCAACACACAGTCACCATTAGCACGTCTGAAAACGTCTACACAGTTACTTGGTGCACCGTTCTCTGCCATGCATCAACACACCTCTGCGTATGCGGACTGCTGCCAGCGCCACCGTGCGACGACCGCAGGTCAAATGCACAGCATGGTCATACCCCGAGGTGATTTAAACCCGCAAACCGCCCACCAGAGCGTTGTTTCACCATGTATTATCCTTAATTTATCAGCATGAGTGTAGATCCAAACTCTGTCCACAAGGACCATTCAAATTCTTAAAAAAAAAAAAAATGTTCAAATGAGTGTGAAATCTTATTGGACTAAACTGCTAAGGTCATCACTCCCTCAGCTTACACACTATTTAACCTAAATTATCCTAAGGACAAACACACACACCCATGCCCGAGGGAGGACGCGAACCTTCACCGGGACCAGCCGCACAGCCAATGACTGCAGCGCCCGAGACCGCTCGGCTAATCGCGCGTGGCTCCAAATTCTTCAAACATAATAATGTTGTGCTATCTTTCATCGTAGCCATCAAACCAAAATCAGGGCAATAGGCTTGTATCCGCACTGGTGACGTGTCAGTACTCTTTCAATCAAATTACTTCTACCAGTATAGGTATCTCCAAACAAACACAATTGGACCTAAAGTACTCATCATATCAACTAACTACGTGAGACGCCCAACCGGAGTACAGCAGATCACACGACGTAAATTCCGCAACACAGTTACTCTTCCTTTAGAAAGCTTCAAAATATTCTCAATAAAACGCATGTGGTTTCAGTTACTAACAAGAAAATGATACGTATTATCCTACTACTTCATTCGACTCGCCCATCAATGTAATCTAACATTAAATGGAGAAGTACTTTCATTACGTCCGCAGCTCGTGGTCTTGCGGTAGCGTTCTCGCTTCTCGCGCACGAGGTCCCGTTTTCGATTCCCGGCGTGGTCAGGGATTTTCCCTGCCTCGAGATGAATGGGTGTTGTTGTGTCGTCTTCATCACTATTAGGGTCGGAGGAAGGCAGTGGCAAACCACCACCGCTGAGAGCTTGCCTAGTAGGCGGTGCGTCTGCCCCGGATCGTCCCTTAAGTTCCTCGGAGTATGGGACCTCATAATCATCACTCTCATTACAATTTGTAATTAGTATCCTGACACTCTTTCTACTATACTGAAGAACAGTTTTCCTTGACCTATATGAGTGAACATCAAGAAGAACCCTAATGACCCAAATAACTACGCAACCTCTGGCCTAATTGTATCTCAATACAGTCTTTCCGTAGTCTCAGCATAAGTATGTAGATGTGTATCACTACCTGGTACGAATGATTTCTCGCATATATAATACCCATCTACTAGTTATCACTGGGCAAGGATTCGGCAGTGTCGCTGCACACATACGCTCTTACTGTCAGCTCTTACGAAGAACAGATGTCCCGGTCTCTTATGCCTACATCCAATGGCGGTAGACATATCCTCTGGAGACCTCCTCTTCAGGTTGAGCAATAAAACATGTAAAGATAAAAAGCTGATACCAGGTGGTTATAATTAAAGTGCAGCTACTTAAAGATGCCCAGTGTAGACTGTAATTATCTTAAGTAAGCGTAATTTAGCAAATATTCTAATGCGTTAATGCAGAACAGATTTACATTGGAAAAAAAATTAGTTCCAATTTTGGCCACTGGGTGCAAATCTGGCCCTGTTAATACAACAAAGACGTACGTAAGTTTCATGTGTAATGTATTAGGAACTGGGCATGGGCAGAAAAGGCCAAACAGCTGAGAAAGGCGTAAGGTTAATTTTATTGTTAACTGTTGCCTTCACAATTTGTTCAATTTGAACACTGGAGACGTCGACGAGATGCTGCACTGCGCCAGATGCGCAAGTGAGGGCCAAAACTGGAAAATTTTTCCAGTGGAAGCCGGCCGTTGTGGCCGAGCTTTTCTAGGCGCTTCAGTCCGGAACCGCGCTGCTGCTACGGTCGCAGGTTCGAATCCTCTCTCAGGCATGGATGTGTCTGATGTCCTTGGGTTAGTTAGGTTTCAGTAGTTGTAAGTTCTAGGGGACTGATGACCTCAGAAGTTAAGTCCCATAGTGCTCAGAGCCATTTGAACAACCACCTGGCAAATTTCACACGTGATAAGGACATTTGTATTCATATGAGTAGGAGAGCTTTAAGAATTCACGGCACAATGGACATTCAGAATCCTCATTTGTATCGCCCCAGCAGAATCCAAGTCGTCATAATGACAACGTGCGGGCACACCCCATATTAACGTCCACAAAGCGGTGTCCGGATATTTTTGGTCGGATATTGTACATGTTTTATAAATTAATTACCAAATGGTTCAAATGGCTCTGAGCACTATGGGACTCAACTGCTGAGGTCATTAGTCCCCTAGAACTTAGAACTAGTTAAACCTAACTAACCTAAGGACATCACAAACATCCATGCCCGAGGCAGGATTCGAACCTGCGACCGTAGCGGTCTTGCGGTTCCAGACTGCAGCGCCTTTAACCGCACGGCCACTTCGGCCGGCAAATTAATTACCAGTCGTATTTCCATTTAGTGTACGAACTGAGAATGCCTACGAGTGTTGTGCGCCGGCCGGCGTGGCAGTGCGGTTCTGGGCGCTACGGTCTGGTACCGAGCGACCGCTACGGTCGCTGGTTCGAATCCTGCCTCGGGCATGGATGTGTGTGATGTCCTTAGGTTAGTTAGGTTTAATTATTTCTAAGTTCTAGGCGACTGATGACCTCAGAAGTTAAATCGCATAGTGCTCAGAGCCATTTGAACCATTTGAGTGTTGTGCACACTGGTAAAAGTAACCTGCCTCCCGTGCTTTGTTTCTTTCTACAAAAGAAAGTACGAAACGAACAGGTGGGCAGGAATGAGTGGTGGTTTCATAGCTGGACGAGCGAGGTAAAGGTTGAAACACTGTTTGGGAAACAGTGATGGGCCAGTAGAAATACGGAAAATGAAATCAATTTCCTGAGTACTTTCGAAACGTACATTTTTGGCACGCTCTGAGGCACCCATTCAGTTCATCGCCTGTCCATGTCATCAGATTCTTGATTTGGGGTTTGAATAGGACTAAGATCAATTTATTTTCATTTATTGATTACGACCTCCTAGCGTTAACTTTCTTGGTTAACGCTGTCGATGCGTTCAGATACTCATTCCGTAACTTTAAGGTAACCGACCATTATTTAAATGAATATTCATTACACAACTCGAGAACTAGGCACCGCCGACCCTCACTGAGAATACAGCCTTGAGACTCTCACGGAGGCATTCAAGAAACTTGCCACACGACTGTACAAGAAAACGAGACATTCGAACAGTCCTTCCATCCTTAACCTGGGTGACTACCATCACAACCACACCCGCCCAGAAACGCTACTACTTCGTGATAACACCAACATACAAACGTGACAAATACTGGTGAACCGCTGCAGCATAGCAAAATTAACTGGCACTGCCAGGTTTAAACTAGTTGATCAACCGACAACGCAGGGAAGCCGTATTGCCCACCAAACGCAAACACACACAATCAGTGATCGAATTATGGTCAATCGACCACTTATATGACAATCTTGGCGTGGTACAGATACATACGCTGCAGCTGACAAAGGTGACTTCCCAGTTTCCCAGGCCGGCAGTCCCCCCTCCTCGAAAGGATGACTATGATGATGTTTGGTTTGTGGGACGCTCAACTGCGTGGTTATCAGCCCCCGTACATGTTCCCAACATTTGCGCAGTCCAATCTCGCCACATTCATGAATGACGATGAAATGATGAGGACAGCACAAACACCCAGTCATCTCGAGGCGGGTGAAAATCCCTGACCCCGCCAGGAATCGAACCCGGGACCCCGTGCTCGGGAAGCGAGAACGCGACCGCAATACCACGAGCTGCGGACTCCTCGAAAGGACTGACACTCTTTATGACGATCCAAGCATTGCACGATACCCAACCACCCTACCCTTGCATGATCTGTCGCAGTTAGCAAGAAACCGCTACTGCTCTTGCTACCCGACCACACTATCGCAGAGGTTTTTTTCCCCCTTGGCGCTCGCCATCACACCTTTTCTCCTTTGCCCTTGAAATTGGTGCCCATCGTTAGTTTTCCGTCTCGTATCTACCTCCTAGATGCGACAGTGTTAGCGGGTAGCCTTACCCAGATGCACGAATAACACCATGTGCTCACATCCCGTGAAGTCCTCGATTAGTAACTAACAAATACGGACGTGACAGTAGATCTTTTGAGATGGTCACCGCGTCGGTGAGGGCGTGGAATCGACCACGCTTAGGGTGTTACAAAAAGGTACGGCCAAACTTTCAGGAAACATTCCTCACACACAAATAAAGAAAAGATGTTACGTGGACATGTGTCCGGAAACGCTTAATTTCCACGTTAGAGCTCATTTTATTTTCGTCGGTATGTACTGTACTTCCTCGATTCACCGCCAGTTGGCGCAATTGAAGGAAGGATAGTCCGCAGCTCGTGGTCGTGCGGTAGCGTTCTCGCTTCCCGCGCCCTGGTTCCCGGGTTCGATTCCCAGCGGAGTCAGGGATCTTCTCTGCCTCGTGATGACTGGGTGTTGTGTGATGTCCTTAGGTTAGTTAGGTTTAAGTAGTTCTAAGTTCAAGGGGACTGATGACCATAGATGTTAAGTCCCATAGTGCTCAGAGCCATTTAAACCATTTTTTGAAGGAAGGTAATGTTGACTTCGGTGCCTGTGTTGACATGCGACTCGTTGCTCTACAGTACTAGCATCAAGCACATCAGTACGTAGCATCAACAGGTTAGTGTTCATCTCGAACGTGGTTTTGCAGTCAGTGAAATGTTTACAAATGCGGAGTTGGCAGATGCACATTTGATGTATGGATTAGCACGGGGCATTAGCCGTGGCGCGGTACGTTTGTATCGAGGCAGATTTCCAGAACGAAGGTGTTCCGACAGGAAGACGTTCGAAGCCATTGATCGGCGTCTTAGGGAGTACGGAACATTCCAGCCTATGAGTCGCGACTGGGGAAGACCTAGAACGACGAGGACACCTGCAATTGACGATAACCCTGATGTCAGCGTCAGAGAAGTTGCTGCTGTACAAGGTAACGTTGACCAGGTCACTGTATGGAGAGTGCTACGGGAGAACCAGTTGTTTCCGAACCATGTACAGCGTGTGCAGCCACTATCAGCAGCTGATTGGCCTCCACGGGTACACTTCTGCGAATGGTTCATCAAACAATGTGTCAATCCTCATTTCAGTGCAAATGTTCCCTTTACGGATGAGGCTTCATTCCAACGTGATCAAATTGTAAATTTTCACAATCAATATGTGTGGGCTGACGAGAATCCGCACGCAATTGTGCAATCACATAAACACAGATTTTCTGTGAACGTTTGGGCAGGCATTGTTGATAATGTCTTGATTGGGCCCCATGTTCTTCCACCTACGCTCAATGGAGCACGTTCTCATGATTTCATACGGGATACTCTACCTGTGCTGCTAGAACATATGCCTTTACAAGTACGACACAACATGTGGTTCATGCACGATGGAGGTCCTGCACATTTCAGTCGCCGGCCGCGGTGGTCTAGCGGTTCTAGGCACGCAGTCCGGAACCGCGGGACTGCTACGGTCGCAGGTTCGAATCCTGCCTCGGGCATGGATGTGTGTGATGTCCTTAGGTTAGTTAGGTTTAAGTAGTTCTAAGTTCTTGGGGACTGATGACCACAGATGTTAAGTCCCATAGTGCTCCGAACCATTTGAACCATTCGAACCATTTCAGTCGAAGTGTTCGTACGCTTCTCAACAACAGATTCGGTGACCGATGGATTGGTAGAGGCGGACCAATTCCATGGCCTCCACGCTCTCCTGACCTCAACCCTCTTGACTTTCATTTATGGGGGCATTTGAAAGCTCTTGTCTACGCAACCCCGGTACCAAATGTAGAGACTTTTCGTGCTCGTATTGTGGACGGCTGTGATACAATACGCCATTCTCCAGGGCTGCATCAGCGCATCAGGGATTCCATGCGACGGAGGGTGGATGCATGTATCCTCGCTAACGGAGGACATTTTGAACATTTCCTGTAACAAAGTGTTTGAAGTCACGTTGGCACGTGCTGTTGCTGTGTGTTTCGATTCCATGATTAATGTGATTTGAAGAGAAGTAATAAAATGACCTCTAACATGGAAAGTAAGCGTTTCCGGACACATGTCCACATAACATATTTTCTTTATTTGTGTGTGAGGAATGTTTCCTGAAAGTTTGGCCGTACCTTTTTGTAATACACTCCTGGAAATTGAAATAAGAACACCGTGAATTCATTGTCCCAGGAAGGGGAAACTTTATTGACACATTCCTGGGGTCAGATACATCACATGATCACACTGACAGAACCACAGGCACATAGACACAGGCAACAGAGCATGCACAATGTCGGCACTAGTACAGTGTATATCCACCTTTCGCAGCAATGCAGGCTGCTATTCTCCCATGGAGACGATCGTAGAGATGCTGGATGTAGTCCTGTGGAACGGCTTGCCATGCCATTTCCACCTGGCGCCTCAGTTGGACCAGCGTTCATGCCGGACGTGCAGACCGCGTGAGACGACGCTTCATCCAGTCCCAAACATGCTCAATGGGGGACAGATCCGGAGATCTTGCTGGCCAGGGTAGTTGACTTACACCTTCTAGAGCACGTTGGGTGGCACGGGATACATGCGGACGTGCATTGTCCTGTTGGAACAGCAAGTTCCCTTGCCGGTCTAGGAATGGTAGAACGATGGGTTCGATGACGGTTTGGATGTACCGTGCACTATTCAGTGTCCCCTCGACGATCGCCAGTGGTGTACGGCCAGTGTAGGAGATCGCTCCCCACACCATGATGCCAGGTGTTGGCCCTGTGTGCCTCGGTCATATGCAGTCCTGATTGTGGCGCTCACCTGCACGGCGCCAAACACGCATACGACCATCATTGGCACCAAGGCAGAAGCGACTCTCATCGCTGAAGACGACACGTCTCCATTCGTCCCTCCATTCACGCCTGTCGCGACACCACTGGAGGCGGGCTGCACGATGTTGGGGCGTGAGCGGAAGACGGCCTAACGGTGTGCGGGACCGTAGCCCAGCTTCATGGAGACGGTTGCGAATGGTCCTCGCCGATACCCCAGGAGCAACAGTGTCCCTAATTTGCTGGGAAGTGGCGGTGCGGTCCCCTACGGCACTGCGTAGGATCCTACGGTCTTGGCGTGCATCCGTGCGTCGCTGCGGTCCGGTCCCAGGTCGACGGGCACGTGCACCTTCCGCCGACCACTGGCGACAACATCGATGTACTGTGGAGACCTCACGCCCCACGTGTTGAGCGATTCGGCGGTACGTCCACCCGGCCTCCCGCATGCCCACTATACGCCCTCGCTCAAAGTCCGTCAACTGCACATACGGTTCACGTCCACGCTGTCGCGGCATGCTACCAGTGTTAAAGACTGCGATGGAGCTCCGTATGCCACGGCAAACTGGCTGACACTGACGGCGGCGGTGCACAAATGCTGCGCAGCTAGCGCCATTCGACGGCCAACACCGCGGTTCCTGGTGTGTCCGCTGTGCCGTGCGTGTGATCATTGCTTGTACAGCCCTCTCGCAGTGTCCGGAGCAAGTATGGTGGGTCTGACACACCGGTGTCAATGTGTTCTTTTTTCCATTTCCAGGAGTGTATATAAGTTTAGGCAATGCATGCTTACCTATCAAACTCTTCAAAAATTTCGTGCAATGTTTTACTTAATTTGATGCAGCCCAATGATAAGTATTTTGTATCGGCCAGAACGTAGTCTCTTAGCACGGACACCAGCATTAGGCGAACTGTAAGACCATAAAAAAGTCTCCTGAGCACGGAACGTAGCACCAAAAGAGTTACTGTGGATAAGAGACTTGCGGATAACATTTTTCTTTTCTGTAATTGGAGGTAATTCGCACATATGCATGCCAGCTGTTGTAGGTCCTGTCCGACGCTGGTGCTGGGAGAGAGATGTGACGGGATCAATCAGTGTGTCGGTCAGTCCATCGTCCGCGGACAAGCAGAGTGTGGTAGGCTGCTGGCGCGGCTTCATCAGCCGCTGTGCTAGCAGGTAGACGGGCGCCAGGGACTGCTCCGTGCTGCTGTGTGCTGCTACAGCTCCGGCGATTGCAGCAGTCCGGGCTGTACACAGCAGTCCGCGGCCGTAACGCGGCGAGTAAACAGCGCGCCCCGTCCACTGTGTCACGGCGGCGCGCATGCGCACACAGTACAGCGGTACCGACCTGCACTCCAGCAGCTGCTCAACGTATGATGAAGCGGTTCTTCGGCTCCCCGTCTCCGGAACACGGCGCCTCTCAACACTGACAAGAAGAAAATGTCTCTCCTGGAAGCTGTACACTGAGATGACGAAAGACATGGGATACATACTAATATTGTGTCGGAGCTACTTTTGCTCGACGTAGAGCAGCAACTCTACGTCGGATGGACTCACCAAGTTGGTGCAGGTCTCCTGCAGAAATACTTGGTCATGCTGCCTCTATAGTCGCTCATTGCCAATGCAGGATTTTGTGCACTAACTGACCTCTCGATTAGTTCCCATATATGTTCCCTGAGATTCATGTCGGGCGATCTTGATGGCCAAATCATTCTCTCGAACCGTCCAGAGTTCCTCAAATCAATCATGAACAGTTGTGGCCCAGTAACATGTAGCATAGTCATCCAACAAAATTCCGTCGCCGTTTGGGAACATGAAGTCCATGAATCACTGAAAATCGTTTCCAGATAGCCGAATATAACCATTTCCAGTCAGTGATCGTTTAAGTTCGACCAGAGGACCCTGTCTTTTCGATTTAAACACGACCCACACCATTATGGAGCCATCACCAGCTTCTACAGTGCCTTGTTGACAACCCTGGTACACGGCTTCGCGGAGTCTGCGCCACACTCGAATCCTACCATCAGCTCTTACCAGATGAAACCGGGACACATCTGACCACGACATGGTTTTCGAGTCGTCTGGAGTCCAACCGATTGGGCATGATCCGAGGACAGGTGATGCACGCAATGTTGTGCTTTCAGAAAATGCACTCGCGTCGGTTGTCTGCTGCCATAGAGAATTAACGCCAGATTGCGCCGCACTGTCCTAACGGATATGTTTGTCGTACGCCTCACATTGATTTCCGCAGTTATTTCACGCAATGTTTCTTCTCTTTTAACACTGACAATTCTACACAAACGCCGCTGTTCTTGGTCCTTAAGTGAACGCCGTCCGCAGTGAGAGGCAACGCCTCAAATTTGGTACTCTCGGCACACTCTTGACACTGTGTATCCCTGAACATTGAATTTCCTAACGTTTTCCGATATGCAATGTCCTACGCGTCTAGCTCCCACTACCATTCCAAGTTCAAATGACAGCTCCGTCAATGGACTGCCCTTTTATGCCTTGAGTATGCGATACTACTTCCGTCTGTGTATGTGCATATCGCCTTCCCATTATTTTTGTCACGTCAATGCAGATTGCTTACAGGCAAAATAAAAAAGGAAACTTATTTTTAGCTACAAGGAGAGGTCTGAACCAGTGACCGACCCGTTTCGAGTGAAGTGTGATAATGCACGCTCCACCCCGTCTCTCATAAACCAAGGCTTTAGTGACACACTACCTTCGCCAGTGATCTAGGTTAGAGTCAAACATTGAGTCAAACAGAGCTTGGATAGCGTGTACAAGTACAGCTGCCCATGCAGCTTCAACACGATACCACAGTTCATCAAGAGTAGTGAGTGGCGTATTGTGACGAACTTGTTGCTCGGCCACCATTGACCAGACGTTTACTATTGGTGAGAGATCTGAAGTATGTGCTGGCCAGGGCAGCAGTCTAATATTTTCTATATCCAGAAAGGCCCGTACATGTTCTGCAACATGCGGTAGTGCATTATCCTGCTGAAATGTAGCGTTTCGCCGGCCGGAGTGGTCGACCGGTTCTAGGCGCTACACTCTGGAACCGCGCGACCGCTACGGTCGCAGGTTCGAATCCTGCCTCGGGCATGGATGTGTGTGCTGTCCTTAGGTTAGTTAGGTTTAAATAATTCTAAGTTCTAGGGGACTGACGACCTCAGAAGTCAAGTCCCATAGTGCTCAGAGCCAAATGTAGGGTTTCGCAGGGATCGAATGAAGGGTAGAGCCACAGGTCGTAATAAATCTGAAATGTAACGACCACTGTTCAAAGTGCCGTCAATGCGAACAAGAGGTGTCCGAGACGTGTAACCAATGGAAACACATACCATCACGCCAGGTGATATGCCAGTATGGCGATGACGAATACACGCTTCCAATGTGCGTTCATCGCGATGTCGCCAAACACGGATGCGACCATCATGCTGCGGTAAACAGAACCTGGATTCATCCGAAAAAAATGACGTTTGGCCATTCGTGCATCCGGGTTGGTCGTTGAGTACACCATCGCAGGCGCTCCTGTCTGTGATGCCTCGTCAAGGGCAACCGCAGCCATGGTCTCCGAGCTGGTAGTCCATGCTGCTGCAAACGTCGTCGAACTGTTCGTGCAGATGGTTGTTGTCTTGCAAACGTCCCCATCTGTTGACTCAGGGATCGGGACGTGACTGCGCGATCCGTTACAGCCATGCGGATAAGATGCCTGTCATCTCGACTGCTAGTGATACGAAGCCATTGGGATCCAGCACGACGTTCCGTATTACCCTCCCGAACCCACCGATTCCATATTCTGCTAACAGTAATGGGATCTCGACCAACGCGAGCAGCAATGTCGCGATACGATAAACCGCAGTCGCGATAGGCTACAATCGGACCTTTATCGAAGTCGGGAACGTGATGGTACGCATTTCTCCTTCTTACACGAGGCATCACAACAACGTTTCACCAGGCAACGCCGGTCAACTGGTGTTTGTGTATGAGAAATCGGTTGGAAACTTTCCTCATGTCAGCACGTTGTAGGTGTCGCCACCGGAGCCAACCTCGTGCGATGCTCTGAAATGCTAATCATTTGCATATCACAGCATCTTCTTCCTGCCGGTTAACTTTCGCATCTGTAGCACGTCATCTCCGTGGTGTAGCAATTTTAATGTCCAGTAGAGTATTACGCTTTGAGAATTCTTACAACATGTAATCACATTCTGCACGTTAACTTCCGCCACATTGTAATCGATTATTGGTCTTTAAAACTGGTGACTTTCAAGAACATGATTTTTTGAATAAACAGATGTGTATTGTGTTAAGACAGCAATTTGAAGTGCACGTCTTCTAGAGAATCTAAAGTAAGTGTGTGGGCCATATACTGCCCAGTAACATCGAAGTGACCACCTGACAGGAGCCTGAATAACTACCTTTTGGAGCGCGAAACCTTCAGGAAGAGAGTCAGTGATGTTCAGTAAGGTACCGACAGGGATGTGGAGCTACGCTGGTTCAAGTATCTGACGCCAGCCTCACCTGGTTTCTCCGCTCAGGATCCATGGCTTGAACAGCCTATTCGAGCTGGTCCCCAGATTCTCGACTGGATTTAAATCCGGGAAGTATGGTGGCCAGGGGAGTGCAGTAAACTCAACCTGGTGCTCTTCGAACCACGTACGTACACTGCGAACTCTATGACACGTTGCATTGTCCTGCTGGTAGATGCCATCGTTCTGAGGAGAAACAAACTGGATGTGGAGGTGGATGTGGTCCCCAGAAATAGACGTATACTTGTGTTGGGCCTTTGTGCCTTGCAGAATGACTAGATCACCCAGCGACTGCCACGAAAAGATTCCTCCTGCTTGGAGGATGTTCTTTTTCAGACGTTTCAAGCCGAACACGCCAACGGCCACCTGTCCGTGGCGCATAGAACATGATTCAGCTGAGAAGACCATCTGTCGTCACTCAATGAACGCCCAGTTGCGGTACTGGCGTGCGGATTCCTGCCTTCGTCGCCGAAAAACAGGTCACCGTGAGTGCATGAATCAAGCGCCTTCTGTGGAGATCCATATGCAGCAACGTTTTCTGAACAGTCGTTGAGGTGCTACTTATTGCACCCACTTAATTCATCTGATCGGTCAGTTGCGCAACAGTTGCACGTCTGTTCGCCCGTAAGCATTTCCACAGCCCTCGATCATCCCTGGCACCCGTGGCTCGATAGTGCACCACAGTGGCTTCAGAGCCGGTTATGGATAACAAATGGTTCAAATGGCTCTGAGCACTATGGGACTTAACTTCTGAGGTCATCAGGCCCCTAGAACGTAGAATTACTTAAACCTAACCAACCTAAGGACATCACACACATCCACGCCCGAGGCAGGATTCGAACCTGCGACCGTAGCGGTCGCGCAGCTCCAGACTGTAGCTCCTAGAACCGCTCGGCCACTCCAGCCAGCGGTTATGGATAACAGCATTTATCCTTAGACGAGGTACTTTATCCACGGCAGCACGTGAATAGTTTACAACCTTAACCCTTTCGAAAGCGCTTCCACCCTTATCCGAAAGTCAATAATCGTGCCCGTTTGGACGTAAGATAAATCTCTCTGTTTCCACTTTACGACAACGATGACACTGTTTCCCGCAATGCCCTGACACACACACACACACATTCATGCACGCTGCAGTGGTATTGGTGCCACCTGCCTTGTGGTTATTGCACGTTGACTTCGAACATAGATGGTGGTTATTTTAATGTGACTGGATCGTGTATACTGCAATGACTGGGGGACACTGCAGGAGCCTCCACGAAGATTGCGTTCACCACTCGAACAACAAGCAATCGGGCGTCCCCTGGAAACGACCTAGTCGGCCAATCCTGTAAACACCGGAGCACCAAAACCAAAGATGACAAAACTCTCCGAAGAGACTCAAAAAAGGCCTTTATCAAGACCATCACTAGTGACAACTTCCTGCAATATTGAAGGCTTATCTGTAAATAAAGAAATTTTACTATCTGACATGTGCAAACGAAACAACTGTGATGTTTTAGTGTTAAAAGAAACACACAGAGCACCAGCTAGCCATAGACCAAAAATACAGGACATGAAATTAGGCCTCGAGAGACCACACGAAAGGTACGGAAGTGCTATATTTGTGAAACCGAACTTAGACGTATGCTCCTGTGCTCTGACCTGCGAAAAAAATATAGAAATTTTAACTATTGAGCTACATTCATGTACTGTAACATCCGTGTACAAACCACCCAGTGCGAGGTTCAAATTTACGGAGCCTAGAAATTTCCATTCAAAAAACATTAAAGTTGTACTAGGAGATTTTAACTGTCACGGTCTCGCATGGGGTTATAAAGAGACAAATGACGATGGCGAAATGCTGGAGACCTGGGCAGACCAGGCTAAACTGAAATTGATACATGACCCAAAGTTGCCTGCATCATTTAACAGCGGAAGATGGAAACGAGGATTTAATCCAGATAACATCTTTGTCTCCGAAAAGGTATCCCTGCAAACTGTAAAGCAAATCGAGGACCCAATTCCAAGATCGCAACACAGAGCAATAACTTGCTGCATTACTGCAGTAATCAAATCAGATGTAATGCCCTTTAAGAGACGCTTCAATTTCAAAAAAGCTCATTGGGAACTTTTTACAGAGGATCTTGATAAGGAGATCTTGGAAATTAAACCAGAGATACAATCATATGAAACTTTTATAGACCTCGTCAAGAAAATCTCTCGACGGCGCATACCTAGAGGGTGCCGCACCCAGTATATCGCTGGACTAAATGGTAGCAGCAAGGAAGCTCTGAAAAAGTATGAAGAACTATACAATAAGGACCCCTTCTCAGAGGAAACGATCCAGGCAGGTGAGGCACTGATGTCTGGTATCTCCGAAGCGAGAAAGGAAAAGTGGTGCAACCTCCTTCAAGAGACGGACATGAAGCACAGCAGTAGGAAGGCATGGAAACTGGTCAAAAGTCTCAACAACGACCCAACAGAACCACAACCAAATTATAGTGAAGTTACACCCGATCAGATAGCTCACCAACTACTCATGAACGGAAAAACTAAAAGGAAGATCAGGAATGGCAAAATTAAAAGAAAATTGAACGAGGAGATTAGCTTCCTAGCTCGCCCGTTCTTCATTCAGGAGCTACAAGATGCCATCAATGCTTTGAAAAACAATAAGGCCGCTGGCCTCGACGACCTGAGATCTGAGCAAATTAAACATTTTGGACCGGGAGTACAAGCATGGATCCTAGAGCTAATGAATAACTGTATTACAACAATGCAAATTCCTAAACTGTGGAGGAAAGCTCGGGTTATTGCGTTACTAAAACCAGGGAAAGACCCAGCTGAAGCTAAAAATTTCCGGCCTGTATCACTGCTTTGTCATTTATTTAAAGTGCTGGAGCGAATGGTCCTCAAACGCATAGCTGATTATGTGGACAAAGCCCTCATTAACGAACAAGCTGGATTCCGACCAGGAAAATCATGCTGTGGCCAAATTCTTAATCTCACACAGTACATCGAAGACGGCTATCAGAGAGGAGAAGTAACTGGGGTCGCATTCCTGGATCTCAGTGCTGCATATGACACAGTTAACCAAAAGTTGCTTACGCAGAAAGTGTATAATGTCACTAAGGACTACACCCTTTCTATGTTCGTGCAATGTCTGCTACAAAACAGACGCTACTATGTAACCTTACAATCTAAAAACAGCCGTTGGAGGACACAGAAAAATGGACTTGCACAGGGTAGTGTCTTGGCTCCAATATTATTTAACATCTATACCAATGATCTTCCCATCAGCCGCCAGACACGAATGTTCATATATGCTGATGATGCAGCAGTGGCCACACAGGATAAAACCTTTGAACAAGTGGAGGAGAATCTCACAGGAGCCTTAACAGAACTTGCTACCTATTACGACGGCAACAATCTCAAACCAAACCCTAGTAAATCTCAAGTATCCGCCTTCCATCTTAGGAACAAACAAGCCAAACGGAAACTCCGAGTCATGTGGCAAGGGGAAGAGCTGAAACATACAAACAGCCCAAAATACCTGGGAGTAACATTGGACAGAGCACTTACTTTTAAGCAGCACTGTCACAACACTAAAAAAAAGGTCTGTGCCAGGAACAACATACTGCGGAAGCTAACAGGTTCATCATGGGGAGCTCAACCACATGTTTTGCGCACCACGGGTCTGGTGCTGAGTATCTCAGCAGCGGAATATGCGGCGCCAGTTTGGAGGAACTCTGCTCACACTAAGCAAGTTGACGTCGCCGTAAACGAAACTGTACGTATTGCCACAGGATGCCTCAAACCAACTCCCACAGACATCATTTACCCCATCATAGGCATAGCAGCACCCACTATCCGCAGACAAGTAGCCGCCGAGATCGAAAGATCAAAACAAAAGAATGATCCTCGACACCCGATGCATATGCACCGAAAACAACGTGTCCGGCTGAAATCCCGCAGGAGTTTCATTGAAACTACTGAAGAGCTCGCCACCAAGCCCGCCGCAAGGCGGCTATCTCTTTGGGAAGAAATGGTGCCACACTCCACAATGGAACTACTTGAGGAGGGATCTGCAGGATTTCAACTACCCTTTACAACTTGGAGGTCATTAAACCGGCTGCGCACTGGAGTAACTGGGTGCAAATCAAACCTATTTAAATGGGGTTACAGTGATGGCGACAGGTGTGAATGCGGAGCAATACAGGACTTGGACCACCTACTGATCTGCCCAGATATGTCTATGACATGCACTAAAGATGATATTTTGAAAGTCAAAAAAATGGTTCAAATGGCTCTGAGCACTATGGGACTCAACATCTTAGGTCATAAGTCCCCTACAACTTAGAACTATTTAAACCTAACTAACCTAAGGACATCACACACACCCATGCCCGAGGCAGGATTCGAACCTGCGACCGTAGCAGTCCCGCGGTTCCGGACTGCAGCGCCAGAACCGCTAGACCACCGCGGCCGGCTTTTGAAAGTCAATGACAAAGCAATCTACGTTGCTAATTTCTGGGAAGGGAAGATATAATTGGTGCATCCGGACACGGAAGAAGAAGAAACTGCAATGACTGATTTCGCGACATATTTGTGACACTTTTCATTACAAAATCTAAAATGTCGAGGCAATTTCATGTGTGGCACATTACGTAATAGAAAAACTACCAACAAACAATTTGGTACATTTTATGTGCATTGGCGATTTATTTGGGTATAATAAGCATACAGTCCCTTTTTTTCCATTTTGCATGCGTTTTATCTTAAGCGCCATTAAGTAGTTTTCAAGACGCTGCAGGGTCACCATCTTAGCCAAGTGTTACTTTAACATTATCTGAACCATGCCCAGCTACGCGCTTTCGTCGTGATAGCACTTTCTCGTGGTATCCACGGGAAGTTCATTCTGATAATGTACATTTTACAGGCTATACACACTCGTATACAGTATTTGCTGCTCTTGGCTTAACACTCATTCGAAGTGTAGTTAAATACTGTGTACGTTTGTGTATAGCCTACGAAATGTACATTATCAGAATGAATTTGCTATGGGTGCCACGAGATAGTGCAGTCACCACGACCCATTGTATAGCTGCACGTAGACCAGATAATTTTCCTGTATCACTTTCATAATATCATGAGCCTGAAGTGGTTCGAAAACTAGTTAACGGTATAGAAAATAAAATTTCCTGGCAGATTAAAACTGTGTGCCCGACCGAGACTCGAACTCGGGACCTTTGCCTTTCGCGGGCAAGTGCTCTACCACCTGAGCTACCGAAGCACGACTCACGTCCGGTACTCACAGCTTTACTTCTGCCAGTATCTCGTCTCCTACCTTCCAAACTTCACAGAAGCTCACCTGCGAACCTTGCAGAACTAGCACTTCCGAAAGAAAGGATATAGCGGAGACATGGCTTAGCCAGAGCCTGAAGGATGTTTCCAGAATGAGATATTCACTCTGCAGCGGAGTGTGCACTGATATGAAACTTCCTGGCAGATTAAAACTGTGTGCCCGATCGAGACTCGAACTCGGGACCTTTGCCTTTCCCGGGCAAGTGCTCTACCATCTGAGCTACCGAAGCACGACTCACGTCTGGTACTCACAGCTTTACTTCTGCCAGTATCTCGTCTCCTACCTTCCAAACTTTAAAGAAGCTCTCCTGCGAACCTTGCAGACCTAGCACTCCTGATAGAAAGGATGTAGCGGAGACATGGCTTAGCCACAACCTGAAGGATGTTTCCAGAATGAGATTTTCACTCTGCAGCGGAGTGTGCGCTGATATGAAACTTCCTGGCAGATTAAAACTGTGTGCCCGACCGAGACTCGAACTCGGGACCTTTGCCTTTCGCGGGCAAGTGCTCTACCATCTGAGCTACCGAAGCACGACTCACGTCTGGTACTCACAGCTTTACTTCTGCCAGGAACTCGTTTCCTACCTTCCAAACTTTACAGAATCTGCCAGGAAGTTTCATATCAGCGCACACTCCGCTGCAGAGTGAAAATCCCATTCTGGAAACATCCTTCAGGCTGTGGCTAAGCCATGTCTCCGCTATATCCTTTCTTTCAGGAGTGCTAGTTCTGCAAGTTTCGCAGGAGAGCACATGGCAGACTACTGTCCATTGGTAGAATATTACGAAAATGCAGTCTACAAAGCAGACGACTTACCAGCCACTAGCGTGTCACCTCCAAGAATATTGCTCAAGCGTGTATGTCCCATTCCAAATAGGACTAAAAACGTATATTCCGAGACTTTTCTGCGATATTCATCGAGAAGCCTCAGCAACTACGTAGTCCAGACCATTACACAGAAACCGTCTTCAACGGCATAATAACCATGCCTCCAATCACGGATTAACGCAGCATACTTAACCAGCGGAAAAATGATCCTGTCAGAGCTCAAAAAAGACAAATATTTTCCTGTTCAAAAGACTGAGAGAAAAGTGGTAAATCTGCTGAGTCAATCCTCATTCTGCTTTCCTCACAAAAAATTTTGGCATGCGAACGTATTCGCTCTCTTTCAACACAGAACACAGTCCGCAGCTCGTGGTCGTGCGGTAGCGTTCTCGCTTCCCACGCCCGGGTTCCCGGGTTCGATTCCCGGCGGGGTCAGGGATTTTCTCTGCATCGTGATGACTGGGTGTTGTGTGATGTCCTTCGGTTAGTTAGGTTTACTTAGTTCTAAGTTCTAGGGGACTGATGACCATAGATGTTAAGTCCCATAGTGCTCAGAGCCATTTGAACACAGAACACAAAGCCTTTTAGACTGATAATGAGCTGTTACCTTCCGTATGACGACGAGAAACGCGATTGGAAAGATAAATTGGTATAAAATATGAACGCTGCATTAAAATCCTGAAAGCTGAAAAACGTTATTATTGACAGGCTCTCTATCCTATTGTTTCTCCCATCATAGGGGATCCGCTGTTTTCACGATGTGAGAAGTTTACTTTATTTTAAACTCTGTCCGGATACTGTCCCTGTCGACAATGTCGTCACTTGACTAAACACAGCGAACATTTGTGTGTTATTTTTCTGTGAATTTGTGAATTGTGTGAACGTTGTTGTGCGTATTGTATTTTATCCGTTTGTGTATCATATTTTCTGAAATTGAATTTGGGAACCAGTCATCATTTGCCTAAACGAGCGTGAAAAACAGCCAAAAATCAACACTGAGGCTGGACGGTGTACCACACCAACAGTCGTTAATATTCAGAGCGCATCCAATCCAAGTTGGGCTGCCGTCGTTGTCTCACAAGCTTCGCTTTGAGCGATACCAGTCGGACGTTATCGCCAATACCTAATGTAATGAAAACGCTTTAGTTCTGACACATATCAGTGCGGGAGTAGAGAGCAAGAGCTGGGGTAGGAAACTGCCAGTAAAAACCCATTTACCCAAAGAAATGGAAATTAAATAATTTAACTCAAGATCAGTGCCGCTCTCTACAAAAAACAATGAAATCTACGCAAACTTACTGCCGTCGAGCTTAAAGCAAGTACATACGAATTTGTATCACCACACCGTAGGCCCAAAAGTATCTATAAAACACGCGTTAGTACACCCAACTTTCAATAAACATCTATTCTCTGTCGCGAATAGTCTTGACGTACAGTCGTGGACAAAACGAGCGAGACCCCTCGCCTTTTCTTTATGCTGATCCGCACGGCTTTAAAGTCTGCTACACAGCATAACAGGCAAGGCGACGAAGTGCTACCTACATACTATGCGCAGGCGTGAAATTGACAAACTATCTGAACTTTTTTAGACTGTATTCCATAATTTCTAAGACTATATTAATGCTGATTAGTGTGTTAAATACAACACGTAAACATAAGACAGAACTGAAAGAAGAAACGCTAATTTGTATGAAACGGACGAATAAAAATGAATTTCAGCTTATCCAGATAACAGACAAAGAACCCCAGACCGTTACGAATTAGCAAAATATTATTCGCATTCGCCCGCGAAACGGTCTGTGTCAACGTTCAGACCAGTCATACTGGATTACCATTGCTGACCTACCATGAAAGTGTGCAAATTTAGCAATGCGTGAAGATTCATAACGAAATTCACTTAAACATCATTCAGTGCCACACTTAAGTCAATTCCATTATTGACAGAAGCGGAAAAAGGAGGCAGTATCATGTATGAAATTCTACAAGAGTGTCATATTGACATCCACAGAGCGCCAGTACAGAATAAAGGTAGCGATAAATCGTATTGGGTGCGCGAGAATTTCTTAAAATTGCTTTACTGATATTCTACCTGCCTCCATAGAGATTAGAACCGAAAACAAACCAGACCTTCCTTTCACTATGCTAGCAGACAACCTAGGCAAACAGCCCTCTATTATTACCCCAGACATGAACAAGCCGGCAATTTCGCAATAAAAATCTGCAGTTTCTGTTGCATAGAGCTTTCTGGACTCAAAAACATGAATTTTCTTCCTTTATGTCACCACTTATGCGACAATCATTCGGGATGATTATCGAAATAACAAATTACTGTTATTAGAGAGTAAATTTTGTAGGATAATTCTGCACCACCCCAGGAAATAAACGGCTACATAGCTGCCAAACGTATTCTGCATTGTTTCGAATTCTCCACTAGACTCGCCACAGCCAGAAAACGTTCATTAGCAGAAGTGTTTCTTAAGCTAGCTAGCAATGAGAATGTTCGTACTTCTAAAACGCGGTGGCATTAATACTGGGATGTGAATTACCACGTGTATAGGCAAATACATTCTATTTGCATTCCTGTAAACGTGATTTGGATCGAAAACGTAGCTACGACTAATATGCTTATGTATCGACAGCAACTAGAACATTTCGAATAAAGAGTAGCGGGTGTTATTTATGCGGCCCTCATCTTCAGTGTTTTCGTTGTTAGGATTTCGTCACCTAAACCGGTAAAAACGGAACCCTACTAGTCTCACTTTCTTGACCGTCTATCGGTCTACCCAACCCTTAAAACCCGTTTACCTCCAGAACGGGTGGACATAATAAGCGGAAATGTATCGCACTTCTTGCTGTAACCGGTCCCTTGCTGGTGTAAAAAAGTGAGCTTCTATGTCAACGCAATCAAAAGATACGACGGTTTATGTAAAGAAAATTTACGCGAAAGGTCAAAAAATGGCTTCAAGAACTATGCGACCTAAATGCTTAGGTCATCAGCCCCTAGACCTAGAACTACTTAAACCTAGCTAGCCTAAGGGCATCACAGACATCTATGCCCGAGGTAGAATTCCAACCTGCGACTGAAGCAGCCGTGCGGTTCGTCACTGAAGCGCCTGGAACCGCTCGGCCACCGCAACGCGGCGAAACCCTACTCACCTCATGTATAATGATAATATATACTGTCTAGTGAGGATAAACTGTATTCTCCAGCAACTCAGATCGTTTGATCACGGAACTTTTACGAAGCTACATTCAAACTTTGTCGAAGTCGTCTGCAATATCCATTACAAACACCCTAGGAACTTCGTATGCGATATCCACTTCTGAATACGCTGGCAGATAATGCAGTACTATAACAAGTAGGTGGGAACTTATTGTTATTGGTCCATGCATGACACTTTATTTCAATATCACTTTAACGCGCCTAGGTGTTCGTATATGGCTGAAATTAATGAACAAAAAGTAAATAAACAGTAAACAACTTCGATGTTCAGATCAAGTGAAAGTCACATGTCGTAATTACAACATAATTTCGTTGTTACATCTACATGACTACATCAACAGGATTTCTTTGCAATCCGGACTTACGTGCCTGGCAAAAGGTTCGGATTATTTCTCTACCGTCCCATTCATTAACAGTGTGCGGGAAAAGGGACTACTTAAATCTTTTCTTGCGAGCCTTGAATTACATTATTACTATGGTTTCTTCTTGTGTAAGTACCCTAGGAAATAATGTTTTGGCATTCAGAACATATGGTGGTGATTGAAATTTCGTGAAAAGATCTCGTGGCAACGAAAAACGCATATGTTTTCATGAATGTTACCCCAACTCGATTATCAAATCTGGGATCCTCTCTCCCCTATTTCGTGACATTACAAAGCGTGCTACCGTTCCTTGGACGTTTTTGCGTGCACAGTCAATCACGTCTGTCAAGGATATTATAGCAGTGGACGGACAAACGTAGTGTAGGCAGTGTTTTCAGTTGGCCTGTTGCGTATTCTTAGTGTGCGGCCAATAAAACGCAGTCATTCGTTTGCCTTCCCCACAAAAGTATGTTTTCGATCTTTCCAGTTTAAGTTTTACTGGGTACTGAGATGAACTGACAGTGCTTCGACTTGTGTTTTGTCATGTAACCGAAAGTTAATTATTGTTATTGGACGCAGCTTTCGTGTTTAATGTATTCCTCAGTCAACAACAGTAGACTCCTCGTACACCACACATAACTGTTTCAAAGTATTAAATTGTTACTGATCTTACCATGTTGCAGTGGTCATCTTAACTTGCCGTTTTGAAAAAAAGGAAAATATTTTAGCGAAATGTAGCAACTAAGAAGCGGAGTATCCAAACAAACAAACGTTTCCGGTTTAAGTAGTTGCAGTAGGTCTACTACACAGTAACGTAAATTAGGAGCAAAGTCCATAAGTAGATCCTCATCAGGAAAACCAGCCCTCATAATGCAAAGTGCAACTACAACAAAGAAAGTTTCCAAACATGTCAATGAGTAGTCGAGGAAAGTGGACGCATTCTGTCTACTGAATCCCAACGCACGCAATTTACGAGGGGGCACGCCAAGTGTCAGACCCCGATCTTGCTTTTAACTACGCTCATTGAAAGAGGGGACAAAATAAGCTTAAACTCTACCGCTTCTGAGAAAACGACGGTCAAAGTGTTCAATGCGTTGTTGCTATAGTGTAGATACCGCTTAGCGGTTAAGGATTCAACTGAAGCGGTGGCTCTGCGGCTACCATAGCGAGTTCGGAACTTTGCGCTGCGAGTTCGAAACCCGGTTTTTCCTTTTTTCCCCCCTCACTCTCTGAATTATCTACGAATGTTTATTCCAATTTATGATGAAACACTGTTGTCGTTATTCGTCAGTTAATTTACTGTGTAAAGAAATAAGTTAAAAAGGGAACACACAGTGCGTAGTGGGGCGATCACTCTGTTGTAGAAATAATTCAGAAGCCAAGATCGCTTAAATACTGTCTACTGGATAACCGGTTTCAACACACTAAAGGTGCCATTATCGGATCTAAATGTAGATTAACATTGATAAACCATTTGGATATAACGATACATGAGGCAGACGAGATGATTTTATATCAGCTTGTCTCATTCGTTTATTATTTTTTTAATTCATTAATTACACATAAAGTTAATTGTCGAGTAATGACAACATTATTTCAACATAAATTAGAAAAAAAAAACATTCGAAGATAATTCTGATAGAGAGGCAGGAAAATAAAACAATTAAAAAACCCAATATGGTCTCGAACACGGGAATCAATGCTAAGAAGGAACGACGGTAGCCACTTTTTTTTTTTTTTTTTTTTTTTTCCCTTCTGTTGCCTTTGTTTGCAACATGGCTTGAATAAAAATAAATGTAATTTCCATGGAGAAGGCAGTCTCATAATTGTTGTGGAAATGTAACTGCATCTGTAAATTTCGTTCTCCGTGCGTGGAAAAACGGAAAGAAGCAAACTCATTATTCCTGATAAGTATAATTTCCTTTTTCAGAAGGTAATGAAGTAAAATAGGCTTCTTCTGCTTGATTTTACACTTAATTAACATAAATGTGTCTTCTTGTGAAAAGAAAAAGAAAGAAAGACAGACTAAATAAATGGTGTATACCAGTTTCATCACTGTTTCCCCGAAACCAAAGTAATAGATACACATAGGCTTAATTGGTCTATACTGATGATCTTCTCTGACTACATTCTGTTGGAAATCGTCCTCCTGCTACTTGAAGTACAAACTTTAACCAAAAATCATTCGTCTAATATACGAAATGCTTGGATGTGCAATGTAAATTACGCATTTCTATTGGTTACAGGATTGTTTTAGTTAAAAAGTTTGCGTAATTTTCTTTGTATTTTTTAGTACACATCAACTTGTGGTGCTCAGTTGTAAGGTATACCCAGAAGTCCTCCCTACTGCTTGATTCTTTTGTTAGGACGTAATGCATCGTTTGGCCTTTCAACCAGTTAATTGCATTTCGTTTTGTTTTAGGGTAAGGTATACCGTCAGGGGTTAAAAATTCAGCAGGCGTAACGGCGTTGGGCGTAGTTCTGCTGATGCTCGCTATCTTTTGTCTTATGTAGAGCCATATTTCTTTTACCCTGTCACACAGCAATCTATGCTCTTCGGTATCTGGTATTTTACATAATGGACACAGCGGTGACTCGGCCAATCGAATAGAGTGAAGTTTAGAGTTCGTCGTAATTTTTCTGTTTACAGCAAAGTACCAGGTCGATTTGACATACGTTGGCAAGTTCCGGCAGTGAATATTTTCCCATATTGTTTCCCAGTTATAACAAGGATACTTTTGTTCTATGTCGTTTCTGGGTTTGTCTTTCATCAAGTTATTATAAAGTTCTTTAACTTTCATGATGTCTGTCCCAGGAATCCTTGCCTGTATATAGCTGTATTCTACGAAAAAGTATTTCAAGTGGTATAGTCCGTTGGGTATGTGTTGGACATTTATAGGTGCACTGACGTCAGCAGGAGCTATTTCGTTTAACAAATGTGCAGCAAGGGTACCACTTGGCTCTTTCCAGTGTTTGTATGTGGTAGCAAGGTATAAGGCTTGCGCTTTTTTGCTGACATCGGTAAGATTTAACCCACCACATTTCGTAGGGAGCATCAGAATGTCATATTTGACTTTGAAAATACGTCCGCGGCTCACAAAGTGTCCTAGTGCAGATGCGATGCTTTTCAACAAAGTCGCAGGTGGTGGCAGAACTTGTGCTACATAATTAACTTTGGATGTGATGTATACATTTGCCACTGTTACTTTTTGAAGTTCATCGAGTTTCCTAATACTATGTGCTTGTACAGAGGCGCGTATGCTGTTAAGTAATTTTCGATAATTCGCAGCAATAGTGTGCTTGATATTTCTTTTAAAATCTATGCCGAGACATTTCATGGTTACAAGCTCGCGTAACAGATCCTGCGTTTGCGTCCCAATTCCACGGCCGATGTTGAAAATCCCCGACTTTGTTCTATTAAGTTTTGCACCAGATGCCTGTTCATATTTTGTTACTATTCGTAGTGCGCTCTGTACTTCAGCGCCATTCACGACTAGGAAGCCAACATCATCAGCGTATGCCTTGCACACGATCTTTTCTCCATGTATTTGTAGTCCTTGTAGATGTTTCATAAGGGAGGCAAGCAGGGGCTCGATGGCGATGGCGAAGAGTGCCATTGACATTGGACACCCTTGCCTAATGGAGCTGGTGACGTCAATCGAACGGCTAATGTGTCCATTGATGACGAATCTAGCTGAATTGTTTGTTAATGTATTTCTTACTACCGCAATGAATCGAGGTGGGAAGCCCATTGCGCCCATGGTGCGAAGGAGAAAACTATGGTTAACTCTGTCGAAGGCTTTGTCAAAGTCGAGTGAGATGAGTGCACATTTTATTTTGCAGACGTCGGCCGTTGAGATTAGGTCCCTGTAATCACAGAGGGTCTGGAGAATTCTTCTGTCTTTGCCCACACTCGTTTGATAAGGGCCAGTGACGCTGGTCATTGTGGTTTTCAGCCTGCGAGCGAGGATGCGGCCAAAGATTTTGTAATCGCTGTTTAAAAGCGTAATTGGCCTCAGAGCGCTTATAGATTTCGTATTCGTAGTTTTTGGCACTAGCACTACGAGTCCCTCACGAAATTCTTTCGGGATGTCATTCGCAGGGTTTAGCAGTTCGTTGCAGATGAGGGTAAACTTGCCTTTTACGAGGCCACTGAATCTGCGATAAAATTCTGCTGGAATTCCATCTGCCCCTGGAGCCTTATTTTTCGTGCTTCCATATATAGCTTCTTCGACATCTTCTTCAGTCACTTCCGAGAGGAGAGTCTGTGCTTCCGTGTGGCATACTTTGCCCTGGAGGTTGATCATTAACTCGTCTTGAAGCTGTTCGTCAACCGGCTGACTAGACATTAAGGATTCAAAATGCTGTACGATTGCCTCTTTAATCTCTCTTTGCTTCGTCAGCTTCCTTCCATCATCAGTTGTTATTTCAGATAATATCTTGCGAGACGCCCTTTTGCTTTCACGAATGACATGATAAATGGAAGTAACCTCGTGCTGGGCTATGTTCTGGGCACGCGACCTTATTTGGTAGCCTTCCAGTTGTTTACGCCGTAGTGCTAAAATTTTTGCTTTAATTTTGTTAATTCTTTCGTGGTTGTCCACAACTGTTGCATCGCACTTGTACAAATCCCTTAGACACTGAAAGTAAAATTCTATAGTTGATTTGTACCAAAAGTTTTTGTCTTTGGAGTAGTTTATGAAAAACCTCCGTATTTTAGGTTTGGCATGTTTCAGCCACCAGTCAGTGCCAGAGTTGTACGAGCTAAATTTGCTTTCACACTCTCTCCATACCTTGTGAAATGCCTCCTGACAAGCATGGTCTTCCAGATGTGACACATTGAGCTTCCATGTGCCTCTACCTCTGAATGTCCCTTGTTTTATCAGATTGATTGTGCATATGTATGCAGCATGATCTGAAAAAACGGTAGGCCATACTTCGGACTGCAAAATAAGGTGTTTCAAATTGTGCGTTACATATATCCTGTCGAGACGGCTCGCCGAGTGACTTGTGGCGTGGGTGAAGCCAGGGGCTGCACCGTGCATATGTTCCCATGAGTCTATTAGTCGTAAGTCATTAACTATACGTTCCAGTTCAGTACACTTGTTGAAATTGGGAGTTTGGTCTTTGGCATGCAAAACACAATTAAAATCCCCTCCTAGGATAAGGTGTTCATATCGAGTTCCAAATAGTGGGACAATTTCTTCTTTATAGAACTCCGTTCTGCGGTGCCTGTTACTGGATCCTGAAGGGGCATACACGTTAATGAGTCGTATTTTGTTTATTGTGGTCGCTATGCCTTTACTGTTTGGTAGTTTTACTACATCTTGGACTACTATGCCCTCCTTTGTGAGCAGAGCCGTGCCCATTTCCGCTCCATGCCCTGGGTTTGTAATGGCGTTGTAGCCAGGTACGTTACCAAGCTCAATGTCTGTCACTTCTTGTAAAAGTATAATGTCACTGTCAGAAGCGTATATAAAATCTTTTAAGTTCTGTAGTTTAAAGGAACTATGAATCTTATTAAGGTTTACTGTCGCGATTTTGTATGCTTGTAGGTCAGACATTCTTCGTTCTACTTGATCTAACTTTAAAAACATTCTTCCGTTTTGTCTCGCAAACGTCAGCTTTAAAACGCGTCTTAATAATATTCACCGGTAGCAAATGTTTCAGCGGTGTGTCCTTGTTCTTTAGAATGTTCGTTCGCGGAGACGTCGTCGTTGAAGATATCAGCCACCTGTGGGGCTAGCTTACAGTCTGTCTTAGTTTCTGAAATTTCTGTCATTTCAGCGTCGGGATTGTTATGGTCGCTTTCGTCTGCCCAGCTGGTTGAGGTTGTCGTCGTGGGTGGGACGAGTGAAGCTTCATGAGAGTGACTCGTTTCTTGAGGGTGGTTGGATGCTGTCTTTGTTGGTTTTCCTTGGACGTCTCGTTTTTCCAGCGCAGAAGGGGAACGCTCCCCAGAAACTGGTGTCGCTTTCGTGTTGCTACAGATCTGTTGGCTTAAGGTACTACCTATTTTCTTCGCTTTTTGTCGAAGTATGGGAGCTGTCTCCTCTGCACCTTTGCGCGCCAGCCGGCGTTTCTTATTTTTCTTCGGAGAATTGCCTCTCGACGGACTTTCTTCAGCATCCAAGTTAGTGTCGCTTTCCTGCAAGGTGTGTCGGTCTTCAGCTTCCGGCGGATCTGCTGCCTTCACAATTGCAGGCGCTTGTGTCGGTGGAACTTCAACTGTTTCCGTAGATTGTCGGGACTCTTGTAAGTCGTCAGCTATGACGGCACTGACGTCCATCGGAATTCCAGTGTTTAGAGAATTTGTATTTGCACACGATTCAGGGGCTGAGGAGACAGTCGGCCGTTCGCGTGCCACGGCGGCGTAGGTTCCTGGCAGTGTTGTCATCGCCGGTGGCCTAGCGGCCTCGCCGGCCGGCAGCTGTGCTACGCGCCGCTGTATACATTCTGCGCGAACGTGCCCAGGCTTGTTACAGGCGGCACAGGTTCGCGGTTGGTCGTCATAAATTACAATCCCTCTATATCCGCAGACATTGATGTACGACGGGATGTGCTTTTGTAACTCTACACGAAGCTGCCGTACGCCATTTAGTACTGGGAATTTATGCGCGCTTGACCATTTCTCGGCAAAGTTGCTAAGCACTCTCCCAAAGGGCGAAATTACAGCATTAATTTGGTCTGTTGTAATCTCAAAGGGTAACTCGAAGATTCGAATCGTGCGAATGCCAAAACCAGCATGTGCAACGGTGACTTCACCAACGTTTCCATCTGAGTGCTTAAATTTCATGACACCTCCGGAAGACTCAACTATTTTCTCGCACAACTCGGAACTACGCATTTTAACAAACACGACACAAGCGACAATCGACAGGTGGATCCCAATTACATCATTAAAGGAAAGCTTCACATCTTCTTCTAGCCAATTTTCTACTTCAAACGACTTGGGTCTGGCATATCGAGGATCAAAAGTAAGTTTCAACGTATCTTTTCGACTTGGTTGAGCCATCACTGCATGCTACTCATTACTTCTCGAAGCGTTCTATAACAGAGTTTTAAGCCGCAGCAAGCGCAAGACTTACCACGCGGAAGCACAGACGGCGCAGCGCACACCACACTACGTCCTACCTCCACGCCGTCCGCCGGCGAACTGATCCCACTGAGCCACCGCTTCAATTGCGTTCTCGGCTGCAGATTGTATCTACACTAGAGCAACAGCACGTTGATAACTTTGGCCGTCGTTTTCTCGGAAACGGTCGAGTGTCTGCAGATAAGCCGAAACACAAGTTCGCTTATTTTGTCCTCTCCTTCACTGACAAGGGGAGGCCGCCAATTGTGAAATTCAGATTCGATTCATACTGCGCATAATAAAACCTCATGGCCAGAGGTGTAATGTGGCAAAGCACCAAGATGCACTTCTCAGCCGTTGTCGAGAAAATCGAGTTAGAAGAAACCGCTGCGGTGAAATACTCTCTACGATTAATAACTTTCTACAGCGTCATGGCGCAGCGGTAAGCGCTCGAGTTCGTAATCCGAAGGTCGACGGATCGACTCTCGCTCCATGCAACTTTTTTTTTTTTAGTATTTGTTTTTTGTAATTCAAATGTGTGTATAAACACACACACACACACACACACACACACACACACACACACACACACACACATATATATATATATATATATATATATATATAATTCCCGGCAACAGGTTGCAACAATTATGCATATAATAAGTTGTTGAAAGTCGTTTGTCGTGGAAAAACTGGCGACTTCGAACATCATTATGTTTTCCGCAAACAAATTTGTATTTCACAAATGTTATTAATTGTCTTCATAATGTTAACCACGTATAGTTAGCGGAAGACGTAGAAACGATATTCCGAAACGAATACGTATAGCGTAAGTCAAACGTTCGAATTAGAATAGAAACCCCACGAACACAAATTTGCTGTGGCAGGTATGAAATATAAACTCCGTTAATCGCTCGTTACACTTGAAGGACAGATGTTGAATGGGCCGAAACGAGCCGCCGCATAACAGCGTAGTTGCCTGCTAACTTCGAAAGAAGGTAGATGCGGTCCCTAGCACAACTTATAACACCGTCGAAAATCAGTGCGGACGTGAGAGCTTTGGTACACCCTGTTAAACAAACGGTAAAATGGAGGCGGTACAATTGGAGAGCGATCCACCTTCACCAACATGCATAAGCAATTCATTAATAGTTTATATATATATATATATATATATATATATATATATATATATATATATATATATTTGAATTACAAAAAAAATAATAATAAAAAAATGTTGCATGGCGTGAGATTCGATCCGGCGACCTTCGGATTACGAACTCGAGCGCTTACCGCTGCGCCACGACGCTGTAGAAAATTATTAATCGTAGAGAGTATTTCACCGCAACGGTTTCTTCTAACTGTCGATTTTCTCGACAACAGCTGAGAAGTGCATCTTGGTGCTTTGCCACATTACACCTCTGGCCATGAGCTTTTATTATGCGCAGTATGAATCGAATCTGAATTTCACATTTGGCGGCCTCCCCTTGTGAGCAAAGTTTCGGGACAATCAGCCTATGACACTTGGCGAGTTCCCCTCGCTCGTCGAGTCGCTTCTTACGCCCGGCGAGAATTATGTATGCCTCCGAGTAAACTGTGCCACCTGGAAACACGGCGAGCGGGGATAAACACGTTTTCCTTCTTATAAGGCAACCCTCTACAGATAAAATTCATGAAGTGTTCTTCAGGTTGCCTCAGATATTTCAGAAATGTTTCTTGCGTCAGGCCTGCCGCATATGCAAAACGTAAACATTTCATTTCATGTAATATTTATCAGGATAAGACATGACAAGAGTGGACCAGTCCCTTCTGAGAAAAATTAGAGATTTTAAGTTGCTCCACTATGTAATGACACGGGTATGGGCTTGCGATCTCTCTTTTATGCCATCGATTTCCGTGTTACACATACTTGGCCACTGCGTTGTGGCTGCCATCGTGGAGGAGGCAGTCTGTTTCCTGCCAGCGCTGTTTCCGCAGCCAATATTAACCGCGACGAATCATTCAGTCAACGCTAAATGGCCCATCTGGCTGAGGCAGACATGGGCGCTATAATAGAACTCCATGCAGAGGGATCTTCAAATGCCGACATAGCAAGAACTATGGGTCTTCACAAGTCGACGGGTAGCCAGGTGGATCAGACGAAAGGAAGAGAGTGGTAACTTGAATGGGAGGCCTCATGGCCGTCGCCGCAAAACAAACAGCAGCTCAGGATCAGCAGATACGCCGTTTCAGTGAGAACCACCCATTTGTCAACGCACGACAAATTCAGCAAACTTTGGGTCTCAATGTTAGCAGTAAGACCGTCACTCCTCGTGTAAGGGAAGGTGGACTGAGAGCAAGAAGCGCTGCTGTGAAAGAGACATTGACTGTTTCCCAAAGAGAAGCTTGCCTTGCTTTTGCTACTGAAAATGGCGACAAACCTCTCCAGTTTTGGAGGCGAGTGATTTTCACGCACCAAAAAGTTTTCTCTACGGCATCATCCGGAAAAGTACTAGTTTACCGGCCTAAATGTGCTAGGTATAATCGAAAATATATTTACAGTTGCCGAAGGAGTGGCAGGTTGTCGGTGCCGGCCGGTGTGGCCGTGCGGTTCGAGGCGCTTCAGTCTGGAACCGCGTGACCGCTACGGTCGCAGGTTCGAATCCTGCCTCGCGCATGGATGTGTGTGATGTCCTTAGGTTAGTTAGGTTTAAGTAGTTCTACGTTCTAGGGGACTGATGACCACAGATGTTAAGTCCCACAGTGCTCAGAGCCATTTGTAGTCGGTAACGGTATGGGCGTGGATATCGGCCGAAGGGTGTGGGCTCCTGTGGGAAGTGGAAGGAAGATTCGATGCGCGCAATTACATATCAATTCTGGAGAACGTGATGTTGCCTGCTGTGGCAGCAAGATTTGGCGATTATCAGATCATGTTCCAACAAGATCGCTCGTCTATTCATATGGCACGTGTGGTTAAGAGGCGGGTCGACGACCATAGTAATATTACTGTAACGGAATGGCCACCTAAAGGAGCTGACACGAATCCCATTGAGAATATCTGGGCAGAAATGGTCAGAGTAATACGAGAAAAGGGCAGTCACCGTCGACTCGCCGACAGCTTTCTGATGTGATTCATGACGCTTGGAATGAGTTACTTGAATTTCCTAGTTATGTGGCTCGAGTTGTGGGCTCAATGCCCAACAGACTTCGAGCTGTTGTGGAAGCCAAAGGAGGCTTCACCAATCAGCTGTTTCAAGCTTTGTTTCTTTCTTCTTCGTCTTTTTTTTTTTTACTTACAGACGTATATTTTATATAATTTCAAGGAAACGCTGTAAATGGAATGTGGACTGATTTTTGAGGCTTCATTTTGTGACGGCTAAACAGTGCTGCATCATGGGACCCGCTATTTGTCCACATGTGGCTGAACATCAGAGATGTAAAAAATTTTGAGGTGCCGAAGTTCTCTGGAAGAATAACGTCTTTTAGACAAGGAGATGATTTTTAGTTCATTTCATTTTAACCATTCACACTATGATTTGACATTCTAATCTTTGATTTCATTTTATTATTATGTATCTTTTCTCCAGTGAAAGTCAACGGTAGTAAGTTTCAAGATATGAAGAATAACTGGAAGTTTCTAATTTGTGGAAAGCGTATTTAACAGTTAATATTTTCGACAAATCTGTAGTTATAGGACATATTAAGAAGCGAGTCAAAAATGGCATTGTGGAATGATCAGGTTGGTTTCTAAAGGGTAACGACGATAAAATAGCAAATATGAAACTATGGGTAACAACTATTGTTGATGGTGAGGAGCCATAATCGATATGTCACTTTTCCGTAATTGTATTTCTGAAGTTTATCGTCAATCCTAGGACTGACACCGATACTCTGTTTTACGTAAAGAATACAACCCTCAAAATTTATTTATCAGCGCAGAATATTAAATCACAGTTTATAGATCAGGAACCTAATCCAACTGCCTTTAATTTTATTTTCACGGATGACATTGAGACAGTAAATAACAAGAGAAATAAGAAAACTCTCAGAATCAATATAGAGAATTCAAGTATCATGTGAATTCAAAAGTTTGCTATAATAGCGATTAATTGCTTTTTACAGACCCCTTCATGCCTACGTTTTCCGTCAGACAGACAATGTTTGAAACTAGGACTAACGAGGTAAACAATTTTTCCACAAATTGTCAAATTGGAAGTCGGAGAGCCAGTTACATAAATTACGATGACAACAAACGTTTTTCAAGTAAACTGATCACAGGAGGCATCCAACGCATTTATTGTGAGTTACATGCACAGTATGTAAACTGGCAACGCCACCAACACACAATACCACTAACTAGGGAACATCCCCATCGCACCGCCCTCAGATTTAGTTATAAGTTGATACAGGGGATAGGCCTTGAAAAACTGAACACAGATCAATCGAGAAAACAGGAAGAAGTTGTGTGGAAGTATGAAAAAAATAAGCAAAATATACAAACTGAGTAGTCCATGCGCAAGATAGGCAACATCAAGGATAGGGTGAGCTCAGGAGCGCCGTGATCCCGTGGTTAGCGCACGCAGCTGCGGAACGAGAGGTCCTTCCGTCAAATTTTCCCAGGAGTGAAAAGTTTAATTTTTATTTTCAGACAATTATTATCTGTCCGTCCGTCCGTCCGATGCGAGGTAACCGCGCCGTAGTATGATGACGCTACACCTAAAAAACATCGAAAGACATGACGTCAGTCGACTATAGCGCACGGAAGAGAGAGTATTCCTGCTAATGAGGCTCCCTGGCTGGCAGTTAACTGTTCGCTACTTTGGACGAGAGTGCATTAAATACGTGCGATGCATTGCGTGGGCAATATGAATCCAGCAAATATAGCTCGTGACTCCAATAACAATGTCAATGAATATTTTCCGAACTGTAAGGCATCGGAAAGTTCCTTAAGGGATCGAACGATTGTCGAACATTTGTATGAATATTTCCTACATTTGTTGAATAACAGTACGTGTGGTGATGATTGTCTGAAAATAAAAAAAATCGAACAACTAACCCGAGGGAAGCCTTAAACCAACGACCTCTCGTTCTGCAGCTCCTCACGCTAACCACGCGATCCGGAACCGCGCGACTGCTACGGTCGCAGGTTCGAATCCTGCCTCGGGCATGGATGTGTGTGATGTCCTTAGGTTAGGTACGTTTAAGTAGTTCTAAGTTCTAGGGGACTGATGACCACAGATGTTAAGTCCCATAGTGCTCAGAGCCATTTAACCACGCGACCACTGCGCTCCCGTGCTCAAGCTATCCTTGATGTTGCTTATCATGCACACGGACTACTCAGTTTGTTTGGTTTGAATATTTTTTTCATAGGTCCACACAACTTCTTCCTGTTTTTCGAATGATCTGTGTTCAGTTTTCAAGGCCTATCCACTGTGTCAACTTATAACTAAATCTGAGGAGGGTGCGATGGGGAGGTTCCCTTGTTAGCTATGAAACAACTGTAGCAAAACGGAGCATCCTCGTTATCCATGTGATGGATAAGACGACTAATTCGCAACATAAATGTCAATGTAAGCATCAGTTTCTGTTGGAACGTGCTTCCCGGACCAAATAACATACATTTCCTACGTCGTCAATGCGAATCATGTAGCAAATGTAATTTAAAGGACATAAAAATATCGAGTGAATTTACTAAAATAATTATGAACCACTTGA
Source organism: Schistocerca nitens (assembly GCF_023898315.1). Lineage (NCBI taxonomy): Eukaryota > Metazoa > Arthropoda > Insecta > Orthoptera > Acrididae > Schistocerca > Schistocerca nitens. The sequence continues at coordinate 158,357,530 of NC_064622.1, read as the reverse complement.
ATTTGCATTCAACAGGCAATGTTCAGAAGTCTGGTGTAGGAGTACTGCATGCTCTAATTCGAAACAACAAACATCAACAGAGTAACTATTATTGAACGTCATCAGGTCACTCATCGAGCATTCCTATGCAGTACTGTTACTGGTGACGTGTTATGATGCCTTTATCGTTAACTTCCTAAGAAGAAATGAAAGGCTGAGCCCCACCAAAAGACGTAAACTCGAGGAAAGAGTTGCGTGAACATATTATTTTACATCTGATAAATCCAAAAGTGTGTTTTGGGCTACGAATTCTGCCCCCAGGGTGTGTGCAACACAGCTGGAATTTGTTGCCAACAACTGAGACACCTTTCGGTCACAGTGTAAGAAAATCGAGCAACAAAACTACATCACCTGTGCTACTGCATGATAACGCACTATGTTGATTTGAGAAACAAAGCTATCCAGGAGATTGATAGGAAAGTCGTCTCTCAGGCACATTTGTATTGATAGGGAAGTCCTCTCTCAAGCACTTGTCCCTCTCGTCATATATTTGTAAAATTTTACCTTTCCCACTCTAGATCGATCAACCGTCAAGGCAATTCATTTCTAGACGAAAATACTTTTAAAACTACTCTGGTTTATTGACATCGTTAGAACAAGTAGGTTTCTACAGGCGTAGAATTTGTAAACAACTTTACCATTGTCATATCGTTTTAGATATCGTGAAAGAAAATTCTGCTGCTAATTAATTTCTCTTTGATAATTACTGTTGCGTTTAGTAAACTAATGGAAAATGCAATTAAAATATTCACTGTACTAATACAAACTAAAGTCAGCTTAATACAGAAACATCACGACGGCAGTCTATCTTAATAAAGCATTAAGTTTCTGTGAGACAATTGGGCTTATTTTAACACGAATTAGTAGGATATTACAGACTTTACACTTAGAAAAGATTTGTATTTATTTCATTTCCTGTACGATTCGTAAGTGTTATGAAAATGGGGCTTTTCATAGATAAAATTATGTATTCACAACAACAAAAAAATGTCGGCAGAAAACAAAAGTGGCATTATGAATCTGGCAGTACCGTAAGGTTTTCACTCTGACACTAAGAGTTACTGAAAGTAGCAAGAAGAATTTTGCTCGAGCGTTGTCTTACGATTCCCTTATTACGTTTTTATCTGCCTGCTTGTAGCTGTGCTACAAAAGAATTAAAAATCTGGCTTTCAGCAAGTCTCGAAAGGCGAACAAAAGCAGCTTGCACCTGGTTACTAAGCATGTTACCTGGGGACTGGTTTTTTCTTAAAGCGGGAAGACATCCTTTTGTGGTTCAATTGGCAAATGTCAGTCAGACGTGTGACGTTAGTCTAAGCGTTTCGGTGTGTTGAATTTGTACCAATGATTTTTCTACACGTTTTTTCTGTCCCAAATAGAGTTGAAGTCTCCCATTAGTATTTTCACGTCATCTTGGTGAATTTTGCTCATGGTATTTTCGAGTGTGTTCCAGAATTTTTCAACATTGTCGGTGTTTTTCTTATTTTCGATGTTGGTGGGTTCAAATGGTTCAAATGGCTCTGAGCACTATGGGACTTAACTGCTGTGGTCATCAGTCCCCTAGAACTTAGAACTAGTTAAACCTAACTAACCTAAGGACATCGCACACATCCATGCCCGAGGCAGGATGCGAACCTGCGACCGTAGCGGTCGCGCGGTTCCAGACTGTAGCGCCTAGAACCTCTCGAACACTCCGGCCGTCGATGTTGGTGGGGACACGTGCATTGATGAGTGTATATGTTTTACTGGGGCTCTGAATGACCATAGTCATAAGTCGCTTGTTGACGGGCCAGCCGCGGTGGCCGAGCGGTTCTTGGCTCTTCAGTCCGGAACCGCGCGACTGCTACGGTCGCAGGTTCGAATCCAGCCTTGGGCATGAATTTGTGTGATGTCCTTAGATTAGCTAGGTATAAGTAGTTCTAAGTTCTAGGAGACTGATGACCTCCACTGTTAAGTTCCATAGTGCACAGAGCCATTGGAACCTTTTGATTGTCGATCGGTGTGATTTCTTTGACAGAGTTGATAAATCGGTGTTCGAGAAATGCAATGCCGAAGATTGGTACGCCTTTCGTTACCTTTTGTTGTATTCTGCTCTTGAAGATGCAATGGTTTCCCTAATGCACGGTTTCATTGTCAGTTAGTCGTGGTTCTTGAAGTGCAAGGATGAGAATTTTTTGTCGGTCCATTTCTTTTGTGAGATTATTTAGTTTTCGTGTTTGGATCAAGGTATCGATGTTTACTTTTAAATGCATGTTTTTTGCTTGTAGGGAAATTTACCAGAGATCTTCGATATTCTCTGTCGTGCTAACCTGGACTCCCCAGAATCCGAAAATCCAACTGCCGCCTGTCGACAGCCGGGTTGTGTACCACCTGGGATAAAGTTGACTTTGCTTGCATAGTTTACGTTTGCTTGTGTTTCATTGGTTGTGCTTGGGTGATACCAGGACCGGACAGGACCAGAGGGTGTTGAAGCCTTTGAAAGCAAATATTTTCAGCCAAGCTCATTGAGCTAACACGGTGACCAGAGTAACGGTGATTTTCACTCAGACGTGCCTGGATTTTGCGTTCAACGGATTGAGTAGCCGTTCAGGATTGTGTTAGTATTTGGTTCACCCCTAGTATTTGATTTCCTCGGTACCACCCATATGGGGGAGGGTTTCCACTATCCGCCACACGCGATTATTATTATTATTATTATTATTATTATTATTGTCATTATGTCTCAGCAAATCCCATATGGTGTATCTTCCCACCACTGAAATAGATGTGTATTGTTCGATTCAGTATTTCCATCACATAAATGTGGTTTATAATTACGTTACATTGCTACTAGTAGACATATTTCTCACTTTTTCTTAGACAGTTGCTACCTGTTACTCCATCATAGGAATTTATGTGCGAAGCATTGTTGAAATACAGACGTTCAAATTATCCGATTTCTGTAATTTCATTTCGATACCAGAGCGTTCTAATCGGATTCAGCCAGGTAGTCTTAATGTGGATATCCGACCACGACTGTCATTATATGATAGACTGTGTAAACCACATTCTTTATCGGACTGTTGAATATAGATCACTTATCTATGACAGGACCTGAATTCTTAAACACTGTGGAAAATAATAATCCGATGTGCTTATTACAAATACGTTATTCCAATATAAATATGTGAACTAACGAGATAACAGTTTATTTACAGGAGCAGAACTAATGTTCAAATGTTCAAATGTGTGTGAAATCGTATGGGACTTAACTGCTTAGGTCATCAGTACCTAAGCTTACACACTACTTAACCTAAATCATCCTAAGGACAAACACACACACCCATTCCCGAGGGAGGACTCGAACCTCCGCCGGGATCAGCCACGCAGCTCATGACTGCAGCGCCCCTGACCGCTCGGCTAATCCCGCGCGGCTACTAAAAGTATACTCGTCCACAAAACCCATGTGGACAATTATCTGATAATCGGTCAAGCTTTGCTTTGTCACAGCTCTTTAGGACAAAAGAATGGACAGCTCCCTGCTTTTTGCGTTTCCGATAGCGCCTACGATAAGAATCTGGTGTCATATTATGTTTCAGAGCCGTAAACTGTTTATTTTTTCACCTCATACTAAAACAAAAGCTATGATATGAGACGAGGAAATGACTTATATGCTTCTCAGGAACTTAAGTTTTTCGCGTTAATTTTCTCACTTCATTCTAAAACAAGGACGTTAATATGAGAAGAGGAAATGAAATATACGCTTCCAAGACATATTATTTCCTTGTGTGCTACTACTGCATACATGAAAGCCCTGCAGTTAATTTTTGTATGTTGGATAAATTTTGATATCACCTCACATTCCTTTGTGAGAAGGTTCCTATTTTCTTAGGATTCAAATAGAGTGGACATTTCATCACTGGTTAATATTCTCATGACTAATGACATGATACCCGTTGCAATTGCTCCATGGCACCTGTGAGTAGAGTCTCACGTTGGTTACTATAAGAACACGCAGGCAGTGATATCCGCTCACTGCAGTCAGAGCCAAGGTGATTTCTTTCTGTTTATGGCGAAGCGTCTGCTGCAGTGTCCACGCTCAGCCAACATAAACAAATCGCGGCGGCATTGGGCAGTGCTGATCGCTGCGCTTGTCGCAGGCCTCGACAACAAGAGCGCACTCTCTGCTAACGATACTATGGAGTTAATACATCTTACTTAACGTAATATGCAGGACGTGGGTTAGGTGAAAATTCAGTTTGTAACTTCCCATCGCATTAACATACTTTACAGTCATATTTGATGCCCGGTTGTCTGTCTGATGTTAATAGTATTGATTCAGATTGTGCATTAACACGAAAACTCACTCACACACACACACACACACACACACACACACACACACACACACACACACACACACACACGCACACACTCATTGATTCCAGTGAGGGTGACAACTACTGTGTGTTGAACAACACATGCACCAGTCAGTTCCTCAGTTGGCGTCGAGTGGATGAGTTTTTTCAATTACCTTGCATTGCAAGAATTGTATGTAAGAGCCTGAAAGTATATGGACTTGTATCCTAAAGAGCTGCGACAAAGCAAAGCTTGACCGATTATCAGATAATTGTCCACATGGGTTTTGTGGACGAGTATACTTTTAGTAGCCGCGCGGGATTAGCCGAGCGGTCAGGGGCGCTGCAGTCATGAGCTGCGTGGCTGATCCCGGCGGAGGTTCGAGTCCTCCCTCGGGCATGGGTGTGTGTGTTTGTCCTTAGGATGATTTAGGTTAAGTAGTGTGTAAGCTTAGGTACTGATGACCTTAGCAGTTAAGTCCCATACGATTTCACACACATTTGAACATTTGAACATTAGTTCTGCTCCTGTAAATAAACTGTTATCTCGTTAGTTCACATATTTATATTGGAATAACGTATTTGTAATAAGCACATCGGATTATTATTTTCCACAGTGTTTAAGAATTCAGGTCCTGTCATAGATAAGTGATCTATATTCAACAGTCCGATAAAGAATGTGGTTTACACAGTCTATCATATAATGACAGTCGTGGTCGGATATCCACATTAAGACTACCTGGCTGAATCCGATTAGAACGCTCTGGTATCGAAATGAAATTACAGAAATCGGATAATTTGAACGTCTGTATTTCAACAATGCTTCGCACATAAATTCCTATGATGGAGTAACAGGTAGCAACTGTCTAAGAAAAAGTGAGAAATATGTCTACTAGTAGCAATGTAACGTAATTATAAACCACATTTATGTGATGGAAATACTGAATCGAACAATACACATCTATTTCAGTGGTGGGAAGATACACCATATGGGATTTGCTGAGACATAATGACAATAATAATAATAATAATAATAATAATAATAATCGCGTGTGGCGGATAGTGGAAACCCTCCCCCATATGGGTGGTACCGAGGAAATCAAATACTAGGGGTGAACCAAATACTAACACAATCCTGAACGGCTACTCAATCCGTTGAACGCAAAATCCAGGCACGTCTGAGTGAAAATCACCGTTACTCTGGTCACCGTGTTAGCTCAATGAGCTTGGCTGAAAATATTTGCTTTCAAAGGCTTCAACACCCTCTGGTCCTGTCCGGTCCTGGTATCACCCAAGCACAACCAATGAAACACAAGCAAACGTAAACTATGCAAGCAAAGTCAACTTTATCCCAGGTGGTACACAACCCGGCTGTCGACAGGCGGCAGTTGGATTTTCGGATTCTGGGGAGTCCAGGTTAGCACGACAGAGAATATCGAAGATCTCTGGTAAATTTCCCTACAAGCAAAAAACATGCATTTAAAAGTAAACATCGATACCTTGATCCAAACACGAAAACTAAATAATTTCACAAAAGAAATGGACCGACAAAAAATTCTCATCCTTGCACTTCAAGAACCACGACTAACTGACAATGAAACCGTGTATTAGGGAAACCATTGCATCTTCAAGAGCAGAATACAACAAAAGGTAACGAAAGGCGTACCAATCTTCGGCATTGCATTTCTCGAACACCGATCTATCAACTCTGCCAAAGAATTCACACCGATCGACAATCAAAAGGTTCCAATGGCTCTGTGCACTATGGAACTTAACAGTGGAGGTTATCAGTCTCCTAGAACTTAGAACTACTTATACCTAGCTAATCTAAGGACATCACACAAATTCATGCCCAAGGCTGGATTCGAACCTGCGACCGTAGCAGTCGCGCGGTTCCAGACTGAAGAGCCAAGAACCGCTCGGCCACCGCGGCTGGCCCGTCAACAAGCGACTTATGACTATGGTCATTCAGAGCCCCAGTAAAACATATACACTCATCAATGCACGTGTCCCCACCAACATCGACGGCCGGAGTGTTCGAGAGGTTCTAGGCGCTACAGTCTGGAACCGCGCGACCGCTACGGTCGCAGGTTCGCATCCTGCCTCGGGCATGGATGTGTGCGATGTCCTTAGGTTAGTTAGGTTTAACTAGTTCTAAGTTCTAGGGGACTGATGACCACAGCAGTTAAGTCCCATAGTGCTCAGAGCCATTTGAACCATTTGAACCCACCAACATCGAAAATAAGAAAAACACCGACAATGTTGAAAAATTCTGGAACACACTCGAAAATACCATGAGCAAAATTCACCAAGATGACGTGAAAATACTAATGGGAGACTTCAACTCTATTTGGGACAGAAAAAACGTGTAGAAAAATCATTGGTACAAATTCAACACACCGAAACGCTTAGACTAACGTCACACGTCTGACTGACATTTGCCAATTGAACCACAAAAGGATGTCTTCCCGCTTTAAGAAAAAACCAGTCCCCAGGTAACATGCTTAGTAACCAGGTGCAAGCTGCTTTTGTTCGCCTTTCGAGACTTGCTGAAAGCCAGATTTTTAATTCTTTTGTAGCACAGCTACAAGCAGGCAGATAAAAACGTAATAAGGGAATCGTAAGACAACGCTCGAGCAAAATTCTTCTTGCTACTTTCAGTAACTCTTAGTGTCAGAGTGAAAACCTTACGGTACTGCCAGATTCATAATGCCACTTTTGTTTTCTGCCGACATTTTTTTGTTGTTGTGAATACATAATTTTATCTATGAAAAGCCCCATTTTCATAACACTTACGAATCGTACAGGAAATGAAATAAATACAGATCTTTTCTAAGTGTAAAGTCTGTAATATCCTACTAATTCGTGGTAAAATAAGCCCAATTGTCTCACAGAAACTTAATGCTTTATTAAGATAGACTGCCGTCGTGATGTTTCTGTATTAAGCTGACTTTAGTTTGTATTAGTACAGTGAATATTTTAATTGCATTTTCCATTAGTTTACTAAACGCAACAGTAATTATCAAAGAGAAATTAATTAGCAGCAGAATTTTCTTTCACGATATCTAAAACGATATGACAATGGTAAAGTTGTTTACAAATTCTACGCCTGTAGAAACCTACTTGTTCTAACGATGTCAATAAACCAGAGTAGTTTTAAAAGTATTTTCGTCTAGAAATGAATTGCCTTGACGGTTGATCGATCTAGAGTGGGAAAGGTAAAATTTTACAAATATATGACGAGAGGGACAAGTGCTTGAGAGAGGACTTCCCTATCAATACAAATGTGCCTGAGAGACGACTTTCCTATCAATCTCCTGGATAGTTTTGTTTCTCAAATCAACATAGTGCGTTATCATGCAGTAGCACAGGTGATGTAGTTTTGTTGCTCGATTTTCTTACACTGTGACCGAAAGGTGACTCAGTTGTTGGCAACAAATTCCAGCTGTGTTGCACACACCCTGGGGGCAGAATTCGTAGCCCAAAACACACTTTTGGATTTATCAGATGTAAAATAATATGTTCACGCAACTCTCTCCTCGAGTTTACGTCTTTTGGTGGGGCTCAGCCTTTCATTTCTTCTTAGGAAGTTAACGATAAAGGCATCATAACACGTCACCAGTAACAGTACTGCATAGGAATGCTCGATGAGTGACCTGATGACGTTCAATAATAGTTACTCTGTTGATGTTTGTTGTTTCGAATTAGAGCATGCAGTACTCCTACACCAGACTTCTGAACATTGCCTGTTGAATGCAAATTCAAGTGGTTCATAATTATTTTAGTAAATTCACTCGATATTTTTATGTCCTTTAAATTACATTTGCTACATGATTCGCATTGAAGACGTAGGAAATGTATGTTATTTGGTCCGGGAAGCACGTTCCAACAGAAACTGATGCTTACATTGACATTTATGTTGCGAATTAGTCGTCTTATCCATCACATGGATAACGAGGATGCTCCGTTTTGCTACAGTTGTTTCATAGCTAACAAGGTAACCTTCCCATCGCACCCTCCTCAGATTTAGTTATAAGTTGACACAGTGGATAGGCCTTGAAAACTGAACACAGATCATTCGAAAAACAGGAAGAAGTTGTGTGGACCTATGAAAAAAATATTCAAACCAAACAAACTGAGTAGTCCGTGTGCATGATAAGCAACATCAAGGATAGCTTGAGCACGGGAGCGCAGTGGTCGCGTGGTTAGCGTGAGGAGCTGCAGAACGAGAGGTCGTTGGTTTAAGTCTTCCCTCGGGTTAGTTGTTTGATTTTTTTTATTTTCAGACAATCATCACCACACGTACTGTTATTCAACAAATGTAGGAAATAATCATACAAATGTTCGACAATCGTTCGATCCCTTAAGGAACTTTCCGATGCCTTACAGTTCGGAAAATATTCATTGACATTGTTATTGGAGTCACGAGCTATATTTGCTGGATTCATATTGCCCACGCAATGCATCGCACGTATTTAATGCACTCTCGTCCAAAGTAGCGAACAGTTAACTGCCAGCCAGGGAGCCTCATTAGCAGGAATACTCTCTCTTCCGTGCGCTATAGTCGACTGACGTCATGTCTTTCGATGTTTTTTAGGTGTAGCGTCATCATACTACGGCGCGGTTACCTCGCATCGGACAGACGGACGGACAGATAATAATTGTCTGAAAATAAAAATTAAACTTTTCACTCCTGGGAAAATTTGACGGAAGGACCTCTCGTTCCGCAGCTGCGTGCGCTAACCACGGGATCACGGCGCTCCTGAGCTCACCCTATCCTTGATGTTGCCTATCTTGCGCATGGACTACTCAGTTTGTATATTTTGCTTATTTTTTTCATACTTCCACACAACTTCTTCCTGTTTTCTCGATTGATCTGTGTTCAGTTTTTCAAGGCCTATCCCCTGTATCAACTTATAACTAAATCTGAGGGCGGTGCGATGGGGATGTTCCCTAGTTAGTGGTATTGTGTGTTGGTGGCGTTGCCAGTTTACATACTGTGCATGTAACTCACAATAAATGCGTTGGATTCCTCCTGTGATCAGTTTACTTGAAAAACGTTTGTTGTCATCGTAATTTGTGTAACTGTCTCTCCGACTTCCAATTTGACAATTTGTGGAAAAATTGTTTACCTTCTTAGTCCTAGTTTCAAACATTGTCTGATAGAAAATGTAGGCATGAAGGAGTCTGTAAAAGCAATTAATCGCTATTATAGCAAACTTTTGAATCCACTGGACACTTGAATTCTATATATTGATTCTGAGAGTTTTGTTATTTCTCTTGTTATTTACTGTCCCAAAGTCATCCGTGAGAATAAAATTAAAGGCAGTTGGATTAGGTTCCTGATCTATAAACTGTGATTTAATATTCTGCGCTGCTAAATAAATTTTGAAGTTTGTATTCTTTACGTAAAACAGAGTATCGATGTCAGTCCTAGGATTGACGATAAACTTCAGAAATACAATTACGGAAAAGTGACATATCGATTACGGCTACTCACCATCAACAATAGTTGTTACCCATTGTTTAGTATTTGCTATTTTACCGTCGTTACCCTTTAGAGGCCAACCTGATCTTTCCACAGTGCCATTTTTACTTGCTTCTTAATATGTCCTATAACTACAGATTTGTTGAAAATATGAACTGTTAAATACGCTATTCCACAAATTAGAAACTTCCAGTTATTCTTCATATCTTGAAACTTACTACCGTTGACTTTCACTGAAGGAAAGATACGTAATAATAAAATGAAATCAAAGATTAGAATGTCGAAGCATAGTGTGAATGGTTAAAATGAAATGAACTAAAAATCATCTTCTTGTCTAAAACACTTTACTCTTCCAGAGAACTTCGGTACCTCTCAAAATTTTTTCAGCTCTGATGTTTAGCCACATGTGGAAAAATAGCGGGTCTCATGATGCAGCACTGTTTAGCGGTCACAAAATAAAGCCTCAAAAATCAGTAAATAAAACTATTCTTGTACAGTTGCTCCGAATCGCATATACCAACCGCCCTTTGCTGCGACAACTACTCAAAGTCTATTGGGTATTTGATTTTGTTCTGCTTTTTCGGGCCTCCTTACCTCTCCTTCTAGCCCAACCTTTGTTCTGCAATTACGTCTTCATCGGGGAGCTTCTCCTCAACATTTTTATTTTGTGCTGAACTGTTTTGTACCCTTCTTGCATACACACGTGTGTCACGTATTTTATAGAGACTGAATGAATATATAAGGTGAGTATTTCTTCTCTTATCAAATTAAATATTACATATCTTGCTGTGAATTAATTTGTTTGTCCCCATTCCACTTATTGCGTTTCCTTGAAATTATATAAAACATAAGTCTGTAAAAAAAAATCGCGTATAGCCTCCTTTGGCTTCCACAACAGCTCGAAGTCTGTTGGGCATTGAGCCCACAACTCGAGCCACAGAACTAGGAGATTCAAGTAACTCATTCCAAGCTTCATGAATTTGCTGATTTGTCGTGCGTTGACAAATGGGTGGTTCTCACTGAAACGGCGTATCTGCTGATCCTGAGCTTGCGTTGTTTTGCGGCGACGGCCATGAGGCCTCCCATTCAAGTTACCACTCTCTTCCTTTCGTCTGATCCACCTGGCTACCGTCGACTTGTGAAGACCCATAGTTCTCGCTATGTCGGCATTTGAAGATCCCTCTACATGGAGTATTATAGCGCCCTTGTCTGCCTCAGCCAGATGGGCCATTTAGCGTTGACTGAATGATTCGTCGCGGTTAATATTGGCTGCGGAAACAGCGCTGGCAGGAAACAGACTGCCTCCTCCAAGATGGCAGCCGCAACGCAGTGGCCAAGTATGTGTAACACGGAAATCGATGGCATAAAAGACAGATCGCAAGCCCGTGCCCGTGTCATTACATAGTGGAGCAACTTAGAATCTCTAATTTTTCTCAGAAGTGACTGGTCCACTCTTGTCATGTCTTATCCTGATAAATATTACATGAAATGAAATGTTTACGTTTTGCATATGCGGCAGGCCTGAGGCAAGAAACATTTCTGAAATATCTGAGGCAACCTGAAGAACACTTCGTGAATATTATCTGTAGAAGGTTGCCTTATAAGAAGGAAAACGTGTTTATCCCCGCTGGCCGTGTTTCCAGGTGGCGCAGTTTACTCGGAGGCATACATAATTCTCGCCGGGCGTAAGAAGCGACTCGACGAGCGAGGGGAACTCGCCAAATGTCATAGGCTGATTGTCCCGAAACTTTGCTCAGTGAAGGAGAGGACAAAATAAGCGAACATGTGTTTCGGCTTATCTGCAGACACTCGACCGTTTCCGAGAAAACGACGGTCAAAGTTATCAACGCGCTGTTGCTCTAGTGTAGATACCTTCTGCAGCCGAGAACGCAATTGAAGCGGTGGCTACCGTCGTTCCTTCTTAACACTGATTCCCGTGTTCGATACCATATTGGGTTTTTTAATTATTTTATTTTCCTGCCTCTCTATCAGAATTATCTACGAATGTTTTTTTCTGAGTTATGTTGAAATAATGTTGTCATTATTCGCCAATTAACTTTATGTGTAATTAATGAATTAAAAAGTAATAAACGAATGAGACAAGCTGATCTAACATCATCTGGGCTGCCTCATGTATCGTTATAACCAAATATTTTATAAATGTTAATCTACATTCAGATCCGATGATGGCACCTTTAGTGTGTTGAAACCGGTTATCCAGTAAACAATATTTAAGCGATCTTGGCTTCTGAATTATTTCTACAACAGAGTGATCGCCCCACTAAGCACTGTGTGTTCCCTTTTTAACTTATTTCTTTACACAGTAAATTAACTGACGAATAACGACAACAGTGTTTCAACATAAATTGGAATAAACATTCGTAGATAATTCAGAGAGTGAGGGGAAAAAAAAGGAAAAACCGGGTTTCGAACTCGCAGCGCAAAGTTCAGAAATCGCTATGGTAGCCGCAGAGCCACCGCTCCAGTTGAATGCTTACCCGCTAAGAGGTGTCTACACTATAGTAACAGCGCATTGAAAACTTTGACCGTCGTTTTCTCAGAAGCGGTAGAGTGTAAGCAGATAAGCCGAGACACGTGTTCGCTTATTTTGTCCCCGCTTTCACTGAGCGAAGTTTCAGCAAGATCGGGGTATTTCCTCGGGAACACAGGAAGAAACCATAGTAATAATGTAATTCAAGGCTCGCAAGAAAAGATTTAAGTGGTCCTTTTTCCCGCACACTGTTAATGAGTGGGACGGTAGAGAAATAACCCTAACCTTCTGCCAGGCAGGTAAGTCCGGATTGCCAAGAAATCCTGTTGATGTAGTCATGTAGATGTAACGACGAAATTATGTTTTAATTACGACATGTGACTTTCATTTGATTTAAACATCGAAGTTGTTTGCTGTTTCAAAATGGTTCAAATGCCTCTGAGCACTATGGGACTCAACTGCTGTGGTCATAAGTCCCCTAGAACTTAGAACTACTTAAACCTAACTAACCTAAGGACATCACACACATCCATGCCCCAGGCAGGATTCGAACCAGCGACCGTAGCAGTCGCACGGTTCCGGACTGCGCGCCTAGAACCGCGAGACCACCGCGGCCGGCTCGTTTGTTGTTTATTTACTTTTTGTTCAATAGTTTCAGGCATATACAAACACCTAGGCGCGTTAAATTGATATTGAAATAAAGTGTCATGCGTGGACCAATAACAATAAATTCCCACCTACTTGTTATAGTACTGCAGTATCTGCCAGCGTCTTCAGAAGTGGATATCGCATACGAAGTTCATAGGGTGTTTGTAATGGATATTGCAGACGACTTCGACAAAGTTTGAATGTAGCTTCGTAAAAGTTCCGTGAGCAAACGATCTGAGTTGCTGGCGAATACAGTTTATCCTCACTAGACAGTATATATTATCATTATACATGAGGTGAGTAGGGTTTCGCCGCGTTGCGGTGGCCGAGCGGTTCCAGGCGCTTCAGTGACGAACCGCACGGCTGCTTCAGTCGCAGGTTGGAATTCTACCTCGGGCATAGATGTCTGTGATGCCCTTAGGCTAGCTAGGTTTAAGTAGTTCTAGGTCTAGGGGCTGATGACCTAAGCATTTAGGTCGCATAGTTCTTGAAGCCATTTTTTGACCTTTCGCGTAAATTTTCTTTACATAAACCGTCGTATCTTTTGATTGCGTTGACATAGAAGCTCACTTTTTTACACCAGCATGGGACCGGTTACAGCAAGAAGTGCGATACATTTCCGCTTATTATGTCCACCCGTTCTGGAGGTAAACGGGTTTTAAGGGTTGGGTAGACCGATAGACGGTCAAGAAAGTGAGACTAGTAGGGTTCCGTTTTTACCGGTTTAGGTGACGAAATCCTAACAACGAAAACACTGAAGATGAGGGCCGCATAAATAACACCCGCTACTCTTTATTCGAAATGTTCTAGTTGCTGTCGATACATAAGCATATTAGTCGTAGCTACGTTTTCGATCCAAATCACGTTTACAGGAATGCAAATAGAATGTATTTGCCTATACACGTGGTAATTCACATCCCAGTATTAATGCCACCGCGTTTTAGAAGTACGAACATTCTCATTGCTAGCTAGCTTAAGAAACACTTCTGCTAATGAACGTTTTCTGGCTGTGGCGAGTCTAGTGGAGAATTCGAAACAATGCAGAATACGTTTGGCAGCTATGTAGCCGTTTATTTCCTGGGGTGGTGCAGAATTATCCTACAAAATTTACTCTCTAATAACAGTAATTTGTTATTTCGATAAACATCCCGAATGATTGTCACATAAGCGGTGACATAAAGGAAGAAAATTCATGTTTTTGAGTCCAGAAAGCTCTATGCAACAGAAACTGCAGATTTTCATTTCGAAATTGCCTGCTTGTTCATGTCTGGGGTAATAATAGAGGGCTGTTTGCCTAGGTTGTCTGCTAGCATAGTGAAAGGAAGGTCTGGTTTGTTTTCGGTTCTAATCTCTATGGAGGCAGGTAGAATATCAGTAAAGCAATTTTAAGAAATTCTCACGCACCCAATACGTTTTATCGCTACCTTTATTCTGTACTGGCGCCCTGTGCATGTCAATATGACACTCTTGTAGAATTTCATACATGTTACTGCCTAATTTTTCCGCTTCTGTCAATAATGGAATTGACTTAAGCGTGGCACTGAATGATTTTTAACTGAATTTCGTTATGAATCTTCACGCATTGCTAAATTTGCACACTTTCATGGTAGGTCAGCAACGGTAATCCAGTATGACTGGTCTGAACGTTGACACAGACCGTTTCGCGGCCAAATGCGGATAATATTTTGCTACTTCGTAACGATCTGGGGTTCTTTGTCTTACTGAAACAGTTAAGTCATCTCGATAAGTTGAAATTCATTTTTATTTGTCCAGTTCATACCAATTAGCGTTTGTTCTTTCAGTTCTGTCTTATATTTACGTGTTGTATTTAACACACTAATCAGCATTAATATAGTCTTACAAATGATGGAATACAGTCTAAAAAAGTTCAGATAGTTTGTCAATTTCACGCCTGCGCATAGTATGTTGGTAGCACTTCGTCGCCTTGCCTGTTATGCTGTGTAGCAGACTTTAAAGCCGTGCGGATCAGCATAACGAAAAGGCGAGGGGTCTCGCTCGTTTTGTCCACGACTGTACATACCGCCTGGTAATATGATCACAGTTTACGGTGTTTCCACGGCACTGATTCGCCTTGCACGACGACTACAACATTTAAAAAGTTCTCTTCAAACCTTGAAATGAATAAAACTAAAGAATAATGAAAAAATATGAAATCCGACAATTCCATGCTAATACGTGGACCACACTTAACAGGGATTAGCCATCAATACGAAAAAGTTCAGAATGAAAGTTGACAATTTTAAGTGAAAGAACTTTAACATTCCGTAGAACAGGTGCTTACAGTAATTAATGGTGATAGAGAAAATTAATCAGAATAGCATATAACCCAGTGAGCTGTTTATCCATATAATATTCCCACCGCCCCTTGGCAGATTTCATTGTGTGTTTCCACTGCTACCACTACCACCTATGAAATCAATATTTATACACTACTGGCCATTAAAATTGCTACACCAAGAAGAAATGCAGGTGATAAACGGGTATTCATTGGACAAATATATTATACTAGAACTGACATGTGATTACATTTTCACGCAATTCGAGTGCATAGATCGTGAGAAATCAGTACCCAGAACAACCACCTCTGGCCGTAATAACGGCCTTGATACGCCTGGGAATTGAGTCAAACAGAGCTTGAATGGCGTGTACAGGTACAGCTGCCCATGCAGCTCAACACGATACCACAATTCATCAAGAGTAGTGACTGGCGTATTGTGACGAGCCAGTTGCTCGGCTCGGTCACCATTGACCAGAAGTTTTTGATTGGTGAGAGATCTGGAGAATGTGCTGGCCAGGGCAGCAGTCGAACATTTTCTGTATCCAGAAAGTCCCGTACAGGACCTGCACCATGCGGTCGTGCATTATCCTGCTGAGATGTAGCGTTTCGCAGGGTAGAGCCACGGGTCGTAACACATCCGAAATGTAACGTTCACTGTTCAATGTGCCGTCAGTGCGAGCAAGAGGGGACCGAGACGTGTAACCAATGACACCCCATACCATCACGCCGCGTGATACTCCAGTATGGCAATGACGAATACACGCTTCCGATATGCGTTGACCCCGACGTAGCCAAACACGGATGCGACCATCATGATGCTGTAATCAGAACCTGGATTCTTCCGAAAGAATAACGTTTTGCCATTCGTACACCCCGGCGGGGTCAGGGATTTTCTCTGCCTCGTGATGGCTGGGTGTTGTGTGCTGTCCTTAGGTTAGTTAGGTTTAAGTAGTTCTAAGTTCTAGGGGACTTATGACCACAGCAGTTGAGTCCCATAGTGCTCAGAGCCATTTGAACCATTCGTACACCCAGGTTCGTCGTTCAGCATACCATCGCAGGCGCTCCTGTCTGTGATGCAGCGTCAAGGGTAATAGCAGCCATGGTCTCCGAGCTGATAGTCCATGCTCCTGCAAACGTCGTCGAACTGTTCGTGCAGATGGTTGTTGTCTTGCAACCGTCCCCATGTGTTGACTCAGAGATCGAGACGTGGCTGCACGATCCGTTACAGCCATGCGGATAAGATGCCTGTCATCTCGACTGCTAGTGATACGAGGCCGTTGGGATCAAGCACGGCGTTCCGTATTACCATCCTGAACCCACCGATTCCATATTCTGCTAACAGTCATTGTGAAACCTTCCCGTCTCCTCTATACCTCTTGTGTTATTGATAACCTTCACTTTTACAACAAACTATGTAACCTTTTCTTAGGATTTCTATCTCTTGCTCAATAATAACAAATGAAATCTACCCTTTGAAATTTATTCTCTTTCTCTATCTTCGCATACAAATTTAATTGCTGCTTATTAAAAGTGATTTTCTGATTATTTCGAAGAAACATAGAATGTGTCGTCGTCGTGGCCCTCAGTCTTTATCTGCACTAACCCAAAACTGTTCCTTACCTTTTTACTGTTACTGGAACGCCATCTGACTGCTACATCGACTGCGACATGAATATGTTTACTCTGTTTTACTATACTCTATTAGCTGCTGGTGGGCTTTCATAATAAGTGGCTGTATTTATTACCAAAGCTGATGTTATTCTTTAGTAGGAAAGCTGACGTTATTCTATAATTAATTTGACTGAAATTACGTAATTTATAGTTAAACTTTTTCTTGACAACAATAAAATTTTGCAAAGTTTTACGTTGGTGGTTTTTGGGATGGATTATAATTAGAAATGCAATATTGCTGGCAAAAGTTAATTATATTCTGAATGAAATGAATTTACAAACGTTCAAATGGGACTTACTTTTTACAATAATCTTACAACTAGCAATGCGCAAACATACCTTCAGTAGTCTTGAGTTTCTCAAAAAATTAATTCAATAATATTAGTTCCTCTTATTATAATAGTTAGCTGATATCTCTGTACATCCGTTTATAATCTCTTGTAAATCATAGCTAGTGGCTGGCAGGCACACCGCTCCTCTCAACCTCTCGCTTCAGATCTGCTACCGACTCGCTTCACGTCTCACTTACTACTGACTTCCTACGAACGCTCAAGTGCCGTTTCTGCTGCCAACAATGCTTTCTGGTGCAGACAAACCCTGCTACCATTACAAAATGTATCAATGCGCGGTCTTTCCCCCTCTTTTCTTAAAATGAATCCATACGTGGTCTCTCCCGCCCTTTTAAAAATTATATCAATTTGCAGTCTCTCTTGTCAACAATTCGTTGGTGCAGACATTCCCTGCTACCACAATTATTTCCAACATGACAAATATTAATTATTCCTACTTAATCCTATTAATAACATATAAACATCTTTCATAAATTGTGAATTGACAATAAACAATAGAGATATACACGTCTTACAATTGGATCTCGACCAACCCGAGCAGCAATGTCGCGATACGATAAACAGCAATCGTCATAGGCTACAATCCGATCTTTATCAAAGTCGGAAACGTGATGGTGCTCATTTCTCCTCCTTACACGAGGCATCACAACAACGTTTCACCAGGCAACGCCGGTCAACTGCTGTTTGTGTATGACAAATCGGTTGGAAACTTTCCTCATGTCAATCCGTTGTAGGTGTCGCCACAGGCGCCAACGTTGTGTGAATGCTCTGAAAAGCTAATCGTTTGCATATCACAGTATCTTCTTCCTGTCGGTTAAATTTCACGTCTGTAGCACGTCATCTTCGTGGTGAAGTGGCCAGTAGTGCATATTTAAAATAAATACTTAAATAAAAAATATTACACTGTTTAAACACACTAAAAAGTATACAGATTCGTAGCCCCATAGTCTTGAGAATTTGTACTTGTGAATTTTTAATAGCTATTAAAATTATTATAGAGCTTAAAACGAAAAGCCTGTGGCACATGCAGTACATTGTGATGAGAAAGATGACGGCATACCTCCTAATACCGTGTCGGACCTTCTATTGGCCGGCGTAGTGAGCAGCTCCGACGCGGCATGGACTCAACAAGTCGTTGCAAGTCCCCTGAAGAAATACTAAGGTATGCTGTCTCTATAGACACCCATAGCTGCGAAAGTGTTACCGATTCAGGATTATGTGCACGAACTTCCCTCTCGTTCATGTTCCGTAATAGCTCGGTAGGATACATGTTGGTCTATCAGGATGTCTAGGTCACTCGCAGAAGCTGTCCAGAATGTTTTTCAAACCAATCGCGAACAAGTGTGGCCCTCAGACAAGGCGCATCGTCATCCATAAAAAAATCTACCGCTGTTTGGGAAATTGATGTTCATGAATGGCAGCAAAAGAGCTCCAAAATTCCAGTCAATGACCGCTTCAGTTGGACCAGAGGACTCAGTTTACTCCATGCAAAACACAGCCACCACCAGCTTACACTGCGCCTTGTTCACAACTCGGATCCGTGGCTTCGTGATATCTGAGCAATACTCGAACGCCACTATCAGCTCTTACCACTTGAAATCGGGACTCATATAGCCACGCTACGGTTTTCAAGTCGCCTAGGATTCAACCGATATGGTCACGAACTCAGGAGAGGCGCTGCAGGCGATCTCGTGCTGTTGGCAAAGGCACTCGTGTCGGTCGTCTGCTGACATTGCCCATTAACGCCAAATTTTGCCGCACTGCCCTAACGCATATGTTCGTAGTGAGACCCACACTGATTTTTCCTTGTGTGTTAGCTCTGACTACTCTACGCAAACGTCGCTGCTGTTGGTCGTTAAGTGAAGGCCATCGTGGTGAGAGGTCATGCCTGACGTTTGCTATTGTCGGCACAGGGGCTCTTCACACTGCGGATCTCGCAATATTGAATTCCCTAACAATTTCTGAAATGGAATGTCCAATGCGACTAGCTCGAAGTATCATTCCGCATTCAAACTCTGTTAATTCCCATCGTGTGGCTACAAACAGTCAGAAATCCTTTCAAAGGAATCTCTAGAGTATAAATGATATCTCCGTCATGGCACTGCCCTGTTATACCTTGTGTACGAGATACTATCGTTATCTGTACATGTGCATATCGCTATACGATGACTTCTGTCACTCTCTGTACCTTACGTAGAGCATGGAGAGCTTAGCCGTAAGC
The DNA here is from genome assembly GCF_023898315.1 of Schistocerca nitens. NCBI lineage: Eukaryota > Metazoa > Arthropoda > Insecta > Orthoptera > Acrididae > Schistocerca > Schistocerca nitens. The sequence goes on along the minus strand of NC_064622.1, from coordinate 158,337,989 downwards.
GCAAAACACGTTTCAGAATAAATGCTAACATTATTAGGTTAAAAAACTAGTTACATTTAAGGACCACAGAAAAGGTATTTACACTCATTAATGCCGATACCAAAACGTGATAAGGATAGCACATAACCTGGTTTGCTGCCTATCCATGTAACATCCTCCCCCCCCCCCCTACCCTCTTCTCAACCACCGCGACAGAACCCACTGTTGTTTCTAGTGCTATCACTGCCAACTTTGACGAACGAAGATGATTCATCCAACAAATGTCGATATTTATATATTTGAAATAATTATTTGAATAAAAACTTTTTTTAAAATGGGCTAAAAAGTATAATATACACTCCTGGAAATGGAAAAAAGAACACATTGACACCGGTGTGTCAGACCCACCATACTTGCTCCGGACACTGCGAGAGGGCTGTACAAGCAATGATCACACGCACGGCACAGCGGACACACCAGGAACCGCGGTGTTGGCCGTCGAATGGCGCTAGCTGCGCAGCATTTGTGCACCGCCGCCGTCAGTGTCAGCCAGTTTGCCGTGGCATACGGAGCTCCATCGCAGTCTTTAACACTGGTAGCATGCCGCGACAGCGTGGACGTGAACCGTATGTGCAGTTGACGGACTTTGAGCGAGGGCGTATAGTGGGCATGCGGGAGGCCGGGTGGACGTACCGCCGAATTGCTCAACACGTGGGGCGTGAGGTCTCCACAGTACATCGATGTTGTCGCCAGTGGTCGGCGGAAGGTGCACGTGCCCGTCGACCTGGGACCGGACCGCAGCGACGCACGGATGCACGCCAAGACCGTAGGATCCTACGCAGTGCCGTAGGGGACCGCACCGCCACTTCCCAGCAAATTAGGGACACTGTTGCTCCTGGGGTATCGGCGAGGACCATTCGCAACCGTCTCCATGAAGCTGGGCTACGGTCCCGCACACCGTTAGGCCGTCTTCCGCTCACGCCCCAACATCGTGCAGCCCGCCTCCAGTGGTGTCGCGACAGGCGTGAATGGAGGGACGAATGGAGACGTGTCGTCTTCAGCGATGAGAATCGCTTCTGCCTTGGTGCCAATGATGGTCGTATGCGTGTTTGGCGCCGTGCAGGTGAGCGCCACAATCAGGACTGCATACGACCGAGGCACACAGGGCCAACACCCGGCATCATGGTGTGGGGAGCGATCTCCTACACTGGCCGTACACCACTGGTGATCGTCGAGGGGACACTGAATAGTGCACGGTACATCCAAACCGTCATCGAACCCATCGTTCTACCATTCCTAGACCGGCAAGGGAACTTGCTGTTCCAACAGGACAATGCACGTCCGCATGTATCCCGTGCCACCCAACGTGCTCTAGAAGGTGTAAGTCAACTACCCTGGCCAGCAAGATCTCCGGATCTGTCCCCCATTGAGCATGTTTGGGACTGGATGAAGCGTCGTCTCACGCGGTCTGCATGTCCAGCACGAACGCTGGTCCAACTGAGGCGCCAGGTGGAAATGGCATGGCAAGCCGTTCCACAGGACTACATCCAGCATCTCTACGATCGTCTCCATGGGAGAATAGCAGCCTGCATTGCTGCGAAAGGTGGATATACACTGTACTAGTGCCGACATTGTGCATGCTCTGTTGCCTGTGTCTATGTGCCTGTGGTTCTGTCAGTGTGATCATGTGATGTATCTGACCCCAGGAATGTGTCAATAAAGTTTCCCCTTCCTGGGACAATGAATTCACGGTGTTCTTATTTCAATTTCCAGGAGTGTAATTCCTTCCAACACCATAGAGATTCGTAACCACATACTGCTAGTCCTGAAAATTTGTGCTTGTGAATTTTTAATAGCTATGAAAGTTATTGTAGAATTTAAAACGAGTAACCTGGGGCGCATGTGATAAGGAGGTGAACAATTCGTGCATCAGTTATGTACAGCATGCGTCCTAAGTTCTTCGTTTTAAATCCTAGAACTGTTTTGATAGTTACTAAAAATTCACAAGAACGAGTTTTCAGGACTGCCTGTATGCAAATTGGAATCTGTATTCGGCTAAGAGAAATTATTTTGTACTTCTTAGTCTGTATTACACTAAAAAGATTTAATTTAAATATAGTGTTTTCTGGTTTTTCGTCATATGTACGTCACATTTTTCAACTGATTTCAAATATTTTAATCATATTACAACGGAGATATATGTATAAATTTCAGGACCATTTCAGTTTATCTTCATCTGAGTCAACCGGTACATTACTTCGTCCTACGATTATCTCACGAAGAGACCTTGAAGGTAAATATTGATTCGAGCTCGCTAGGGGACTTACCAGCAACGGTTCTTCCATGAAACTGTCGCAAGTGGAACAGGAAAAAGGGGAATTAGCAGTTCAAATGGTTCAAATTGCTCTGAGCACTATGGGACTCAACATCTGAGGTCATCAGTCCCCTAGAACTTAGAACGACTTAAACCTAACCTAAGGACATCACACACATCCTTGCCCGAGGCAGGATTCGAGCCTGCGACCGTAGCAGTCACGCGGTTCCGGACTGAAGTGCCTAGAACCGCACGGATACCGCGGCCGCCGGAATAGCAGTGATACAAAAAGCACTCTCCGCCACACACCACATAAGAAATGGGGTTAATACTACATTGTCATCGAGTTCTGAGCTAGGTTGAAAGTTCCAAGTCTCTAACTGATCGGGAAATGATAGCGATAAACAGAGTCGCTCCACTACACACGCCGGCCGCGGTGGTCTAGCGGTTCTAAGCGCTCAGTCCGGAACCGCGCGACTGCTACGGTCGCAGGTTCGAATCCTGCCTCGGGCATGGATGTGTGTGATGTCCTTAGGTTAGTTAGGTTTAAGTAGTTCTAAGTTCTAGGGAACTGATGACCACAGATGTTAAGTCCCATAGTGCTCAGAGCCATTTGAACCATTTTCCACTACACACCAGACAAGAAAGGGAGTTAATATTGCACTCTCATCCAGTTCTGAGCTATTTTGGAAGTTTCAGAAAATGATGGTACTCTCCGCCAGTCAGCAGACAATATAGCAAGTTAATATTGCCTTGTCAACCAGTTATGAACTATGCTGAAAGTTTAAGCTCTCTAGCTGACTGGAAAGTTAGTTTAAAGTTAGTTGCAAAATTTGTTTCGAACAGACAGACAAGAGAGCGACACAATAGAATCGGGGCTAAAGCCTGTGACGGGACTGTTGCCGTGGCTGCAGGCAGAGTGCTACTTTTCTCTGCCATGGCTCCAGGGGAGAGAGAGTAGTGGCGAGCTCCACGCCCTGATCACCTTTAACGCCCGGGAAAGATCCGTGGTGCTGATGTTGATAGCAGCTTAAGTGGAGCTGGGGCCGTCCTGTGAGGGACTGGAAGGAGGAAAAATCCCTTCTCCTAGCCGGGGTCGAACGCGATACTTCCACGGACGAAGACTAGTCCTCTTGTTGTGTCGATTCCCTAAGGTCTCGACACAATGAGTGGCTAGGTGCACGCGAAACTAACGCAGACGGGCGTAAATTCTGAAACAGGAGACTGGATGAAAAACTATAAAGAAAAGAAGAGAGATTGTCATCTACTTAACTTTTAATGATGTTCTTCTTGTTGAAATACATCTCTTGCATAGTAGTAAGCAATTAGCAATGATACACATGGCGCCTTGCTAGGTAGTAGCGATGGACTAGCTGAAGGCTATTTAATCTGTCTCTCGGCAAATGAGAGGAAGACGTGATACGTCTTGTCGCAAGCTATGTCGTCCGTACAACTGGGGCGAGGTCAAGTCCGTGTCTTGTGACCTGCCCTGTGGTGGCGCTACGTTTGCGAATACACAGTGGCGACACGCGGGTCCGACATGTACTACAGGACCGCGGCCGATTTAAGTTACCACCTAGCAAGTGTGGTGTCTAGCGGTGACACCACACCTCTAACCCGCTAAACGCTCTGTTTATTCATGGTGTAGCAGAAAGGAATTTATGCTGTTTAAACTTTAAGAACTCGAACGAAAACAAAAACTATGAAATTTTAATTTCCATAGATGGTCACGACATTAATGATGTTTTGTAAGGTGGCAATGGCCTTGCACCTTAACGAGTGCATTTAACGTGAGATTTGAGGTTTTGTTGGAGTAATACTCTAAATTATGGTGTAGGAAATCTATGTGGAAACGCATCGGCACGCGAGAATTCCGCGATTTTGTAATTATAAGATTTTGCGGAAAGGCAGTACGTGAGACAGAGGTCGGCTACGTCCCCGCCTAGTCGCCGAAGGCCACAGACTGACAGTATGAATAGTGAACTGGGGGATTTCTGTAATCCGTTTAGAGAGGCCACAGCGGCCGCCAACCTCTGAGGGACGCGTGACTGCAGATGTTCAAGTGTTTACCAAAACAGAGCAGTGGATAGCTGGACGGGCGTTCCTGTGCATTCTCTCGCCTATGTCCCACTAATTTTATGACTTCGAGTAACTCAAGTGGGGCAGGCCAGGAGTTCCGAATAATAAACTTTCAATGCAAGAATCTGTGTTCGCAACGACGGGGAATCTTGCCGGGAAAATCTCGAGTGGTCTCTTGGGAGAAAATTTCCAGTAAACATGTTATTACCCACAGCTGTGGTTCTTCCCGGCCGGCGAGGGCGGAGTTTACTTCTGAAATTTTGTAGAGACAAAATAATTGTGGAAAGGAGTTCTATTCCCAGGCCGTACATTGGTCGGCACTGGAAAACTAGGATTTTGAGAGCTTCTAGCGATGTGATTCGCTCGGTAAAAGTTGAGGTGAGCAAACAAAGGTGAAGAGCGATGTTGCTGGACTCTCAGTAGAGGCCTTCCGTGCTGGGCTCTCGTACTGACAAGGGAACCTCCCCATCGCACCCCCCTCAGATTTAGTTATAAGTTGGCACAGGGATAGGCCATGAAAAACTGAACACAGATCAATCGAGAAAACAGGAAGAAGTTGTATGGAACTATGAAAAAATAAGCAAAATATACAAACTGAGTAGTCCGTGTGCAAGATATATCACATTAAGGTACCTGTTCACTGAGGAGCACCGTGGTCCCGTGGTTACCGTGAGCAGCTACGGAACGGAAGGTCCCTGGTTCAACCCTCCCTCGAGTGAAAAGTTCTAATTTTTTATTTTCAGACAATTATCAAAGTTCACGCACTCAGACATGATCAACTTTGCTCTCCAAAATTCCAGGACATGTTCAGATTTGCTTGGACACATGCAGGATTTGACGGTCTACACACGGAAAAACTTGAAAACGTTAAAAACGTTTGTTTTGACAGAGCACAGGGAAAACTGTGCGACTGTGAAACTGTTGCATTCATTTGTTGCCGTTTATGCGACAAACTCAATGTTTTCATCACTTTTTTGGGAGTTATTATCACATCCACAAGAAAACCTAAATCGGGCCAGGTAGAAGAATCTTTTTACCCATTCGCCAAGTGTGCAAGTTAGGTGGGTCGACAACATATTCCTGTAATGTGACGCACATGCCGTCACCAGTGTCGTATAGAATATTTGAGGCGTATTTTCCTGTGGAGGAATCGGTTGACCTATGAATTTGCGATCAAATGTTTTCGGTTCCTATTGGAGAGGCACGTCCTTTCGTCTACTAATCGCATGGTTTTGTGGTGCGGTCGCAAAACACAGACACTAAACTTATTACACTGAACAGAGACGTCAATGAATGAACGGTCAGATCGTAACTTTGCGAAAATAAAGTAAGTAAAATTTTTGTTCGAGGGAGGACTCGAACCAAGAACCTCTCGTTTCGCCGTTGCTCACTCTATCCACGGGACCACGGCGCTCTTCGTGTTATATAGTCCTAGATGTTAGATATGTTACACTTGGACTACTCAGTTTGTATATTTTGTTTATTTTTTCATAGTTCCACACAACTTCTTCCTGTTTTCTCGATTGATCTGTGCTCAGTTTTTCAAGGCCTATCCACTGTGTCAATTTATAACTAAATCTGAGGGGGGTGCGATGGGGAGGTTCCCTTGTGAGAGGACGTTAGCCAAGTCGTCTCCCCTCTTGGTCTTTCGTTCTGAGAGGACGTTAGTCGCGCCAGCTCATTGCTGACGGAAACATTGTCGCAATTAGAGCAGTCTGGTGTTCGAATACTGTAGGGTTGTACTTTCCGAGACGCCACACGCCGATCGCACGGCCGCGCCGTCGCCGTCGGAGACCGCCGCTACAACAGGAATATTACGGTGAGATCGCTCCAGCTTCGGCCTGTGTTAGGAGTAACGGTAAATAGTTGGATCAATTGCAATTTCTGTATCCACAGAGGTTTCCCGGTACTTTGGAACGTAGTGGTTCTTCGTATATATGTTATAAGAGATCGCGTTTTGGGACCGATTTTAACATATTTACTGTCAATGCCAATTAGCAGGATACTTTGTAAATTGTTCATTGTTTTTTATTCAGTAGTACTGATCTGAAGGTTATAATAAAATTATTGTGATTCAGTAGAGCCTTTACTTTCAGTAGTTGATCCTGAATTCATCCTTTTGCTTTATTTTATTTTTGTGTATGTGTTTGAAGTCATTGAACACCGTAAGTGTTCGTGATCGTTCATGTTTGGAAGTAAAAAATAGGTGTGATTTATCGTCAACACTACCAGCGCAGATTAATTAGGGGTGACAGGGCCACATTTAAATCTAGCGTTATCCATTTTTGCGTACAGTTCCACTCCCAATTTCTCTGTTAGTTGTTTGTCAGGGGCGAACACATGCAAAAATCGGACAAGCAACGGGTGGGATGTTACAGTTTTACAGTTGAAGATACTTAAAATGGCCTCCATCGACCCTATACAGCGTCTGCAACGCTGCGGAACAGATCGATACACGTGTGATATTGTTGCCTTTGGAACGGATTCGCCAGCAGCCACAATCGCCTCTCTCATGTCATCCAGAGTACGTAGCTTTGTAGCGTAGACGGTGTTCCTCAGAATTCCCTACAGGAAGAAGTCTAACGTTGTTAGATCGGGAGATCCCATCGGGAGCTCAACGTTTCCTCATTGGCCTATACACCTCTCAACAAACGTTTCATTCAGGAATTGCTGAACGTCAAGATGATGATGTGACGGTTTCCCATCTTGTTGAAAAGAAAAACAATCTTCATTTAGGCACAATTGGTAAACAGCTGGTACAGTTCGTTTCTGCCATGTGTAAGGTACTTTATCCCTGTCATTGACCCTTCAAAAAATAATGGTCCTACGAGTTGACGGATTATTTCTCACCCAGTATACACAGTTATGGATATTGATAGTTCCATTCAGTTTGAACGTCGTCTCATCTGATTAAACAATGACATTAGTCAACTGTTCACTGTCGCAAATCCATTCGCATAATTCGAGGCGCCTATTCACATCGTCCTCATTCATAGGGTCAAGGAACCTGGGAAGGTAGAGATTCCAGTCCGCTTGTTTCAAAATGCGGTGAACATTTGATTTGCTTACACATGATTTACTTTCTGCTTGTTGTATGGACTACTTTGTGGATACTGCCATAGCTTGTAACATTGTGTCCATCCCTCTTTCGTCCGCTACTGATTTCTTCCTCCCACACCGGCCCTTCTTCAGGTCACGCACACTTCCTTCCATCTCAAATTTTTCGCATAATTTCGTTGTTGTGACATACGTATTGGTGGCGCAGTATGAAAATCTGTCCATCATCGTCTGCGCACTTCCTTCGTTTTCTAGTAACGGTCTGTTCCAAGGACAAGTTTTTACCCATCTTGTTATTTACCTGTAACACACGCTAATCATGAGAGCACCATACAATCAGAATTGAATCAGGTTATCATTAATACCTCCTCAGTCATTAAAGTCCAAACAGTGTGAGACCCTTTGTGGGACACCACGTATATTTCACGTGTGTTGTTAGTTGTAAAACATATATTTTGAAAGATCATACTGATCACGATTACTTACTATTCCCTATTCTATGATCCAAACAAAAAATAATGTGGTTGTTGCGCCCCGGCTTAGCCACAACAAATTCATGCATTAACCGATGTTATTTTTGGCATGTGTGGTGGGCACACACTGTACGGCAACATCGAAATTACTGAAGTAACGAAGCGATCCAATGTATCTAAAAGTGACTTATTCGAAGCGCTGCTAATTCGGCCCTAGCCACACACGAATTCTTCGAGGGATATAAAACAGACGAGTGACGGATCGTAGTTGATACTCCGAGCTACTAGGAATCCCTTTGTGGGACACCATGTATATTTCACGTGTGTTGTTAGTTGTAAAACATATATTTTAAAAGATCATACTGAATCACGATTACTTACTATTCCCTATTCTATGATCCAAACAAAAAATAATGTGGTTGCTGCGCCCCGGCTTAGCCACAACAAATTCATGCATTAACCGATGTTATTTTTGGCATGTGTGGTGGGCACACACTGTACGGCAACATCGAAATTACTGAAGTAACGAAGCCATCCAATGTATCTAAAAGTGACTTATTCGAAGCGCTGCTAATTCGGCCCTAGCCACACACGAATTCTTCGAGGGATATAAAACAGACGAGTGACGGATCTTAGTTGATACTCCGAGCTACTAGGAATCCCACCCGCTGAGATTAACTAAGCGAAATACAAAATCCAGCGATTTATTCCGAGTGGGGTACGAAGTGCACGCGAGAAAGAAAACTTCCGAGTAATGACAGGTGTAAGACAGAAGTGAGTATGTTCTTATAGTTTCGCGGACATGTCCGTTAGTCGAACGGACGTACACGATTCCAAACAGGTTCACCGACAGCCGACTTGGGTGGAGTGTAAGCAGTCTTACTGTCGTTTGAAGCGGAGTTTACTGGTTCTAGTTTTTCCTCAGGCATCAGTTTTGATTTCTTAAGTGTCGTCACTATACGAGTCCACCATACTTCTAAACTTTTAATATATGTGTGGTACTTGCAGACGGAATTACAAATACAATACGATACGGTCCCAGGTTCGAATCCTGCCTTGGGCGTGGATGTGTGTGATGTCCTTAGGTTAGTTAGGTATAAGTAGTTCTAAGTTCCAGGGGACTGATGACCTCAGCAGTTAAGTCCCATAGTGCTGAGAGCAATTTGAACCATTTTTGGACAAATACAATAAGCAGGGATAACTAAGTTTTATATGAGATTTATATTTAATACAAACAGATTGTTGTTGTTGTTGTTATTGTGGTCTTCAGTCCAAAGAAAGGTTTGATGCAGCTCTCCATGCTACTCTATCCTGTGCAAGTTTCTTCATCTCCGAGTACCTACTGCAACCTACATCCTTCTGAATCTGTTTAGTGTATTCATCTCTTGGTCTCCCTCTGCGGTTTTTACCCTCCACGCTGCCCTCCAGTACTAAATTGGTGATCCCTTGATGCCTCAGAAGATGTCCTACCAACCGATCCCTTCTTCTAGTCAAGTTGTGCCACAAACTCCTCTTCTCCCCAATTCTAGTCAATACCTCCTCATTAGTTATATGATCTACCCATCTAATCTTTAGCATTCTTCTGTAGCACCACATTTCGAAAGCTTCTATTCTCTTCTTGTCCAAACTATTTATCGTCCACGTTTCACTTACATACATGGCTACACTATATACAAATACTTTAAGAAACGACTTCCTGACACTTAAATCTATACTCGATGTTAACAAACTTCTCTTCTTCAGAGACGCTTTCCTTGCCATTGCCAGTCTACATTTTATATCCTCTCTACTTCGACCGTCATCAGTTATTTTGCTCCCCAAACAGCAAAACTCATTTACTACTTTATAACAAATTTCTCTTCTTCAGAGACGCTTTCCTTGCCATAGCCAGTCTACATTTTATATCCTCTCTACTTCGACCGGCATCAGTTATTTTGCTCCCCAAACAGCAAAACTCATTTACTACTTTAAGCGTCTCATTTCCTAATCCAATACCCTCAGCATCACCCGATTTAATTCGACTGCATTCCATTATCCTCGTTTTGCTTTTGTTGATGTTCATCTTATATCCTCCTTTCAAGACACTGTCCATTTCGTTCTACTGCTCTTCCAGGTCCTTTGCTGTCTCTAACAGAATTACAATGTCATCGGCAAACCTCAAAGTTTTTATTTCTTCTCTGTGGATTTTAATACCTACTTCGAATTTTTCTTTTGTTTCCTTCACTACTTGCTCAATATACAGATTGAATAACATCGGGGATAGGCTAGAATCCTGTCTCACTCCCTTCCCAACCACTGCTTCCCTTTCATGCATCTCGACTCTTGTAACTGTCATCTGGTTTCTGCACAAATTGTAAATAACCTTTCGCTCTCTGTATTTTACCCCTGCCACCTTCAGAATTTGAAATAGAGTATTCCAGTCAACATTGTCAAATGCTTTCTCTAAGTCTACATATTACCACATACATAATGAAATGTTTGCATGACTGAATTCCTGAAGGCGCTTTTCTTTTAAATTCCGCAAATAATAATAAAGTGCTTATATCACTAGTAACAAGTACTGAGCAGTCAGTATTATTTATAGATGCACACACTGATCAGTGAACTACGAATGGCTAAGGAAAGCCTTGCGATCATGATGTGACAGCAGGTAATTAGAAATCATAAGTTTCGGTTTTACTGCCATTATTATCTGAGTTTAATGTCAATATGACAAGTCATGACCTACTTCCTCACGTACAGAATCCAAACATCACTCAGATGAACACTTACACGTTCCACTTTTAGTTATTTATAGTACGTGAGATTGCAGCTTATGTTTTCTACCGACCAGAGGAGTCACAAGTGCCCCTCACTGAGACAGCTCACAAAGAATAAATAAATGAGTCGATGTTATTCGCATTGAGAGAACCTTCCAGATATTCGTGTAAGGTGACTTACACATAATAAAGTGAAATCTAGGCGAGAACATCGTCGTATGACTCCGTTGCTCTCACTGTTAGGTACACCTTACGACAGACTTACTGTGAGTATAGTACATCATGGGCTTTTAAACCGACATAATTGTATGAGTGACAAATTTCCAACATTTCTCAGTGGGAGTGAGTGTAAGAGGGAATTTACAAGAATCTTCGTTGCCCTATAAATGTACTGAGCGTTTGTTTCCGGGGAACTGCTGGATCTCAACGTCAGGTTTATTTAACAAACTTAACACAGTTTAAGTGACACCGTCACATTGCGTTAAAGATGTTCACTTCATCTAGAGAGAAACGGGCAGCTACCAACAGATATAATTTTAACGATATAGCTTTGTATAAAAACTTTTTCAAACCTTTTCCTTCGAAGAAATGTTCTCCTAATTAGTTTCATATATCACAAAACAGTAAACGAACAATAAAAGGATACCCATGTACACACCAGTCAGCTAATTTATATACATTCCTTTCCGTCGCCTGCAGTTATCTCTCTCCGGGGAACTATCTCAATTGCTCAACCCACAAAGTTGGTCTGGAGTAATTTGGCAAAGTTTCCTTGATACGCTTCCGAATGAGATAAGTCTGCAGCTTCACCGCCTGAGTGCAACAACCTCTTTTACAGGAATGGTGTCAGGAGATTAACAGAATTCAATTCCATCTCGTCTTAAAAGTTTAAAGTAGGTTCATAGCGGCGCTCTCTCTCCTCCGACCGCAGGTAGTTTTTCGGTTTCCGATATCGTCAAGCGATCTTCAGTGGTACGCTCTTCTCAAAAAACCAAATAAGATTCATTTGCAGTTTTAGTGTAAACTTTGATTTTTTCCCTTAATTTTCTATGGAAACAGTCACTCGGTGCAGTAGAGTATTAAGAAATCTTTAAGGCATTGTGAAACATGCGAACAATTCACTATATGGATTGACAAAAACTGTTGTTAGCTAAATAGCTACTGGGGAAAACTATTACCAGTTCCATTACGATTTAAACAGTCTACGTTGTTCCTGAGACATTACGCTGTCCTCTATTTCCTGTATGACGTAGCAATACAAACTACGTCAAATAGAAGATCAAGACGATAGAATCCAAGAATGTAATTGGCAATAGCTTCGACATTTCAAAAGATAATATAAAATTAGAATCAAGAATATGATCGTCGAAAAAAAAATTATTAATATCGGAAAAGTTGTACGAGAATGTGGACTGGGTGAAAAGAATGACAGACGAAGCTACCTGTAGAATTTTCCGTAGAGCATAATTAAAATACCTGGTTTAAGAATCATGAAAGCATTTCGTATGCATGGAAATCACAAAAGTTTCTTATTCATTGTATAAAGGTGAGACAGAGACTCGGAAACAACAATTTACAATATCCTCAGCTTCCGAAATGAACATAATAATTCCAATTCCAAAGAAGGTAGATGCTGACATGTGTGAATACCACCAAACCATCAGTTTTACAAGTCATGGTTGTAAAATAGTGACACGAATTATTTACGGAAGAACGGACGAACCGGTAGAAGCCGACATTGGTGAAAATCAGTTTCGATCCTAAAGAAATGTATGAACACTGAGACAGTACTGACACTACGACTTATACTAGAAGATTGGTTGAAGTAAGGAAAACCAAGGTTTATAATATTTGTAAATATTGATTAAAGTAAGGAAAAACCAGCTTTATAGTATTTGCAAAGTTAGAGAAAACTTTTAGTATTTGCAAAGTTACAGAAAACTGTGTTGATTGGGCTGCAGTCTTGGAGGTTCTTAAGGTGGCAGCGATAAAGGGGACTAAAGGTTATTTAAGACTTTACGGAAACCAGACTGCAGTAATAAGAGTCGATGGCCATGAAAACAAAGCTATACTTCAGAAGGGAATGCGAGGGCCGGCCGAAGTGGCCGTGCGGTTAAAGGCGCTGCAGTCTGGAACCGCAAGACCGCTACGGTCGCAGGTTCGAATCCTGCCTCGGGCATGGTTGTTTGTGATGTCCTTAGGTTAGTTAGGTTTAACTAGTTCTAAGTTCTAGGGGACTAATGACCTCAGCAGTTGAGTCCCATAGTGCTCAGAGCCATTTGAACCGGGAATGCGACAGTGACGCAAACTATCCCCAGTGTCTTTCAGTTTGTACATTGAGGGTGTAGCAAAGGAAACCAAGGAGAAACTAGGAAAAGGAATTAACGAAGAAAAGGAATAACTGATGTCCAAATAAGAGACGACTTAAAATCCAGAATGACAGTAGCACGAAAAGAAATTCTAATATCAAATTAAGTGTTAGCAAGTATTTTCTGGAGGTATTCTCTGAAATGTAGCCTTTTATGGAGGTGAAACGAGAAATATAAGCAGTACTGCAGAAATGAGACTATAAGCGTTGGAAATGCGGTGTTGCAGGAGAATGCTTAAAGTTATGTGGGTAGATCGAATAACAAATAAGGAGGTGCTGAATCGAATTAGGGAAACAAGAAATTTATAGTTCAAAATGACTAATGGAAGTGATCGGTTTATAGGACGCATCCTGAGGCATCGAGGAATTATCAGCTTTGTAATTGAAGAAGGAGGGGGGGGGGGGACTGCAGAGTGAGACCTATGATTGGATCCTGTAAGCAGGTTCAAATGGGTGTAGGCTGCGGTAGCCATGCACAGATGAAGAGGCTTGCACAGAATAGACTAGCTTCTAGAGCTGAGTTAAACCAGTCTCCAGACTGAAGACCACAGCAACTTTTACAGTTCGAATTAAATTTCACTCATAGACAAACAGGAAATAATCCTGCCAAATCTTAAATACGCAACATAAAAAGCCATTCGAAACAAAGAAGACATTTCAGATTAAACAGAATCACAAAATTCCTACTTTAACTCATCAGACTACAATTTCATCACTAAGTGAATTTTTTCCTTTACTTTGATGTGTTGGCAGAAGAGCCAACACAGTGTTGCTAGAGGAGGCCGAAATGCACGCGTTTAAGCTCACGCAGACTGGCGTGAGGTCTGGAACAATTAAAGGAGTTGAGTCTAATAAATAAAGTACGAAGCTCTTGGAATACTTAACTCTAATCCACAATTGGAGAACATCGCTCTTGATGATACATAATTACAATCTCAATATAAACGGGTAATGGCGCCTTGCTAGGTCGTAGCAAATGACGTAGCTGAAGGCTATGCTAACTACCGTCTCGGCAAATGAGAGCGTATTTGTCATTGATCCATCTCTGGCAAAGTCTGCTGTACAACTGGGGCGAGTGCTAGGACGCCTCACTAGACCTGCCGTGTGGCGGCGCTCGGTCTGCAATCACTGACAGTGGCGACACGCGGGTCCGATGTATACTAATGGACCGCGGCCGATTTAAAGGCTACCACCTAGCAAGTGTGGTGTCTGGCGGTGACACCACATACTTGGTTGTAGACGTTAGAAAAAAATGAATTATTAGATAATTATTTATTTGTTAGACATAGTCATATATCTGTGTCCATCTTCTCCGATATATTCGTACTGGCAACTCAGAACAGTGTATGATAGGTTGAAATTGCATCTGCACGTGTCTGCCAGCATACATTTCAGAATGCTGTTACCAGACTGTGTTTCCCTACTCAATCACTATTGTGTACAGTTACTGACGTGACAGCGTTGAAATAGGGAATCGTTGTTATTTAAACTCACCATCAGATGAACGTCTGTGACTGAGCGGACAGCTTAATAAAGGGAAAATGACGTTACCTATTTTTGTGTTGTCTTTGGATATAAATTCTACAAAAAAGTTGAAAAATAAATTCAATGACTCACTGGACTCTTTTTCATACAAGCTATGTAGACACAGTCCATTTTAATATGTTTGTTGTTTACAAAATACTCGACATAAAAACACACACACACACACACACACACACATATATATATATATATATATATATATATATATATATATATATATATATATTCCAGGGAAAGGACAAGGTAAGTCAATTTGTAATGAAACTCATAAAACGAAATTTTAACGTAGTGAACATAATGTTTAAAAAAGATGAAGTATTGAGTTCTTGTGTTTAGTGAACAAAATTAAATTTTTTTGAAAGGTTTTGCAACAATAATACGGAACAAAATAAAAAAATCTCTCATACCACCTACTTTTCAGGAAAGAAACCAGGTAAGTCTCCTTAAACAGAAAGTGAACGAAACATGTGAGTCAGCTCCTCTTGGTTTTCTTTGTATGTACGAATATTTTACTATCATTTCATTATTATCATTATTATTATTATCACTCATAGTTATCTTCCAAATTACCAACCACGTGATAATTTACGGGAAAGATCACTACTGCGTGGCCACAAAATTCCATGAGGCTCATTAAATCCTGGTAACGTTTCCCTGGAAATACAAAGGCGACCTTCGTATAACAGAGACTTTCATTACAATTTTTACACACAAACAGTTTTAAAGCAAAATTTGATAGATACCACTGACATGTCTGCTTAAAATTACCACTGTATGACAAAGACGGTAGCTCGAATTCTTCTGTCTTCTGTTCTGATGCATCTTTCTCAGGTTTTCTTAATATGCCAAATAATATTGGTCAATTTTACGTGTCCTTCCAGTTCATCAGACGAGACTGGATGAGACCTGAATTTTCTTCATGGTGAGTGTCTTAAACGGACATTTCGCTACGTATTTCTCATTTCAAATGTCGTTCCAGTCATACACCATATCAATCTCGAATTTTGTATCATGTTCGTGAAGTCCTCTGGCGTTTCCATCCTTTGTCTAAAACTCCACAGATCAAGATTCTTATCACACTCTGTGTACGAATTACCTCAGTCCAGAAATGGAATCGTGATGTTTGTCAAGCCATAGATGTTGTTATGAACTACAGGGTGGACGCGGTGAAAAATTGTGAAATCACTTCGCCCTACTACAGGAACTCAGACACTGTAACAGATGCGGCATCTGGTAACTTCACGCCTTCTTCTGTCAAACGCGCTCGCCAACTGTTAGATCAATACAAATCACTGTTATTAAACATTCCAAACATGCATTCTGATCGTTATGCGTTTCCAGACTGCTAAATTCTCACAGTATTTCGGCTCTTTCGGGTTCAATGGTGACATCAAAGCTTTTAATACTCGAGTGCTTGCTACACTTCCCATTTCATTTGGCCTTAGCCTAATTTCTTACCACTATCAGCGGTTTGGCCAGTATTGCTAGGTTTCTTAGTTTATTTTTGTGGAATTCCGCCTCCATTATTGCTCAAAGTCGACATCTCTACATCATAGCACTATTTATTATGTAGTGCTTAAAAACTTACGCTAAGGAACACAATGTAAAACAACATCTGTAACCGTAGAATTTCAAACATAATGGCGTGAAATGTCGGTCTTCTTTTCCTGAATAGCAAACCTTTAAGGGCAAGTAAATCCATGACTATGCTACACTCCTGGAAATTGAAATAAGAACACCGTGAATTCATTGTCCCAGGAAGGGGAAACTTTATTGACACATTCCTGGGGTCAGATACATCACATGATCACACTGACAGAACCACAGGCACATAGACACAGGCAACAGAGCATGCACAATGTCGGCACTAGTACAGTGTATATCCACCTTTCGCAGCAATGCAGGCTGCTATTCTCCCATGGAGACGATCGTAGAGATGCTGGATGTAGCCCTGTGGAACGGCTTGCCATGCCATTTCCACCTGGCGCCTCAGTTGGACCAGCGTTCGTGCCGGACGTGCAGACCGCATGAGACGACGCTTCATCCAGTCCCAAACATGCTCAATGGGGGACAGATCCGGAGATCTTGCTGGCCAGGGTAGTTGACTTACACCTTCTAGAGCACGTTGGGTGGCACGGGATACATGCGGACGTGCATTGTCCTGTTGGAACAGCAAGTTCCCTTGCCGGTCTAGGAATGGTAGAACGATGGGTTCGATGACGGTTTGGATGTACCGTGCACTATTCAGTGTCCCCTCGACGATCACCAGTGTAGGAGATCGCTCCCCACACCATGATGCCGGGTGTTGGCCCTGTGTGCCTCGGTCGTATGCAGTCCTGATTGTGGCGCTCACCTGCACGGCGTCAAACACGCATACGACCATCATTGGCACCAAGGCAGAAGCGACTCTCATCGCTGAAGACGACACGTCTCCTTTCGTCCCTGCATTCACGCCTGTCGCGACACCACTGGAGGCGGGCTGCACGATGTTGGGGCGTGAGCGGAAGACGGCCTAACGGTGTGCGGGACCGTAGCCCAGCTTCATGGAGACGGTTGCGAATGGTCCTCGCCGATACCCCAGGAGCAACAGTGTCCCTAATTTGCTGGAAAGTGGCGGTGCGGTCCCCTACGCCACTGCGTAGGATCCTACGGTCTTGGCGTGCATCCGTACGTCGCTGCGGTCCGGTCCCAGGTCGACGGGCACGTGCACCTTCCGCCGACCACTGGCGACAACATCGATGTACTGTGGAGACCTCACGCCCCACGTGTTGAGCAATTCGGCGGTACGTCCACCCGGCCTCCCGCATGCCCACTATACGCCCTCGCTCAAAGTCCGTCAACTGCACATACGGTTCACGTCCACGCTGTCGCGGCATGCTACCAGTGTTAAAGACTGCGATGGAGCTCCGTATGCCACGGCAAACTGGCTGACACTGACGGCGGCGGTGCACAAATGCTGCGCAGCTAGCGCCATTCGACGGCCAACACCGCGGTTCCTGGTGTGTCCGCTGTGCCGTGCGTGTGATCATTGCTTGTACAGCCCTCTCGCAGTGTCCGGAGCAAGTATGGTGGGTCTGACACACCGGTGTCAATGTGTTCTTTTTTCCATTTCCAGGAGTGTATTTTAATTCTTGTTTCGTGCTGCTCATAGTTTTATACATTCGACTGGAGAATTTAAAGGACGGCATTCTGTGAGGGTCTCCGTTCGCAGCTATAATAAATTTATTTTTTTGGCCTTAGCGTGTAATAAAAAATTATTGAAACGTCAATTTCCTTGCGGGACCTGTTGTATCTCTGACTACATGTCGCGTGACGTCTGAAGGGAAACGTCAAACGTCACGCGAACAAAAGTGTTCTCTCTTGGGACTAAGGAGCACTTTGCAATATTATAATGGATGCGAGAGGTGTGTGGCAGTCCTCATCACTCTGCTCTCGAAATAGACGAGAATTTTTAAGTTTGCTGTTAGCATGGGCTGCTGTTGCCTGACACTTTCTAATGGATGACACGTGAATGTTTGTACACGAGCGCAGACGTCGTTATTCTTCTATAGTTTAAATTTTAATATGTACTGCCAATAGTATCAATTAATTCGCGAACGTACACCTTTGGGCGATGACCCACCGCACGTTAGAATTCGTATTTAGTATTTGTAGTTCTAAAATGGATTGTGAGCTGTGTAAAAAGTCGGTAGGGCACATATCACATCGTATACACTGAAAGAATAATGTTAATGATTCAATTAATGCCGAGTGGGTTAGTACTGTTGCAATTTTCAAAAATATTTGTATTGTTTTTTTTTTAGTACAACACAGAAACACGTACCCCTACAGCTATGAACCATAGACTGTTTTAGTGATGACGACCTGAAACGAGGCGCTACTATAGATGATTGATTCGTTTTCAAAGATTTATTTTCCAAAATATTGCATCTACAAATGTGGTTGACGCATGAGCAGAACTGTAAAATTACAAAGTTTGCGTTTTGCAAATTACAAATGTTCTATCACTAAAACAGTCTATGGTTCATAGCTGTAGGGGTACGGGTTTCTGTGTTGTATTAAAAAAAAACTATACAAATATTTTTGAAAATTGCAACAGTACTAACCCACTCGGCATTAATTGAATCATTAATATTATTCTTTCAGTGTATACGATGTGATATGTGCCACACGACACTCGGTCAAGCGGCAGTCAAGTTCATTGCATAAAATATGTAGAAACATCCTTTCAGTGTTCATTACAGCAGTATTGACGCATTCTCTTCGCTGCTCCAGTGTTTTGAAGGTGGGGGTACGTAAACACGATCCTTAATGTAACCCCAAAGGAAAAAGTCATCATGCGTTAGGCCACTAGAGCTGAAGTGCGAAGGGTACAGAGCCACATCATCTTCACCACTACGGTGGTTTTTCGTTTAGGAAGCAACAAACATCGATGTTCCAAAGAGAGTTGCTCCGTCTCATTGGGAGATGAAATACTCGGACCAGTAGTCAGTCAACTGTGAATGCAACCACAACTGCTACATATCAAGGTAAGACCTGCCCATCATAGTCTTCTCACACAGAGCGATCCATACAGCTTCGTCTGTGACATTGAACAGAAAACTTTGACCTTCGGCGTATCTCGTTCATGTGCCACGATGTCATGAGGATATTCAGTGCCTCACTCTCTCACATTGTTGTGATAGACAAACGTTTCGCGTATTCGAACAAACAAAAACATTTTTCTTGCCTTATCGACATTTTGTCAAGGCTCTACACTGGTAACGCCAACTGTTGGGCGCAATGCAAACTCGGTGATTTTACGGTTCTGTTCATCACTCACATTAGAACATGTAATACATTGGAGAATACAGAACGTTGAAAACGAATGAATCATTTATAATAGCCCTGAATATTATTACTGTTAGCAATGTCCTGGTAGAAAGCAACTTATAATGTACTCGAAATATTGTATTGTAATGTTGAAACCTTTGATTCATGTTGTAATCCACCCGACGAAAAGAGAGAGAGAGAGACAGAGAAGATACTTTATTTATTTATCTGTTTGAAAAAATTGTAAAAATTAAGATTCTTCCGAATCTTAATTGTTTGAATGAGTCACAGTGACCACCGCAGGAATTAAATAGTAAAATCATAGTTGATCCGAGTAATACCGATGTATTACAACTTCTGCTGCGAATAGTCTGTTATAATTAGTTTGGTTGCCTGCTCTGCTGGTTGTCAGGCTCCGAATCGTTGTGAGCGAGCAGATAAGTTTGGTGACGGCGGATAGTTTAATTATCGAATACCATGCAACAATCAGTTTTGCGCAGGTTCAGTAACATGAACCGGACTTCGTACAATAAATTTAGATAGCAATGGTTCGATTTTTCTGTAGTGTGCAAGTCTCCACGCAAAAGCTTGTGGTTGGCGCGCAAATTGACACGTCACGAAATTCATCTCCTTCCAACTTCAATTACACTGAAATAGAGAAACTTTTTAACATAATTAGGGACAAACGGTGACGACAGTGACATACAGAAGAAACATGGACGAAATCAGTTATTACTGTTACTATTACCAAATTTCCTAGGTCTAATTACAAGGGTGCTTACATGCTAAGATGGTGCAAGAGGGAAAACCAGCACAGAAGTGAAAAAAGATAGAAGACGAATCATACTCCTGTTATTTGCAAAGCAATGTCGTAATTTACATTGGCGATTGCTGAAGGAATGTAATAGCAAACTGATATCGAAATATTTACCTATAATGTACACTACTGGCCATTAAAATTGCTACACCACGAAGATGACGTGCTACAGACGCGAAATTTAACCGACAGGAAGAAGATGCTGTGATATGCAAATGATTAGCTTTTCAGAGCATTCACACAAGGTTGGCGCCGGTGGCGACCCCTACAACATGCTGACATGAGGAAAGTTTCCAAACGATTTCTCATATACAAACAGCAGTTGACCGGCGTTGACTGGTGGAACGTTGTTGTGATGCCTCGTGTAAGGAGCAGAAATGCGTACCATCACGTTTCCGACTTTGATAAAGATCGGATTGTAGCCTATCGCGATTGCGATTTATCGTATCGCGACATTGCTGCTCGCGTTGGTCGAGATCTAATGACTGTTAGCAGAATATGGAATCGATGGGTTCAGGAGGGTAATACGGAACGCAGTGCTGGATCCCAATAGCCTCGTATTATCACTAGCAGTCGAGATGACAGGCATCTTATCCGCATGGCTGTAACGGATCGTGCAGCCACGTCTCGATCCCTGAGTCAACAGATGGGGGCGTTTGCAAGACAACAACCATCTGCACGAACAGTTCGACGACGTTTGCAGCAGCATGGACTATCAGCTCGGAGACCATGGCTGCGGTTACCCTTGACGCTGTATCACAGACAGGAGCGCCTGCGATGGTGTACTCGTCGACGAACCTAGGTGCACGAATGGCAAAACGTCATTTTTTTCGGATGAATCCAGGTTCTGTTTACAGCATCATGATGGTCGCATCAGTGTTTGGCGACATCGCAGTGAACGCACATTGGAAGCGTGTATTCGTCATCGCCCTATTGGCGTATCACCCGGCGTGACGGTAGGGGGTGCCATTGGTTACACGTCTCGGTGACCTCTTGTTCGCATTGACGGCATTTTGAATAGTGGACGTTACATTTCAGATGTGTTACGACCCGTGGTTCGACCCTTCATTCGATCTCTGCAAAACCCTAAATTTCAGCAGGATAATGCACGACTTCGTGTTGCTGGTCCTGTACGGGCCTTTCTGGATACACAAAATGTTCGACTGCTGCCATGGTCAACACATTCTGCAGATCTCTCACCAACTGAAAACGTCTGGTCAATGGTGGCCGAGCAACTGGCTCGTCACAATACGCCAGTCACTACTCTTGATGAACTGTGGTATCGCGTTGAAACTGCATGGGCAGCTGTACCTGTACACGCCATCCAAGCTCTGACTTAATGCCCAGGCGTATCAAGGCCGTTATTACGGCCAGAGGTGGGTGTTCTGGGTACTGATTTCTAAGGATTTATGCATCCAAATTGCGTGAAAATGTTATTACATGTCAGTTCTAGTATAATATATTTGTCCAATGAATACCCGTTTATCATCTGCATTTCTTCTTGGTGTAGCAATTTTAATGGCCAGTAGTGTGCATTCAGACGAGTGGAGCGATTGTCCTTTTTGGTTCACGGTAACGCGTGTAAAACACATAGTTGCTCTCACATGGTCAGATATTTTAACTGTTCTGCTAGCCTTATAGTCATACGACGTTTGATTGTGCAAACTTGCGCAAGCGTCTATAAGCAAGCGTGTGTATTAGACTCGTGTAGGCTTGCACAAGCAAAGATAAATTTCTATTTAAGGTTGAATAACAAGTACAAAACATTCTGAAATAATTCAGCCGTGATGTTCTCGAGCTAACCGAATCGTGAATAATATGAAGTAAATACCATGATAAAGAGTAAATGTGATGCAGTACATTATATTTTACTGACTCAATGCAAAGTTGTCGATTCGACCTCCGATGAAGAGGCACTCATCAAGGAAATCCATTCGTTCACAATAAAAAATAGAAAGGAAGGAAGACAACGACGTCATGAGAGACGGAACACAGGTCCGAATTAAGGAAGGGCGAGGAAGGAAGGGCGAGGAAGGAAATAAGCCGTACCCTTTCAAAGGAACAATGTCGTAATGTTAGTTAAGCGATGCAGGGAAATCACGGGAAACTTAAGTCAGGAGGGCCAGACGGAGATTCGAACAGTCGTTCTCCCTAATGCGAATCCAGTGGGCTAAACGCTGCGCCACCTCGTCTACAGACACGAAGGAAGTGATAGTCAGATTTAAGTCCAGAGGTATCAGTGATCACGTGCTGTAGTATTATAACTGTCATAAGACACTGAGGCTATTTATCCATTAAGGAAGCATACGACCTAACGAGGTTGTCTTCAGTCCGCTCTCGTGTTCCGCCTGTAATGAATTGATTGTCAAGGTTGCTTTCAAGCGTAATCTTCCTTCCTGGAAGCAAGAGAGGTTCTTGCGATTCCTCTTACTTTCATTCGCAAAGAACCTAGGTCTTAGAATTAATTACCTTCATTTTTTGAAACAAAACTTCATTACCTACTTTTTCTATCATTCTGTTTTGTCTTACTAACAAATAAAGTTTTACAGGCTAGGAACTTTTCCTTCATTGAAAAACTTTGCGAACTTTTATCTCAAACGTCCAGAATTAAGGGGAACGAAGGTGTCCTAAGGCACCATTGTAAAGGTAACACACTGGATTTACCACATACTATGCAGGATTCTGTGTCTTCAGAGTCAAGAATCAACTGGAAGCATACCTTTGACTCAAAAATTAGATGAAATAAGTATCTAAAGGAAAAAGAATGGTTTCATTACAGTATCAATGTTTCCACCGTCATATTTATAGTGGTGAGAAAGATTTTGAAAGGGTTTAAAAGATTGCGAGCGAGGAGCTGACACTACAAGTTGCTAAGCGAAAGAAATATTTATTGCAAAGAAACAGACTATTTTATTTTTAAAGCCAGTACTGAACCAATACAATGAAACCTGCACAAGTTTACTAAAGGATACTTCTAAACACTATGAACTGCACTTGAAACACTTATTTGCCCAATCGGTATTCGGGTGTATAACCCATCGTCAGTGGCGGCTGATACAGAGGACCAGGATTTTATAAGTGTATGGCATTAAGATGGCGGTACGTTTCGATATTTATGGATGGCATTGAGGAAGTATTGTTATACCCTGACCATTTAAATCGTGACTCAAACTGTCGTTGAGTGATTTTGGAAAGGGGGAGCACTTTCGAAGATAATGGTGACAGGAAGTTTGAACAGAGATTTCGCCTGTAGAAAGAAGCAGTGTGGTGGTTGTTAAACCAAAGTAATGACAGGTTAGAATTTGCTGCTGTTCGGAATTACCATATTTCGTCAATGAGTAAACAGACGTCTGATTCAATTAACCGGCTATTAAAGTCTACAGGAATTAACCTTGTATTTAGATTGCAATGGTTTTACTTTTCTTACCCTGACATGTTTGTTTGATATGTTGTCTGTCATTAAGTGGCTGCTTGGTTGTCTTTTTCCCTCTGCTATAGATATCTGCGTTTGCTTCCGGGAAACTGATATGGAGGAAGTGAGATCTCTGACCGATGGTAACTTTGTGTGGTGGCGCGGAAGTAGGGGGTTGTGCTCAGAGAGAGTCTGGAGGACACGGGAGGGCAGTGTGACTCGTCAGCGCGGACCAGGCGTGGTCGGTTGTACCGAGTCGCCACGTGATGTACGTCGGTTGTGTGTAACGAGCGGGTGGAGTTGACGGAATAGCTCCCCGCGGGTTGGTTGTATACCGAATCGCCCCACGTGTAGTTGCTGTTCATTTCACCTTGGTGGGACGTTAACTAGGTTCTTTAAGTCCTCCGTTTCAACACTGGAGTTTAAAAAAGGAGAAACCTAACAAGAAGGAGCGGTCACTGCCCGTCAACGTTGCAGAGAAGACGTGAACTCCGGTGACAGAGCGTGTTGTCTCGTGACCGTGGCGTGTTGGGTACATTGGCGACGCGTGCGCGGTCGGATGTGTGGACCCTTGCTATCGGAGGTCGTGTACTGCCTGTTCGAGCATAATTGCAATTTAAGTTAGTGGAAGGTTTAATCATTACGTAATAAGTTTGCGTAACCAGTGTCTCTTTTGCCTTGTGGCCTCCGGCGATCGGGTTTCCTGTCCCCGGCGCGGTGTAATTGAAGACAGTGATCTTTCCTCCTCCTCTCGGTTCTGCTCGATGGAAGGTGTAGTTTTGGCAGTTTAGTTGTTTCGCTATTCTGTCGTGTGTAAAGAGTAAATTCATGCTTCTTGTCGGTTGATCATGTGGTCGCTTATTCAAGACTGTGTGGTGTAATGTTTCCTTGCAGAGGTTAGCTCTAATTCTGTCACCAAGTTAAGCCATCTTATTAAAAGTTATCGCTGGCTAAAAGTCGGTGCAGTGACCAGCCGGAGGGTGGCAATTGTGTTTACGGACGTATTTAAATTGGTCAGTATTCTGCCTAGCCTGAGCATCCCTGAGTGGGTGATTTGTGGCCGCCTTAGACGGGTCCGTCATATCTGTTATGTTCTAATGATATCCCAGGACACTTTTGTTTAAAAACTTTTTTAAATTCCTCCATTCCTTTGTTGCCATTAATCGTGTGTTTGATGAGACCTTCGATTTTATTAACAAATTTCTGTATTTACTTTAGTAGCCTGTTTGCTAATGTTCTTTAAATTTTTAAAACTGTTATATTGCTATAAATTACTTGATTGCCGTTAGCGGCGTGTTTTGAAAGGCTGTTATTGCCGTACTGTTAACTTCTCCGTTGTTTTTTTTTTAAATAAACTGTTGGATTGCTATAAATGACTTGATTGCCGCTTTTAAAAGAAATTTTTAAACTGTTCCATTGCTGCAAATTACTTAATTGCCGTTAGCGGCGTGTTTTGAAACGTTGTTCATTGTAGTACTGTGACTTCTTTTTTTTTAAAAGGAAATTTTTTAAAAATTGTTGTATTGCTATAAATTACTTGATTGCCGTTAGCGGTGTGTTTAAAAGACTGTTTCTGTAAGATATGAGTAAAACATTTGTGTGTAAAAATCTCAACTCGACAGTAAACTACTACAAACTTGGCCCCGTTTCCCAACTTGTGGTGTCGCTTGTAGTAACCGTAACCATTGTGTGTGTGTCAGGAATAATAACCCAGGGTGATCGATCCTTAACGCAACCGCCTAACAGGAATTTTGAGGGTTTGTTAGGCGATGCAATACAGTTTATTGAGAGAAAGTGTTTCAAGACAAATTGTGAAATACTTCTATTCGTCAAAGCGTATCCATGAGTAATTCATGCAGATATGGAGAATCAATGCATACCGTGAGGAGTTCAAGTCCCTAGTAGGAGCATGAATCATAGATTGGCAAATACACACTGATCAGCCAAAACATTATGACCACTGCCCACGACGACACTGGATGCCGCCTGGTGGCGTGGCGGGAACATAACGCGCTAACAGAAGTTTTTATTTATTTATTTATTATTCCGTGGGACCAAATTAAGTAGAAGTCTCCATGGTCATGGAACGAGTCAATACATGAAATTATAACACGATAGTGGAAACAGATAAAATGAAATACAAGAAACGTTTCAGATGACAATTCGTAAGTTTAAATAAAGAAAATCAGCAATGTAACACTGAAATTTGCTTAATTTTTCAGCTCTTCCAGGAGCTCCTCGACAGAATAGAAGGAGTGAGCCATGAGGAAACTCTTCAGTTTAGACTTAAAAGCGTTTGGGCTACTGCTAAGATTTTTGAGTTCTTGTGGTAGCTTATTGAAAATGGATGCAGCGGAATAGTGCACTCCTTTCTGCACAAGAGTCAAGGAACTGCATTCCACATGCAGATTTGATTTATGCCTAGTATTAACTGAGTGAAAGCTGCTAACTCTTGGGAATAAGCTAATATTGCTAACAACAAATACATGAAAGAAATTATATACTGTGAGGGCAATATCAGAATTCCCAGACTATTGAATAGGGGTCGACGAGAGGTTCTCGAACTTACACCACATATAGCTCGAACAGCCCGTTTTTGAGCCAAAAATACCCTTTTTGAATCAGAACAATTACCCCAAAAATTAATACCATATGACATAAGCGTATGAAAATATGCGAAGTAGACTACTTTTCGTGTTGGACTGTTACTTATTTCAGATACTGTTCTAATGGTAAATAAAGCAGCATTTAGTTTCTGAACAAGATCCTGAACATGGGCTAAACACAACAGCTTACTATCTATCCGAACGCCTAGGAACTTGAACTGTTCCGTCTCGCTTATAATATGCCCATTCCGTCTGATCAAAATATCAGTTCTTGTTGAACTGTGAGTCAGAAACTGTAAGTAAGCGTCACAGACAAGGAACGGGGGATAAACGGAGCGAAGATATGGGCTGCAGATAGGCTGCCTATGCATCGAGATAAGCGACTTTTACAAAGAGCAGATTACTGTTACGCAGAGTCTGTGAACGAGTATGTCGCAAACGGTGAAACTGGTCCAATGCTCACTTGGTACTATCATGATCATCTACCGAAAGAAGTAAAAAGACATTGAAACTACCACTAGGCGCTTAATGGTTGGGCGTTCACGACTCTTCACAGAACGAGGGGTTCGGGTGCTTGTCTGTAAAGTAGAATAGGTTATGACCTGTCGTGCCTCTGCCGAAAGGGCACAATGCTGGTGCGCCCACAAGTGTTTCAAAGCATATCGTTCATCGTACGTTGTTGAACATGGAGCTCTGTAGCAGGCCACCCCTACGTGTTCTCATTTTGACCAAATGACATCCTCAGCTACGGTTACAATGGGCACGGGACAGTCGGGGTTCAACCGTCGATCAAAGGACACGTGTTGGCTGTTCGGGTGAAGCACATTTTTGCCCCACTAGGTCTCTGGTCGTCTCCACAAACACCGTCATCGAGGTGAATGGCGGCATGAAATGTGCAGCACGCCACGGACGCAGGCTCGTGGGAACGGTATTGTACTATGGGAGACATTCTCCTGCGCTTGCGAGGGACATACCGTAGTAAAGGAAGACCCACTGTCAGCTGCGGACCACCTTCATCCCTTCATGCTTGATGCCTTTCCGGACGGCGATGTCGTCTTTCAGCAGAATAATTTTCCGTGTCTGGGAGCCAAAACCTTGATACAATGGTTTGAGGAGTATTATACTGAACTTACATTGTTGTCTCGGCAACCAAATTCGGTTGTGGTAAATCCTGTGGAAACCGTCTCGGTCGCTATCGAGCGCCATCACAGCTTACGCAAATCAGCAGCCCGTTATTTACGCGAATGATGTGACCTGTGCGTAGACGTGTAATCCCACATATCTCCGCAAACCTACCAACAAAGTGTCGGATCCGTGACAAGCAGAAGATGTGATTTACTTCGTTCCAAAGGCGGATAAACAGCTGTTAAGTACGTGGTCATAATGATTTGGTTCCTCGGTGTATTTCGCGAAATGGGAAGTTTTCTTGTAAGGAAACAAATATAACCACACACAGTATTCACAGAAGGAACTCTAGGTAAGAGCCCTCCTAGAAAATCAGTTCGACGTATTTCTCAGCAACTGAGAATTTCCTGTCCAAATGGCTACAAAGTTATTGAAGCTCTATAAAATAATTGAAGCTCTATAAAATAACTGCAGTGCAAGAACTTAAACTGTGTGACACTGCAAAAACGTTGCAATTTTGTGAATGGATTTTGAATACAGAGCATGACGCTGAAATTGACCCTCACCTAATTTTCTTTCCCGATGAATCATGGTTCCTATTTCTCACTGCAGGAAATTCGTAGCATATTTAAAAGATAGTTTTCACTAACAACTAGGTTAGTTAGGTTCAAGTAGTTCTAAGTCTAGGGGACTGATAACCTCAGATGTTAAGTCCCACAGTGCTCAGAGCCATTTGAACCATTTCGATTACCGGCTGGGTCGGAGATATTCTCCACTCGGGGACTGTGAGTCGTGTTTTCCTTCCGTTTGTGTTATCATAGTTACATTCCACTTATCAGCTGGCTGAGTGAGTACCTCCCAAAAGCCAATAAATTGTAAAGCGTGAAAACATGAGTGTCAGAAATGCTTGAAAAACAAAGGCTTTTCTACCATATTCTTGCTTATTGTGAGTCATTTACTTTTCTTTTTAAGTTTTTATGTTATATATGTTAGAAATAACTGACACAACATACCGTGCTATATTTACTGCGGATCCCCTGTCACCCCCTGTCACAGCAGCCGCCCCGGCTGCCGGTCGCACACAGCAAAAGCGGTTCTCTTAACTATTAGTCATCTTGTAGATCTATAGTAGGGAGAACTTTTACATACAGCAAACACGAAAAAACGATTCGTGGGTCTGTACCGTAAATAATGGTAATAGCAGCTGCTAACACTTGACCCAAGCATCCAGTAAATATCACACGTTTAACAAAGAGCGAAGTAAACCGGCGACCAAGAAACATCAATAAAAAACATTTCTTCAAACACGAAGATATAAAATAAAATGAGAATTTAAAGCAGTCGTATGAAAAGTGATTTTTGGCATTATGTCTTACTCATCTACTATAAAACAGAAGTTTATAATGCTGCGATGTAGTAATATGATTGTTAAAGTTATTGCATTTACAAATTCCGTATTGACAATATGCGAAATGAAATCGTGGAATAGTTACGGAATTTCGTAAGGGCTTTAAAAATTTCTAACAATAATGCATTCGTAAAGAATCTAGGCAGACATTTAGGTGAGATAAACAAGCCAAAACTGTGCCCTTGGGCCACAAGCACACTCCTTCAGGAAGTTTTACCCATACATGAAATCGCTTGTGGAGCTTGAACCGAAGCTCCAAACTATAAATGAACCAACTATAACATAGTAATCCATATAACTACATTTTATCGTATTATAATTTCATAACGATAGAATACTTTTGTTGTTCATTTCCCCAGACATAAACACACTAGTAGTGAGATACAAACACACTGCTGCTTGTTGACGAAGGTGACAGCATATGACAATGATGTCAATCACAAGCGACTGTCTAGAAAATTTATACATATGTAGGCGGTCTTTTGGAAATTCACATCTCTGTTAATATCTTTGTTGTCTCCAGGGCGCCTTCAGTTGGAATACACAGTGTTAACTGCAGTCAAAGGCACGGCTGCATGACGACGGTTTTCTGACCGGTGATTAAGGTCACTGCACCACAGACATTTTAAACGCGGTTTACTTTTAACCGCGACCACTGGACCTTGGTTACCTTGCTTTCTGACTGAGGTTGGCACACTTGGCCAGAAGACGCCAAGCCACTCGTGGAGGAACGCAGACTGAGAGGAAAGTTTCCGTGGAGCACTCCTAAATCTGGCAAATGGAGGCATCGCCCGTCCTCTAGCCATCGTGGGACGCTATAATACTCGTTTCCACCTGAAAACCTAAAGGTGTGATAGAGGTAAGCCGATACATCGCACAGGGTTTCCAAAATCCCAAACGTTTTTAATATTTCGTAGCACTCTTCATTATTAGAAGTCTTAGGTTTTTATGTAGTTTACACCACTTTACCAGTATGGATTTATCACTTTAGCTCTCAGACGAAAACGGTCTACCCTCACAAGAAAGAGGGACTGTTTTCGTAGATTATTTACACTATTTGTCTCTTTCCGGGGATCTACAGTGATCGTTGTTGCACTCTTCTAGAAAAACATCACCATTCGACACTCTTCCATTTGTACTATTATGAGACTTAACAAATCTGTAATTAGCATTTCCAGTGGTTACGAGCGCCACGCAATTCCATTTGCAATTGCCATAAGACGAACCTCCTACGCGCAAGGGATATCTCGCCATGTTCCCATCAACGCAGCCAAGACAATGATGGAAGCACGACCTGGTTCAACAATACTCTCAATTGTCGTCAAGTGCTATTCGTGCAGTTTTTAAGATGGAAAAACGGGAAGTCAGACCATTACGAAAATTACTTACCGGAGGACCGCGCCTACTTGACAGGACCTATTTCCTCCAAACTAATGGTGTACGCAGGGCTCTGGCAGAAATGCAACTGGCCGAAGTTGGAGCTCCAGAGGACCAAGTGTATAGGGGAAAAAAATAGCATGGGCTCATGTCGGGCGCAGTATGAGCCAGTGATGTAAGCTTGGTCTCCATTCTTCGGTTTGCGCACCGGAAAGAACTGCACGCCACCAAGTCGAGGGTCGTGAGGTTGAGTCCTTCCGTGAAACATTTTTCTTAATTTTTGCATTTTCTGTTTTTACGTTACTTACACTTCAAATAAAACAGAATAATGCTCAACGTATTGCACCTAGTAATATTTTCAGAAAAAAAGCGTGAGAAGGAAAGCGAAAGAAAAAATTGGGATTGCAAATAAATTTCTAAGAAAGGATTGTAAAGAGTAGAAGAGAATGTCTTGTATAAAACTACGTATTTCTGTTGTTTAACAGTTGATGATTTACACGTGCTGGGGTGATAATTATAGAAAAAACCGTGTAACTAGTAATTTTCTCGGCATCTTGCACATGTTACAAATGTCACATTTTCACCTTTGTTTGGTTGCTTTAAAGGTTTCATAGAGAAATAAACTTCGTGTTCACCCACAAAAGTTATCTCTCATTGCAAAGTGTGGTGTAATGCATCATCTCGTCAGATACTGGCGAGGATAACTGGTGATGTGCCTGGAGTGTGTTTAGATGCAATCTTCTTGGGATATGACACCTTTTTGCCACTCGATCTGATAAGAGCAGTTTTGAAGCTTTTTGATCAAATTTTTTACCTGACTATAAAAACGGACATCGCAGTGTGGCACTATCGGAGCGCATGTGAGGGAACTCATTTTCATACTGCACGACGTCAATCCTCCTTCATCTCGCAGAACCTCGCCTTATAACGGCGTAACTGATTGACATCCGCAAGAACCAACCAACAGAACAAGTTTTTTCTGCGCGTAGGGCTTCATCTCATTAGTCGAAAATATTTTTGTACAGGGATGTTGTAAGTTCCCCAGATTTGGCCAAGTGGTGACATTCCTATAGTTGTCCGCGTACTCATCCACCGTTTTGTGAATACTCGGTCCAAAGTGGCGATAACTTTGTTGCAGGCATACGTGCACTGTTCGCAATAATTTTCTAGAAAGGGCTGTAGTATATTGCACTGTATAGGAGGAGTGGGCTACTTCGTTCATATCTTTTAGTTTCACGAGAACTGCTTTTGCTTCTCTCTGGTCTAAAAACAGGAAGGAAAACGTACGAATATAAATATTTTATTATGCGTGAAGTAAAAAGTGTATTTCAATTGACGTTGTTGAATGAGAATTTTCGACTAACCTGATGGATTGATGTTGGTAACAAAAGTCGTTGTCGCAGTTGGGAATAAGACCTCGAGTTTGTTTTCCTCCATTGAGGTAGTCTTCCTTTCAGTACACATTTTGTAATTTTCACTCTGGCCAATCATATGGTTTTGTTTGAACTCTGATCTGCGTTTCCAAGGTTCTGAACGCCAAATTTCGAAACACTCGCATCTCCAACCACCTATTGTTGCAAGTTTCTCGTAGTGATTTGCTGTTTAGAACTTCGCGCTCCTACAAAGCTATCATATATCCAGGTATCAGTTGGGCAATATTTACAATTCCGTGTTCCACCATCTTTAGTGTGTTCTTACCGAAGTGTCAAATGTCTTAAACATTTCAAGCAACTCGCTCCCTTCGATTGCAGGCTCTTCAAATTGCACCTAGCCGGCCGGAGTGGCCGAGCGGTTCTAGGCGCTTCAGTCAGGAACCGCGCGACCGCTACGGTCGCAGGTTCGAATCCGGCCTCGAGCATTGATGTGTGTGCTGTCCTTAGGTTAGTTATGTTTAAGTAGTTCTAAGTTCTAGGAGACTGATGACCCAAGATGTTAAGTCCCATAGTGCTCAGAACCATTTGTGTGCTGATATGAAATTTCCTGGAAAATTAAAGCTGTGTGGTGGACCGAAACTCAAATTCGGGATCTTTACCTTTGGTGGGAAAGTGACCTACCGATCTCCTTTTTTTCGTATTTTGTTTGTTACGTTTCTCGTTAACTACTTCTGGGCGGACATCACATGATACCCCTTTAAGTTCTTCGTTGAAGGCTTAATTCAGAATTTTCATTAGAGATGACAGCCAGCCGTGTGGCCGAACACGCTGAGCTACAATGCCGTCCCTACTGACTCGTGACGCGTCCTCAAAGCTGTATGAGCCGTGTCGGCTCGTATCGATTTCAGTCTGCATATCGAATCTCTGGTTCGTTTTCCCTCTGGTCGCCGGGAGGAGCTCTTGAGCTGCGTCTTCCGGTTTGAAATGCTTGCTAGTCGGGCGAGTGTGGAACGAGCAATCACCGCAGGACGAGGAGGAAGGAAGTCGGTTGGTGCAAACGTGTGTTGCCATGCGCCGGTGATCGGTGTCTTCAGCGATTCGCTGTGAAGAAACCTTTGCACAGGAAATGACATTATGACTAGCTGATTCCAGCGCTCTGAGAGGACACGTCTTTCCTGTTGTCAGGCCGTGTGATCTAGTTTGGCGGCGTTATCGGACTCTGTTGCTACTGCACTTCCATATGCGAGTCTTCATTGAGTTGCGAATTGCGATTTCCGGGAAGTTTGGATCCGCCGTAGTGTGGTCTGTGTCGCTCATAGAAACTGTTTTGGTAGTGCTCACCTCTGCGTTCGCTGAGAACCCCATGTAGCTTTCCTGGAAAATAACTTAGTTGTAATCCCCGGGTGCAAAAGATTTTCGTGACATTTTTTATTGTTTGCTTTTAATAATGTTCCTTCTTGCCAAATGATGCCTAACATTATAACTGTCACCCTTTGCAAGTGGTGGGACTGTGAACGCAATCGCTGGTGCTGCTGGTGCTCTTTTAATTATGTTTTAGATTCTGATCTGGCCATATCACTGCTGGAGAGGTGTGAAATTTGCTCTGTTGGTACACTTAGTAGTTGTTGTAAGGCGAGATTACTTACCTGTTTTTTGGAATGTGATTGGGTCTGCGACTGGTCTTGTACTGGCACCTACCGTTATATTAGTAATAGAACCAGGATTCATGGTTGTTGTTTAAATCTCACTCAAGCTATTTTTGTAGCTTGATTATGTTAATATACTTATTTTGTTTCTCGCCAGTGTTTAAGTTGTACTGTTGTTGCTATTCATAGTTTAATCTGTTAATCGTTGCTGTAACTTATTCTGGATGGCTTCTTCAGGCAGCTATTTGCCTAAAGTGTGTTAGCCTCCTAATTGACCTGTTGGTGTTCGTGGGCCTCCTTTTGTCGCATGACGCTTATTGTACGATCACCCTATGGTTGCCTGATGGGTCAGCTACCGTTTTTGCCGTCTGTGCGAGTCATTGGCTCGGCCTGACAATGGTAAGCGCACAGGCGGCACGATATTACTGGATAACATTCCTAAAATCCGCTTCCTTTACCCTGTGTGAAGGAGCTCTACAGCACGGTGATTGCTGCTCGAGTTTTTCTCCTCTAGTTAGAGTGGGCCTAAATATTTTCAGATTTTGCGTATTTTTGTGTTTTAGATTGGATCGCTTTTGGTGTCGTCCCCTTTCTGTATCAAGCTTTCCCTTATCAGCCAGGCCATTTGCTGGCCCTTGTATCTATTAAATCTCTTAGCTTTTTTCAAAGCACCGGCCTAAATTTTGATTTGTAATTTAAAACCATTGTGTTAAGCTTGGACATTCAAATTGTTTAAACACTTTACCTGTAACTAAAATTGCGCTTGTCACAACTGACCTTCAAAATTTTTCATCTGTAATTAAAAGCATTGTGTTAGCCTCGGCCATTTAAATTGGTTTCAGCATATTACCTGTACTAAATTTTTGGTAATCTTTGTTACATTTGACCTTCTAAATTTTTGTTTTAAATTTGTCAGGTCTCTTAAAAGACCGTGTAAATCGGTGGCTCTGTAATTAAAAACTATTGTTACACTGATATCATTTTGCTATCCTTGTTGAAACATGGGTCTGTAACTCAAATCACTGTCTTAGCTTGGTCCCATTTTGCTATTATTGTGTTTTAATATTGATTTTTTAACTGTTTAATAAATATAAATCACTGGGCAAGTAATGAACCATGTCATAACCAGGTACCTAGTTCTTCCATGAATTCCTGCTTTCCTAGTTCGCTGGAGCTCAGTTGGTAACCCAGATCGTGGTTATTTCTTACTGGCTAATGGGAGAGGATTTGGGGGGGGGGGTAGATTTGTCTTCCATCGTCAATATCATTCATTGTTTGAAATTTGAATTGTATTAATCATTATTTTCTTGTTTCTAATTTTTAGCGGGTTTGTTACACGGAAATAACATAGGGGGATGCAACACAGAGGTTTCCTTGGGCTGGTCTATTTAAAACGAGAGCAGCTTGAGTATGAGCTAAAGTTACCGCAACAGCCGACTGAGGGTGGCGTTGCAGAATTGGCAGTAAGGTTACGCGCATCGTTGGGCACTCCTGTTCATATTTCCCCCGACATAATACCCGAGTTATGTGCTGGTACTTCTGCTTGCTCTTCCGCTTTGGGCTAACTGCATCGCGCCGGGCACAGTGGCCGCGCGGTTCTAGGTGCTTCAGTATGGAACCGCGCTGCTGCTACGGTCACAGGTTCGAATCCTGCCTCGGGCATGGATGTGTGTGATGTTCGTAGGTTAGTTAGGTTTAAGTAGTTCTGAGTTTTAGGGGACTGATGATCTCAGATGCTAAGTCCCATAGTCCCATAGTGCTCAGAACCATTTGAACCATTTTAACTGCATCGCAATATTCGGTTTCTAGGGGGCAGTGAACAGATATGTGGGGTCAGGCCCAACTCGTTCATTGCGACAAACGTATCGTCTGTTTGATGCGTCTTCAGCTATAGGGAAAAAGGTGTAGTCAATCAACTCCTCCGTCAGGTGAAAGAGCTACAAGTTAGCACGAGCGTACTAGGTTTGGAGGGGGAGGCCAGCAGTGTGGTTGACTGTAGTCACACTGCCATTCGATTGGAGCAGGCTATCTGCTACATAAATGTTCAGGTTTTGAATAGGTTAGTACCCGTCTTGTTTGCTAAGTTAGCATATCCGATTACGCATTTCCTTCGGGGCAATTCGGAACTATTCATCGATCAGTTGAGCAGTTGAGCCAGGTTGAGACGTTGTTCGTTTTGAGCTCCTTTGTGACGCCTTACAAATCTTACTTTCTATTGTACTTCGTTTATTGTATCTCTTGACTCCAAGCTTGTTGAGCGGCGTGTTTCCGAAGTACTTCAGAGCCATGGCATCTTGAATGACTCCAGGGTTCGTATAATAAATGAAGTTATCACACCACATTCCGAATGAACTGGAGCGTCGAGTATATCGAGCGCGTCCACACAGCTTTACAGATGGGAGTCAAGTAATATGATAATGTTTTAAGTAGTCTAAAGCGTCAAAGATGCTGGTATATGCATACGTATTCAAATACAGAGATGTGCAAACAGACAGGAAACGGCGCTGCGATCGGCAACGCCTGTATAAGACAACAAGTGTCTGGCGCAGTTGTTAGATCGGTTACTGTTGCTACAAGGGCAGTTATGAAGATTTAAGTGAGTATGAACCTGATTTTACAGTCGGGGGACGAGCTATGGGACACGGCATCTGAGAGGTAGCGCTGAAGTGGGGATTTTCCCATGTGACCATTTCACAAGTGGACCGTGAATATCAGGAATCCAGTAAAATATCAAATCTCCGACACTGCTGCGGCCGGAAAAGGTTCCTGCAAGAACGAGACCAACGACGACTGAAGACAATCGTTCATTGAGACAGAAGTGCAACGCTTCAGCAAATTACTACAGATTCCAATGCTGGACAGGTGCCAGCGTGAGAACCATTTAACGAAACATCATCGATATGGGCTTTCGGAGCGGAGGGCCCACTTGTATACCCTTGATGACTGCACGACACAAAGCTTTACGCCTCGCCTGGACCCGTCAACACCGACGTTGGACTGTTGATTGCAAACATGTTGCCTGTTCAAGCTCGTGGAGGCTCTGTAATGGTGTGGGGACCGCGTTTATGGTTCACCGCTGCCGTTACTTTGTGTGAAGCATGCTGTTTAAGTTTTTCCACTTCGAGAGGGCCTCAATATTTTCAGATTTTGCGTATTTTTGTGTTTTAGCTTGGATCCCTTTTGGTTCCGTTTCCTTTCTGTATCAAGCTTTCCCTAGCCAGCCGGGCCGTTTGCTGGCCCTTGTATCTCTTAAATCTCTCAGCTTTCTCAAAGCACCGTGTTAAATTTTGATATGTAATTTAAAATCATTTTGTTGGTTTTGACATTTGAATTTGTTTAAACATTTTTCCCGTTACTGAATTGGTACTAGTCGTGGTACATTTGACATTTTAATATCATGTTTAAAATTTGTCAGCTCTCTTAAGATACCCCGCAAAATTGTGGTCTTGAATTTGAAACCATTCTGTTAGCTTGTACATTTAAATGGTTTAAACAATTTATTTGTTACCAAAATTACGCCAGTCCTCTTTAATTTGATCTTTAAAAACTTTGATCCGTAATTAAAAGCATTTTGTTGGCTTGGGGCATTTGAATTTGTTTAAACATTTCACTTGTACTAAATTTGTGCTCATCGTTGTTACATTTGCCCGAACAGTTTTGCTTTAACCCTTTCAGACCTGGTGGTCACAATTTTGTACATAAAGTTTGTTCACTAACATTTCAGTGACAAGAATTGTCAGGTGCATCCAAACCCACTGTGCGCATTCATGTATGTTTCTTTTAGCCATGCTCCAGCAGCTGCTGCTCTCTTGTCAGCAGTCTGTGAACCACATAGTAAAATATACTCTCTGGTGTTGTCTCTCTGTGGGAAGCCATTACTCGTCGACTTTATTGCAATAATAGTCACGTTGTGGGTTTTGTTTGTGAATGTTTTGTGTGGTTCCCTTCTTTTGGAAACATTAGACATGATTTCAGTGGAATTTTCAGCAATTTCATTCAGTTCATATTTGTCTTATGTATCAGGTAACATTAATGTACACATCTGTGTACAACAGGTCCTTAATGGTGTAAAATAGGAAAAATAACCTAAAATGTGTCTCAGCTATTTTGCATGCCTATGGTAGTTATGTGTGGTAATTTTTCCATTTATTTCAGTACCAGCACCAAGGAGGAGAATAACTGACCTGTACATATGATTTTATTTTATATTTCTGGCTTTTGCCTTACAATTATGGATAAGGAATATCTTTCTGTGGAGAAAGATTGGGACTTGATTATGGACATAATTGAAAATTGTGGCGTTTTTGACATTAATTTGAGAGCAGATGAGGATGTCAGTGTACCACTTATTGCAAGGCAAGCTCCACAAATAGTGAAACGTGTTGGAGCAGATAAAGTGGGGGTGAATGATGTGTGTAGACACACCATATCTGAAGATGAAGATGATGGAGAGGTGGTGGATGCTGAAATGAACTTTTTATACAATGAAAAAAAAACAGAACTGAATAACCTGTGTGACAACGTAATGGTAACACCTAAAGAATCCATAAAATGGAAATGCTAGCCTCTAAGTACCATTGCAGAAACACACAAAGCTCCAAATTTTGAAGAATCTCTCTTGTGTTCTCCAATGCAATACTTCAAAAGATATATACCAGATGATTTGTTAACTAGCATGGCAGCACATACTCATATTTACGCATTACAACGAGGCAAATCCTCATTCAAGCAGACAACTCCTCAAGCACTAGAAATGCTATTTGGTTTGCATATATTGACTGGCACCTTGAAATTTCCCAGATTATGAATGTATTGCGATAGAAGCCTGAAGGTAAATGTGTTTTTGGAAAACATGTAACGAGGCAGAGTTTTAGAATTACGAACAAATTTACACTTGGTGAACAATCTGGAAAAGCCAACTGAAAATAAAGATAAATTTTACAAAGTCAGGCCAATTTACTCAGCCATTCGAAAAACACTGCAGTGAACTTCCTATAGAAGAGAATGTTTGTGTCAGTGAAGGCATTATTCCTTTCACTGGCAAGTTCTCTGCAAAGCAGTATGTCAAGGGGAATCAAAGTCTTCATGTGAAAAGAGTGGAATAGTGCACGATTCCCTTTTGTATCGAGGTGCTACAACTGAACTAAATACCGCATACTGTAAAAAATTTGAATTATGTTCTGCTGTTGGTTTAGAATTTTCTGTTCCACTCTCAAAAGGTGAAGGTCATAAATTATACTTTGACAACTTCTTTTCACCTTATCATCTGTTTCAAGTTCTGAAATCTCAAAACATCAATGCAGCAGGTACTGTCCGTCAAAACAGATTTGAAAAGAACTTGCCTTTTTCAGATGACAAAAAATAATGAAACAAACCAGAGGTTACTGTGAAGAAATCACTAGTGCTGATGACATTACCATGTGTAAGTGGTTAGACTATAGGCCAGTTGTACTGTGTTCAAACTTCGTTGGTAAAGGTTCAGTGGATGAAGTTGAGTGTTGAGACAAAAAACACCATAAATATGTGAAAGTAGAAAAACCTGAAATAGTGAGAAGATATAATCATGCAATGAATGGTGTGGAACTACACTCCTGGAAATTGAAATAAGAACACCGTGAATTCATTGTCCCAGGAAGGGGAAACTTTATTGACACATTCCTGGGGTCAGATACATCACATGATCACACTGACAGAACTACAGGCACATAGACACAGGCAACAGAGCATGCACAATGTCGGCACTAGTACAGTGTATATCCACCTTTCGCAGCAATGCAGGCTGCTATTCTCCCATGGAGACGATCGTAGAGATGCTGGATGTAGTCCTGTGGAACGGCTTGCCATGCCATTTCCACCTGGCGCCTCAGTTGGACCAGCGTTCGTGCTGGACGTGCAGACCGCGTGAGACGACGCTTCACCCAGTCCCAAACATGCTCAATGGGGGACAGATCCGGAGATCTTGCTGGCCAGGGTAGTTGACTTACACCTTCTAGAGCACGTTGGGTGGCACGGGATACATGCGGACGTGCATTGTCCTGTTGGAACAGCAAGTTCCCTTGCCGGTCTAGGAATGGTAGAACGATGGGTTCGATGACGGTTTGGATGTACCGTGCACTATTCAGTGTCCCCTCGACGATCACCAGTGGTGTACGGTCAGTGTAGGAGATCGCTCCCCACACCATGATGCCGGGTGTTGGCCCTGTGTGCCTCGGTCGTATGCAGTCCTGATTGTGGCGCTCACCTGCACGGCGCCAAACACGCATACGACCATCATTGGCACCAAGGCAGAAGCGACTCTCATCGCTGAAGACGACACGTCTCCATTCGTCCCTCCATTCACGCCTGTCGCGACACCACTGGAGGCGGGCTGCACGATGTTGGGGCGTGAGCGGAAGACGGCCTAACGGTGTGCGGGACCGTAGCCCAGCTTCATGGAGACGGTTGCGAATGGTCCTCGCCGATACCCCAGGAGCAACAGTGTCCCTAATTTGCTGGGAAGTGGCGGTGCGGTCCCCTACGGCACTGCGTAGGATCCTACGGTCTTGGCGTGCATCCGTGCGTCGCTGCGGTCCGGTCCCAGGTCGACGGGCACGTGCACCTTCCGCCGACCACTGGCGACAACATCGATGTACTGTGGAGACCTCACGCCCCACGTGTTGAGCAATTCGGCGGTACATCCACCCGGCCTCCCGCATGCCCACTATACGCCCTCGCTCAAAGTCCGTCAACTGCACATACGGTTCACGTCCACGCTGTCGCGGCATGCTACCA
This sequence comes from Schistocerca nitens, assembly GCF_023898315.1. Classification (NCBI taxonomy): domain Eukaryota; kingdom Metazoa; phylum Arthropoda; class Insecta; order Orthoptera; family Acrididae; genus Schistocerca; species Schistocerca nitens. The sequence goes on along the minus strand of NC_064622.1, from coordinate 158,298,068 downwards.
GTGTTAAAGACTGCGATGGAGCTCCCTATGCCACGGCAAACTGGTTGACACTGACGGCGGCGGTGTACAAATGCTGCGCAGCTAGCGCCATTCGACGGCCAACACCGCGGTTCCTGGTGTGTCCGCTGTGCCGTGCGTGTGATCATTGCTTGTACAGCCCTCTCGCAGTGTCCGGAGCAAGTATGGTGGGTCTGACACACCGGTGTCAATGTGTTCTTTTTTCCATTTCCAGGAGTGTATTTGATCAATTGATAAGCTACTACAGAGTTGCCATCAGATCTCGAAAATGGCCTTTCCGTATGATTTTTCATGGTGTTGACTTTGCCATCGTGCAAAGTTGGTTGGCATACAGACGAGGTGCAGACAACCTGTCTATCCCAAAGAAGAAGCAAATGGACCTTCTTTCTTTTCATATCAGGGTAGCAGATGGATTGATACTGTGCCAGAAGAAAGTGACTGAAAAGAAGAGGGGGCTTTCTCTGATGAAGGACTGACTTCAGACATGAGAGTCATACCAAGAAAAAGAGGAGAATTATGACCAACTACAGAGATACAGTTTGATTAAATTGTCCATTTGCCTAAGTATGATGTAGGAGCTCCAAGTCGCTGCGAATTTCCGAAATGTACAGGGCGTTCTAGAATTCAGTGCAGAAAATGTAAAATACATTTTTGTCTCCAAAAGGACAGACATTTTTTTGTAGTTTCATACGAAACCTTAAAATCAGTGTTATGAACATTGCTGTTTAAATAAGAACTCTAATTTGTAATTATTTTTATTGTTTCTTCTGTTTTAAAGTGAAATAAATAGTGGCATACTTGATCCATAGTGTTAACCTCCGTACTGTATGACATGAAGCCCGAGACCTGATGAACACAATTGTGTACATTAAATATCTAGAAAACTAGAGATCATATGACATTTTTTCTTAGAAAAATGTTGTCAGGAGATTCACCTGAATGTAAAAATGATGTCAGACACTTTTTAAATAAGTAAATAAAAAATCAGGTCTGAAAGGGTTAAATTTGTTAAACGCTTAGTGTGTAATTCAGAACTATCGTTAGGCGTATCATTTTGCTATCCTTGTTAAATCTTGTATCTGTAATTGAAACCATTGTGTTAGACATATCTCGTTTTGATATCATTGTGTTTTACTATTGTTTTTTCTAACTGTTTAGTAAATATGAATCACTTGATCGATGACTTAACCTGGGACCCAGCTATTCGGTGAATTCCTGCCTCCCTGGACCGCTGGAGCTCACTGTACTTCCGGCAATACCTCATGTCCTACTTCCCGAACTTCACACTCTTCTACGAAACATGCAGGACTAACAGCTGGGAAGGTAGGAGATGAGGTATTGGAAGAGTAGCTGTGAGGACGGATTGTAACTCGTGCTCGGGTAGAGCACTTGAATGCGAAATGCAAAAGTCTCGAGCTCTTGTGTAGGTGCGGCATACAGTTTTAATCCGGCAGGAAATTCCGTTAAAGGTAGTCATTATTCCTTGGCCGGTTTCAGCCTAACGGCCATAGTCAAGTGTACGTCTGAATATGATCGTATGTTATGAGTAGACATGAAGTAAAATGTAAAGAGAAAATACCGCGGCACGTTTAAAATACGTCCCAGATGAAACTCATTACAGAAGCCAGTACCAGATGGCTGTACTCACACATATATCGTCAACGAAAGAAACGGCACAAATACTTCAATCTCCACACGTGAGTCTACATTGGCGATACGCAATACAGAGTATACAAAGAATACGAAGACCCATAACACATGAGCAAATAAACGATACTGCGTTAAAATGGGTCAGCTGAGGAAGTCTCACACAATCTGAAATTTTCGCACAACGTATACAACGGACATATCGAAATTCTAATTAAAGTTCTCTAAAATTTTAACATATAAAAAGCAGAATCTTCCTGAGACGTAGTTTAAGACAATTCAGCCTACCAGATGTCGCTGGAGTCAGCTGCTACATACAGTATACTTGTAAACAATACTTCAAACATATCTTTTTCACTACCTCTAGACAGTATGGAAATTTGTGGAACTAGGTAACCCAATACTTATGCTGAAATTATAATTGAATACGAGATCCTCGTAGGTGTTTTCTGTCACAAGAAATCGAAGTTTTACCGTCGATATCATGTGTGGTGTTACAGGTTCTCTTATGGCTGTGTTTTGCCATTCAATGAAGTGAGCGACTCATGACAAAAGATTCACACATCATTTCATTCATTCCTCAAAATCAATTTCGGCGATATAATTCCTTTTCAGTGAGGAAATTTTACAGTATTTACTCTTCGTAACACTTTCTTTCGCCGAAAGTGCGACCACGCCTTGGCGAACATTTCGTCGTCCGAAATCGACGTTTTCGTTATAGAATAACGTATAAATGAGTAGTAAAGACGTAGGGTGTGTGTGTGTGTGTGTGTGTGTGTGTGTGTGTGTGTGTGTGTGTGTTGTGGGGGGGGGGGATGTAGGGCAGGACTGTTTGTGCATCCTTCTGCAATATGATCTGCTGAAACAGTTGCTAGTCAGCATCGCAACGAACATGTGTTGTTAGGTACGAGGTGGTTTCTGTGAGCTTCCTTGCGCCATGTTTCTCCAAATCAACTCAGCAGTTGTCCTATCCCTCTAGCAGGACATTCTCTAGGCAGAAACAGCTGCGAATCGTAGTGGACGTGTGCGTGGATGGCGTTAATAGCGGCCACTTCCCTCGCATCAGCAGCTCGCGGTCGGTCGATAGCGGAGCGAAGCATCACAGGGCTGCCTGCACCCTTCGGTGCTAGCAACAACTGACGTAGTTCCATCATATTGTCTCCTCTGATTCCACGGTGAAATGAAACTAGACGTCGTATCACATTTATTTTGACATAAAAACTGAAATTCATGATAAATTTTCTATGTTTTATGCAATATTGTAATTTATATCGTGGTCATGTGTCTCCGAATCTTAGTGCTGGTACACACTTTCATTGTATACGTTATTTTGCTGCTGTCATTTAATGAGATATAATTTTACTTTTCTACCATCGAAATTATGGCAAAAATAAATAATTTGAAATATTTCGTACATGAGATAGTATTTTCGACAAATTTAGAGGTCATTTGAACCAGAATGTACCAGTAATTAACTTCTTGGGTATCAGAAATTTTTTTAATATTCCATATTTAAAGTTAAAACCAGAAATGACTTTCTTTCTTGTCAGTTTATCATATTTCTCAAAACCTTAAATTTTAACACGGCAATTAAAAAGTATTACATCTGTTTCTGTACGTTTTGGAAATGGTTTCAACTAATTATTGTGTATAAAACGATGTAATTAAAATTTAAGCTCATCACTTACATGCAAAAATGTTTGCATCTGTACAACTAAAGTCAAAATAGAATATTTATCCCTGTAATTCAAGGTTTATTAAAATTACGTGAAAAAATATATGAATAATTACTCAACCAAAGCACGATGATAATGTAATGCTGTTAGACTCTAATGTGTTAGAGAGTAGTACTTGTAAGGTTACACCATGAGTAATTCTGTGAGCCACTGGATTTGGAAGAACAACGAGGAGCTAGTGTATGTGATGGCTTAAACGTCTTGTTCTTTACGATACCGTAATATTTAGTAGAACTGTGAAAGTTGCTTGTTAAATTGCGCTTTCACTTTCGCATACAATTATTTTACTTTCTGAAATGGCGAAAAAACCTCTGCAATATTGTGCAAGGGTATCCACCGCTCTGCTTCAATTACTCATGCAACCTCTTTGACTTATCTCTTTGTGGAACCACTGAAGCGTATTTGCTTTCGAGACCAAGAGACCGTATGGGTTTGAATTGGTGTTGCTTGGCATTGCACTGTGTGCTTTAGAGTCCGCAAGAGGTGGTCCAGAGGTCTGCGATGTTGCAGATTTCGGCTGAGATCTGTCCAGTCACTTTGCCGCGGTGGTTAATAGTATCAAGCTAGTATTCAGTATCTAAATCGTTGTGTAATATTAAGTATTTCAAGTATTTTGCTATCATTCCTCGTATAGAACTCGCAGTGAGATGTAACGTAAAGTTTTGTTGAGGCCCGTTGTGTTACATAGATTCAGGTCTCTTGTTTTCGTAAAACAGAAGCTGATTTATGGGATAAATTAACATCTTTTCAATCCTTTGCACTATGTATTCAGTTTCATCATCCCCTCTTGTACTGTGAATAGTTTGTTGCCTTTCTGGAAGACGTGTATGTTTCCTTGCTTTTCACTAAAACTTCAATTCATGTTTCGTGTATTGACAACGTATGTGTTTTCTGTTATCTGCTCCACAGTCTGAGAACAATACAGTAATTATATTCAGTGCTCATTATTTTCCTCATCCTAAAACAATCATTAATTCTTGAACGTTAGATAGCTGTTTCTCGTCACGTGCTCTTAAGACCTAAATCGCATCAGTGGTAAGTCAATGTGCGAACAAACAAGTAATTCAGCAGTACGCAGCTATTTCAGTTCAATAATAGTAAACGTCGAGCTCTGATCACGAGTAATTTACGGTTGCATCAAGGTAAGTTTTCGACGCTGTTGCCGAATGCAGATTGCTGTGGGAGACTTCTCACTGTGTTTCTTCGTATTACAATGAGATATTTTTTGGAATAACTAGTAGTGAGGACTCTCTAGTTTTCAATAATGTATACAGATTTTGCTTTTGAATTACGTCATCATCCTATTGGGTGGCGAAGTATTTCAGTGGTAACTCTTTTCGAGTCCACGTTCAGTAATTACACTCACGAGGAAACATCCACATAAAGCAGCTTTTGGCTATAAATAGAAATTATCCCCATTATATGTTTACTTATTATTGATGCCCAACTACGTGTCTATAGGAATCCATTTACCGTTCCGCATATTTACGTAGAGTGCCCTTCGTAAGTTTTGGGAGAAACAGAACAGTTTAGTGTTTACTTTGGTAAATAACAGGTAAACGTATTATGTTTGTTATTCCAGACAGACAGATATTCACAGAGCAATAAATTGAAAATTTTTCTGCATTTAGTGACTCACAAAAAAAATTCATATTTATGTGAAACAGCACAGATTTGCCTTCGAAAAAAATGGTTCAAATGGCTCTGAGCACTATGGGACTTAACATCTCTGGTCATCAGTCCCCTAGAACTCAGAACTACTTAAACCTAACTAACCTAAGGACATCACACACATCCATGCCCGAGGCAGGATTCGAACCTGCGACCGTAGCGGTCACGCGGTTCCAGACTGAAGCGCCTAGAACCGCACGGCCACACCGGCCGGCGATTTGCCTTCGAAAAAGTTTTGGGACAAAGTGAAGAAATAAACCAAAAACTAGGAAATAATGAGGTATTAGTACTTTGTACTTCTACCGCGACGTTGTAACATTTGTTTCAGCCGTTTTGGCATACTTTGTGAAAGTTTCTGTAAGTACGAAATACTTACATTTTCCCATTATTCTTGCAGTCGTCTCCTGACGTCTTGTTTGGACTGCGTGGGGACTTTTTGAGTATTTCTTTCTAATACATCCCATAAAATCTCTATGGGGTTCATGTCCGGACTTTGTGGAGGGGCACTGACAACTTTTACAAAGTTGTGCAGGAGCTACAACCGTATGATATAGGTCGCACATTTGGGGTCGTCGTACTAATAAAATTTGAAACAGTCTCCAATCCCCATATTTTTTGCGCTCTTGAAATTGTTCCTTAGAATCTGCAGGTATACATTTTTATCCATTGTCTCTTCAATGAAGACAAGCTCACTCACTCCCATACCATGTTTCACTGTAGCTTGCCTTTTTTTTCTTCCAGCTCTTTTTTGGGCTCCCGCCAGACCGTTATTCATCCATCCGGTCGTGATACGTTACATTCTGATTCTTCCAAAAAAAAAAAAAAATTGCTTGATTCCACCACTCCACGTTCTTGTTTGTGTGTTCCCTTGCGAATAGCAGAATTTTCTTCCCACTGGCAGGACTGATGTAAGGCTTCCTTCTTGCAGTTCGCCTTGGTAATTTTCTCTCTACAGTACTCTCCTGATTGTGCTAGGCCTGACCTCCTTCCGAAGCTCTTCCTCAGCCTCAATGGCAATTCGTGTAGCTGTGATTCGTGGATCTTTCTTGACCTTTTGTATTATTGCCCTCTCTTCTCCCCTCACAAATATCCTTAGACGGCCCGTCTGTGCAGATTTTATATCCTGTCTTCGTATTTATATCGACGTACGATATTCCCTACACTACTTTTCTTCATATTCAGTAACGTTGCTATTTCTCGGCATGTTCTTCCCTTTTCGTGATGGAATATTACTAACTTCCTTTGTACAAAATTGCTGTTTTCACCTCTACGCACCATTGTATACAATCACACTTGCGTTTCCTTTGAGCTCTCGACAGGTAATGACTGACATTGCAGGTAGTAACGAATTCCAGAGATATGCACACTGACGCTGTTGCCAACATTTGTCCAAAAACTTTTGAAGTGCAGAGTTTCATATCTCGCATTAAGAAATGGGTCTTGTTCTGTTGTAAATAAGCAAACATAAGTGATTGCACTTTTCATCGCCCATAGTTACACGTACAACTTGCAGAGGTACATCTGAATCAATACTATTAACATTAGACAGACACGCAACAATAAATACTGTAACAAATATAACTGAAGTATTTTAATGCAATGACTAGTTACTACAAACTGAATTTTTACCCAACCCATGTCCTGCATATTATGTTAAGTAAGTAAAATGTATTAACTACATAATATCGTTAGCAGAGACAGTCAATTCTTGTGCAGTGCCCAGTGCCGCCGTGATTTGTTTATGTTGACTTAGCGTGGACTCTGCAGCAGACGCTTCGGCGTAAACAGAATCACCTTGGCTCTGACTGCCGTGAGCGGACATCACTGCTTGTATGTTCTTATAGTAAACAACGTAAGACTTTACTCATAGGTTCAAAATGGTTCAAATGGCTCTGAGCACTATGGGACTTAACTTCTAAGGTCATCAGTCCCCTAGAACTTAGAACTACTTACACCTAACTACATCACACACAGCCATGCCCGAGGCAGGATTCGAACCTGCGACCGTAGCGGCCGCGCAGTTCCAGACTGTAGCGCCTTTAACCGCTTGGCCACCACGGCCGGCTTACTCACAGGTGCCATGGAGCAATTGGAAATGGTATCATGTCATTAGTCACCAGAATATTAATCTGTGATGAAATGTCCACTCTATTTGAATCCCATGAAAATAAGAACCTTTTCACAAAGTAATATGAGGTGATGTCAAAATTTATCCAACACACAAAAATTAACTGCAGAGCCTTCATGCACGCAATAGTAGCAGACAAGGAAATTGCCTCTTCGAAGCGTATGCTTCATTTCCTCCTCTCATATCAATGCCCTTGTTTTAGTATATGCTACGGTCGCAGGTTCGAATCCTGCCTCGGGCATGGATGTGTGTGATGTCCTTAGGTTAGTTAGGTTTAAGTAGTTCTAAGTTCTAGGGGACTGATGACCACAGCAGTTGAGTCCCATAGTGCTCAGAGCCATTAGAACCATTTTTTTTTGTTTTAGTATGAAGCGAGAAAAACACAAAAAACTGAAGTTTCTGAGGAGCATGTAAGTCATTTCCTCTTCTCGTATCATAACTTTTGTTTTAGTATGAAGCGAAAAATAAACAGTTTAGGGTTCTGAAGTATAATATGACAGCAGATTCTTATCGTAGGCCCTATCGGAAGCGCAAAAAGCAGGGAGCTCTCCACCCTTTTGCCTAACAGTGTTTCCTTTCATGCATTACTACCGCTCGCAGATTCTTATTTAACGACTTACGGGCATCAAGTTCTTCAGGAGAATGAGCCTAATGTTATTGTGCTAATAACATGGAAAAAAATTTTTAAAGACGAATTCCCCTAGAGCAGACTTCATTCAGTAAGTCGTCGGCAGACGGACGGAAACGTTAAACTAACGTCGCTTTCCGACTCATATTCAGTCCAAAATAAGGGGTTAGTAAGGTAGTTGAGTTTTCTAGCAATTACTCTTTAATAATTCCGACATGAGTACTCCGATAGCCAAAAGAAGCCGTTAGTGTGAAACCATTGGTAACTACTTTAATATCAAACTGCAAGAACTCGAAACAATACCTGGACTCTTCCCTTCGATGGGTAACCTCTTACTGTTATTTAGGATTATCTCTGGTCTAAGGGTAATGCAAATGGAACTTCACATTCATGAGGATCTTTCCACTGTTTTTGACAAACATCAGCAACATGTTCAAAATGGTTCAAATGGCTCTGAGCACTATGGGACTTAACAGCTGAGGTCATCTGCCCCTAGACTGAGAACTACTTAAACCTATCTAACCTAAGGACATTACACACATCCATGCCCGAGGCACGATTCGAAACTGCGATCGTAGCGGTAGCGCGGTTCCAGACTGAAGCGCCTAGAGTCGTTTGGCCACCCCGGCCGGCAGCAACTTGTAATCACTGCGATTAACAACTGTGTGATGATAATGGCAGAGGTTGCTAGTGGATGTGGTGGTGTTATGCTGTCAAACTGCTTACCCAATTAAAGATAGTGTGGTGGCGTCGTCGCTTCTCTTTATTTGGCATCAGCTTGAGTACTGTGATTTAACGAACACAGTACTCTATTCACGAGCTGCTAATGGTACAGTATGACTACAGAGATCATCGTGCAGCTATTACATTAATTCTGCAGTGAATTGCTTGACAAATACTACCGTTAGCTAAGCAGCTGAAATAACTCACTACACAGGTACTCTATGTTGCACTTGGTTAAGTGGTCAGCTCGCTGCAATCCCGCTTCTGCTGTTCATAAATACTTGTATACTGACCATTCGTTATTTGACTAAATATACGCTACAATCTGTTTTGCACCTATATGATATGGGTTAGCGCCATCACAAGGCAATGACTAAGGAATGGATGCCGTTGAAGTCACATTACTATTGATGGCAAGACAAATCTTTGCAAATCACCTGTATTGCTTCAAAAAACAATTGCAGCTTAAATATCGAAGGACAGACGTCCTCACTGTCACAGGGCATTGAAAAACAGCAACGGGGCAGCTGAAAATTTGTGCCCGACCAGGGTTCAAACCTGGACCTCCTGCTTACAAGGCAGATGCGCTGACCATTGCACTATCGGGACAACAGCCAACCTGCCTGCAGGACCTATCTACGCATGCTCCTCGTCAGACGCAAATTCCCATCTTTGCCGCGCCGCACGGGATTAGCCGCGCGGTCTCGGGCGCTGCAGTCATGGACTGTGTGGCTGGTCCCGGCGGAGGTTCGAGTCCTCCCTCGGGCATGGGTTTGTGTGTTTGTCCTTAGGATAATGTAGGTTAAGTAGTGTGTAAGCTTAGGGACTGATGGCCTTAGCAGTTAAGTCCCATAAGATTTCACACACTCCATCTTTGCCGCTTACCACATACGTCGCCCAGTCATCATCCAAACCTAACATTTCCAAGAAGGTGGATCACTAAATGTAGGTATTTTTCTTGGCCATCAAGGTCCGCGGACCTTATCCCTTTGGATTTTTGCCTGCGGGGATCGCTGAAAGGCGAAATAATAAAAAATAAATAAAAAAACACGATTCGATCGTTCACATTATGAATAGCGCAGCCCTCATGAAAGAACGCAAAGACGACCTTACAAGATATTTTGGTCCCTTACTTTAAACTACCTAAGATGATACTTGAACATTAATTATTTTCATTACGTAGGCGTGGCCTATATGAGCTGAATACTTTGCAGGAGGCCAAATAAATGCTTGATTTTATTTTAGGTGAGTGCCAGGCCCCCTACAACTTAATAATTTCGCGAAATGAAGTCCAGACCAGAGTTCACTGATCTGCCTTAACTGATATCGCTGAAAATATTTGAACTCTTGTAAATGCGAATTACTGAAATCCTCATACTCAAAGTAAATAGTGATTTAAAATGATTTAGTAGCCACTACTTATAATGAAACCTGCAAAATAACTTAATATTTGAATCTGCTGCGTAATGGCGGCCAATTGTTGCCCGTCAGCGATAAAGACTTTCGGGTGTCGTAGCAGCTGAAAAATACTAATTAATCTTTCTCTGCAAGTGAAACTTATATTACCTTCAAATAATAACAGGAGTTAGTTTTTATACATATAATTTACGTAATATTTTACTAACACTCCTTAACATCAATACGGACACCTGAAAGCGTCAAGCGCTACCCACAATCTCCAATGAACAAAATAAGCAAAAGAAAAGGATTTGTTCTGCTCATCGTATATATAATTACACAAAGAAACAAATATTTGATTTCGATATATTTTTCACTACGCTATTACTCATCAGCTATAAAGCCCTTTTCGCACCAGAGTATTTACGTTACAAGGTTTCATAAATATTACTAATATACTCTTAGTTCCTCATAAATGCCTTTCAAGTCTAGTCTATTTTAAGTTATTCCCTATTTTTATATTCATTGCACATGCTCTGTCCGTAAAAATCGCCTAAGGAACACTGCAAAGAGCTACACGTGCTGTTATCAAGTTAGTGTAAAGTGCATGGAAGGTGGTGGGGAATTTTTGAAAATCAACTTTTAAAGTCATTTGCCATTGCTTTGAGTTTGTTTGGGTTGCATACTAACAGCTGTACTCCTGTATTCACATGTGGCCACATTTTTGTGGTATCTTTCATGCAGTTCGTCTATGCTACCACCTGCTAAAATGTCTACCATTCCTCCTGAGACACCCTGTATACGCATATATGTGTGGTGTCTGTTCTTTCGGACATGTCCGCAAGAAAGGACACCACGAATCCGGGTTCGAACCTGGTCAGGCAGAAATTTTGACCAGCCGCCGAAGCTGTATTTTAAAGCGCTGTGACAGCCTGGACATCTGTTCTTCGATATTTAATTGATTAACAAGGCGGTTTTGATTCGTAGTATGTTCTTTCGGACATGTCCGAAAGGACACCACACACCCACAGACACACACACACACACACACACACACACACACACACACAAAACTACACCACTTCTATCTTAAGTGCTATTCGGATAACGTTTGCCAACTCTGATAGTGACTGACTGGAGCTGCAGTAACCTATTCATTCCACTAGATATAGTTACAATTATCTGAACAATTCATGTTTAATAAGTGACAGCGATTTGGAAAATTTATGTTTGCGAGATGGTTACTTTATACCTTAATTACGTTGTCTGATTGTTTATATCGTGGGAAACGTGGTTCTTTCTACCCTAGCCTTTCTGGTTCTGCCTTGCTCTGAACCCACTATCCAACATGCTAAACAATACAAATTATGGATACAACATTACTCGAACATTCCAACACAAAATCACAGATTTGCTATACAAGGATGATCTAAACCTACTGGCAGCAACAAATCGACAACTGAACCAATTACTAAAGATAACAGAAGTATTCAGCAATGATATAAATATGGCTTTTGGAACAGACAAATGTAAGAAAAATAGCATAGTCAAGGGAAAACACACTAAACAAGAAGATTACATATTATATAACCACAGCGACTGCATAGAAGCGATGGAAAAAACAGATGCCTATAAATATGTAGGATACATACAAAAAATAGTAATAGATAATACAAATATCAAAGAAGAACTAAAAGAAAAATATAGACAAAGACTAACAAAAGTACTGAAAACATAACTGACAGCAAGAAACAAGACAAAAGCTATAAATACTTATGCTATACCAATAATGACGTACTCATTTTGAGTAGTGAAATGGAGTAACACAGACCTAGAAGCACTCAATACACTTACACGATCACAATGCCACAAATATAGAATACATCACATTCTTCAGGCAACAGAAAGATTCACATTAAGCATAAAGGAAGGAGGAAGGGGATTTATAGATATAAAAAACCCACATTATGGACAGGTAGACAATTTAAGAAAATTCTTTATAGAATGAGCAGAAACTAGAAAAATACACAAAGTAATCACTCATATAAATACATCGGCTACACCACTGCAATATCATAACCACTTCTACACCCCTTTAGATCACATAACATCAACAGATACGAAGAAAGTAAATTGGAAAAAGAAGACACTACATGGCAAGCACCCATATCATCTAACACAGCCACACATCGATCAAGAAGCATCCAACACATGGCTAAGAAAAGGCAATATATACAGTGAGACGGAAGGATTCATGATTGCAATACGGGATCAAACAATAAACACCAGATATTACAGCAAGCATATTATTAAAGATCCCAATACCACAACAGATAAATGCAGACTTTGCAAACAACAAATAGAAACAGTAGACCACATCACAAGCGGATGGACAATACCAGCAAATACAGAATACTCTAGAAGAAATGACAATGTAGCAAAAATGATACATCAACAACTTGCCATACAACATAAATTAATAAAACAACACGTTCCCACATACAAGCATGCACCAAAAAATGTACTGGATAATGATGAATACAAATTATACTGCAACAGAACCATTATAACAGATAAAACAACACCACATAACAAACCTGACATCATACTCACCAATAAAAAGAAGAAATTAACACAACTAATCGAAATATCCATACCCAATACAACAAATATACAGAAGAAAACAGGAGAAAAAATTGAAAAATACATCCAACTGGCTGAGGAAGTCAAGGACATGTGTCATGAGGATAAAGTTGACATTATACCAATTATACTATCAACTACAGGACTCATATCACACAATATCCACAAACACATCAACGCAATACAGCTACATCCAAACGTATATTTACAACTACAGAAATCTGTAATTATTGATACATGTTCAATTACCAAAAAGTTCCTAAATGCAATGTAACATATACTGTACAGTTAAAAGGAAGTCATGCTTGATCAAGGTCCGCGTCACTTTCCATTTTTAACCAGACATAACGTCTGAGAAAGGAAAGAAATAATAATAATAACAAGCATTAATTAAACAATCAGAGGAAAACGAAATCTTAAGACAGCCACCAGAACAAGCACAAATAGAACATGAAATGACACACACGTTAGATATAGAAGAAAAATGTCAGTTGACATATATAGAATAAAAAGACACGAATACAGACATTAGACCATTCTTGCATAGAACACCAATTAACCCACAAGTCCAAACAACAATAACAACTATCAACACAATCATACACAACAAAATAAATGAAAATACAACTATGGAAGAGTTACAACTACTGGTTTATATAGGAGAACTCACTACACTAAATACACACACTAGGCAGACATCAGAACCAACCAACGCACAGAGGAAACCCACAAAACCAGCATGGCAACACAGGCTACAGATCAGAATAGAAAAACTGAGAAAAAACATCAGACAGCTAACACAATTTATAAGAAATGAAATATCAGACAAAAAACAAAAAAGCTTAGGTAAAATCTCACAACAAGAAGCGATAGAGCAATTAGATGAAAAGAAGCAGGAATTACAAGCATTGGCCAAACGACTTAGAAGATACAAATAAATTGAAAATAGAAGGAAACAAATCCAAACATTCAACACAAACCAAAAGAAATTTTACCAGACAATAGATAACACACACATTAAAATAGACAATCCACCAAACATAACAGACATGGAGCACTTCTGTAGCAACATATGGTCAAACCTGGTACAACATAACAGGCATTCACGGTGGATACAAGCAGAAATAGACACATACAAGATGATACCGCAAATTCCTGAAGTGATAATTTTGCAACATGAAGTCACCTGAGCAATTAATTCTACGCAAAATTGGAAAGCCCCTAGAAACGATAAAATAGCAAATTTCTGTCTAGAGAAGTTCACCTCAACACATTCACATCTAACTACATTATTTAACAGTTACATTGCTGACCCATACGCATTCCCTGATACCCTTACACATGCAATAACTTATCTGAAACCTAAAGATCAAGCAGACACAGAAACCCAGCAAATATCGCCCCATAACATGCCTACCAACAATATACAAAATATTAAAATCAGTTATTACACAGAAATTAATGACACATACAACACAGAACAAAATTATAAATGAAGAACGAAAAGGCAAAGGAGTACGAGGATGTAAAGAGCAACTGATAATAGATGCAGAGGTGACATATCAAGCTAAACTAAACAAAGGTCGCTACACTACGCATACATTGATTACCAAAAAGGTTTTGATAGTGTACCCCACTCATGGTTACTACAAATATTGGAAATATAGAAAGTAGATCCTAAATTGATACAGTTCCTAAACATAGTAATGAAAAATAGGAAAACCACACTTATATTCAAACAAATTCAAGTAATATCACATCACAGCCAATACAGACTAAGCATGGAATATACCAAGGAGACTCATTAAGTCCTTTCTGGTTCTGCCTTGCTCTGAACCCACTATCCAACATGCCAAATAATGCAAATAATGGAAACAATATTATTGAAACATACCAACACAAAATCACACATTTGCTATACAAGGATGATCAAAAACTGCTGGCAGCAACAAATCAACAACTCAAACAATTACTAAAGATAACAGAAGTATTCAGCAATGATATAAATCTGGCTTTTGGAACAGACGAATGTAAGAAAAATAGCATAGTCAAGGGAAAACACATTAAACAAGAGGATTACATATTGGATAACAACAGCGACTGCATAGTAGCGATGGAAAAAGCAGGGTACAGACAAAAAATAGGAATAGATAGTACTAACATTAAAGAAGAACTAAAAAAATAATATAGACAAAGACTAAAAAAAATACTGAAAACAGAATTGACAGCAAGAAACAAGACAAAGGCTATAAATAAATATGCTATACCAATATTGACATACTCATTTGGAGTAGTGAAATGGAGTAACACAGACCTAGAAGCACTCAATACACTTACACGATCACAATGCCACAAATATAGAATACATCACATTCTTTCAGCAACAGAAAGATTCACATTAAGCAGAAAGGTAGGGGATTTATCGACATAAAAATCCTACATTATGGACAGGTAGACAATTTAAGAAAATTCTTTATAGAATGAGCAGAAACTAGAAAAATACACAAAGTAATCACTCATATAAATACATCGGTTACACCATTGCAATTTCATAACCACTTCTAAAACCCTTTAGATCACATAACATCAACAGATACGAAGAAAGTAAATTGGAAAAAGAAGACACTACATGGCAAGCACGCATATCATCTAACACAGCCACACATCGATCAAGACGCATCCAACACATGGCTAAGAAAAGGCAATATATACAGTGAGACGGAAGGATTCATGATTGCAATACAGGATCAAACAATAAACACCAGATATTACAGCAAGCATATTGTTAAAGATCCCAATACCACAACAGATAAATGTAGACTTTGCAAACAACAAATAGAAACAGTAGATCACATCACAAGCGGATATACAATGCTAGCAAATGCAGAATACCCTAGAAGACATGGCAATGTAGCAAAAATACATCAACAACTTGCCATACAACATAAACTAATAAAACAACACGTTCCCACATACAAGTATGCAGCACAAGATGTACTGGATAATGATGAATACAAATTATACTGCAACAGAACCATTATAACAGATAAAACAACACCACATAACAAACCTGACATCATACTCACCAATAAAAAGAAGAAATCAATACAACTAATCGAAATATCCATAACCAATAAAACAAATATATAGAAAAAAAACAGAAGAAAAAATTGAAAAGTAACATCCAACTGGCTGAGGAAGTCAAGGACATGTGTCATGAGGATAAAGTTGACATTATACCAATTATACTATCAACTACAGGAGCCGTACCACACAATATCCACCAGTACATCAACGCAATACAGCTACGTCCAAACGTATATATACAACTACAGAAATCTGTAATTATTGATACTTGTTCAATTACCTAAAAGTTCCTAAATGCAATGTAACATATACTGTACAGTTAAAAGGAAGTCATGCTTGATCAAGGTCCACGTCAGTTTCAATTTTTAACCAGACATAACGTCTGAGAAAGGAAAGAAATAATAATAATAATAATAATACTATTGTATAGCAAAGATACGTTGCCACCTCAATTACTAGAGAAACTCCAAAATTTTGTATCGCGTCTGGTGAATACGCTTTCAATCTTTCGGTCCGATTAAGACAGTAAAACACAAATAATTGTCGCATTTTATTAATAACGTTTCGTTTGCACTCAGTGCATCGATCTATTACAAGTAATTATACTCTAGCCCCTAAATCTAGTTACAGAAATGGGAATAAGACTCATTGCCTACTAAGGAGGATATTCTCGTCCTTGCCTTCCACAACTTTGAGACGAAGCTACAGGCACTTCCGAGGTCACTCACAGAACACATCAGCTGGTATCCTTCCTGGTAGTATAACAAACTTGATGCGGCAGAATATTTTTGGCAACTCTGTGACTGACGAGTTACTTCCTCGATGGCACAGAACTATTCTGCAAAATTCACTTGATATCGTGTCATTTCTTTCCAATAATATGAGTGTTTTTCTCTTGAGATGTGATATGCTGACATCAGTTAATGCTTTTGTGTCCACGAAAGTAGTTCCACACGGGAAATACAACTACTCTCTTCTCTTATGATGCCATTGGTCCAGTATACCTACTGGACCAATAAGGAGGTCACATGCCCCACCTCTTCGCTAGCTCCGAGGTAATGTGCTTGACTAGAAAGTGCAAGCTGCATTCGTTTGCCTTTCGAGAGTCGCTGAAAGCCAGATTTTTTATTCTATTGTAAAAGAGCTACAAGCAGGCAGCTAGAATCTCAATAAGTGATTCTTAAGACAGCGCTCGAGCAAAATACTTCTTGATGCTTTCAGTACCCCTTAGTGTCAGAGCGAAACCTTATGGCAATGCAAATTCCATAATGACACTTGTTTACTGTCGACATTTTCTTTTGTGAATACATAATTTTAACTATGAACTGCCAAATTTTTATAGTACTTGGCTATGATACGGGACATGAGGTAAATACAAACCTTTTCGAAGTCAAAAGTCGGTAGTATCCCACTAATTCGTTTTAAAATAGGAATCGTCTTACACAAACGTAATGCTTTATTAAGATAGACTGCCTTCGTGATGTTGCTGTAGTAAGTTGAATTTCATTTGTATTAGCACAGTGAATACTTTAATTGCTTTTTCCATTGGTTTATTGAACACAAGAGTAATCAAAAAGAAGTTAATCAGCAACAGTATATTATTTCACAATTTCTAACACAAACTGACAATGCTAAGGTAGTTTACAAATCCTACGCCTGTAGAAACCTAGTGGTTCTAACGACGTCAAAAAAGCAATGTAGTTTCAATAGTATTTTCGTCTAGAAATGAATTAATTGCCTTGACGGTTGATCGATCAAGGGCGGGAAAGATAAAATTTTACAAGTATACGATCAGAATGTTAAGTGCCTGAGAGCTGACTTCCCTATCAATATTAGTGCCTTGAGAGATAACTTTTCTATCAGACTCCTGGGTAGTTTTGTTTCTCAAATCAACAGAGTACGTAATCATTCAGTAGCACACGGGATATTGTTTTGTCGGTCGATTTTGTTACACTGCTACCGAAAGGAGCCTCAACTGTCGAACAGTGATGGACACGTCCTTTGGGGAAGAGCTAGTGCAAAACTCTTTTGGAGCTATCACATGGAAAATATTTTCAAACAACTTATGAGAATTCAGCCAGGTAATATTTATAACTACCGACGATATTTCGGCGGGAGTAAACCAGCCATTTTCAAGGCACAGACTTGTAGCTGTAAATATTACCTGGCGGAATTCCTGTACGTTTCTTTGAAAATTGTATACGCCAGGAGAAACTCAGGTCTCAGAGGAAAAATATGTTCACACTAGTCTTTGGTCCAGTTTGTGTCTTTTGGTAGGGCTCAGCCTTTCATTTCTTCTTAGGAAGTTAACGATCAAGGCATCATAATGTCACCAGTAACAGTTCTGCATAGGAATGCTCAATGACGTTCAAGCAAAACTGCAACAATATACACTCCGTTGATTTTTGTTGTTTAGAATTAGAGCTTGCAGTACTCCTACACTAGACGTCTGAGCCTTGCCTATTGAATGAACGTGTTGCATGATGGTTAAATGGTAATCCACCACTATATCAGCAGTCGAGACTTCCATAATGTGGAAAATCATTCATGCCAGAACGATCTTTCTTGAAACAAGAATATCTTTTTCTGGCGTATTTTTCCGAAAAGCACTTGCTCAACACAGAGTTGAAACCTTTCGAGCTGCCTTCTCTGCATTCACCCTCTGTTATTCCAAAAATAAGTAATGTGTTGCAGCTTTTCCACCTTTTTCCACCTGCGACCCAATTTTAAAACGCTTAACCCTAATTCATGATTTTCAGGTATGCAACATCCAATGCTTAACTGCAAGATGACAACTAGAACTTCAAATTCGGAAGTAAAAGCTGATACACACACTGCCAGCGTCGCGCCGCGTTCACGTGGGCGGCGTGAGATTTCAGGCAGCGGGTGGCGTCTGGCCGGTGTCCGGTAGCCACTGTTGCAGTGAAACTGTTGTGAAACGCTCGAGTGTAAGCCGTTCTGATCGCGACGCGGCCACGAGCTGTCCTGCGGAATTGTTTCTTAAAATATATTATTACTGGCAGGTAGAATATGAAACGAATTATCTTCTGCACTACTGGTCATTAAAATTGCTACACCAAGAAGAAATGCAGATGACAAGCGGGTATTCATTGGACAAATATATTATACTAGAACTGACATGTGATTACATTTTTTCGCAGTTTACGTTCATTGAGAAATCTCTACCCAGAACAAACAGCTCTGGCCGTAATAACGGCCTTGATACGCCTGTGCATTGCGTCAAACAGAGCTTGGATGACATGTACAGGTACAGCTGCCCATGCAGCTTCAACACGATACCACAGTTCATCAAGAGTAGTGACTGGCGTATTGTGACGAGCCAGTTGCTCGGCCACCATTGACCAGACTTGGTGAGAGATCTGGAGAATGTGTTGGCCAGGGCAGCAGTCGAACATTTTCTGTATTCAGAAAGGCCCGGACAGGACCTGCAACAAGCGGTCGTGCTTTATCCTGCTGAAATGTAGGGTTTCGCAGGCATCTAATGAAGGCTAGAGCTACGGGTCGTAACACATCTGAAATCTAACGTCCACTGTTCAAAGTACTGTCAATGCGAAAAAGAGGTGATCGAGACGTGTAACCAATGGCACCCCATACCATCACGCTGGGTGATACACGCTTCCAATGAGCGTTCACCGCGATGTTGCCAAACACGGATGTGACCATCATGATGCTGTAAACATAACCTGGATTCATCCGAAAAAATGAGGTTTTGTCATTCCTGCACCCAGGTTCGTCGTTGAGTACACCATCGCAGGCGCTCCTGTCTGTGATGCAGCGTCAAGGGTAACCGCAGCCATGGTCTCAGAAGTGATAGTCCATGCTGCTGCAAACGTTGTCGAATTGTTCGTGCAGTTGGTTGTTGTCTTGGAAACGTCCCCATCTGCTGACTCAGGGACCGATACGTGGCTGCACGATCCGTTACAGCCATGCGGATAAGATGCCTGTCATCTCGACTGCTAGTGATACGGGGCCATTGGGATCCAGCACGGCGTTCCGTAATACCCTCCTGAACCAACCTATTCCATATTCTGCTAACAGTTATTGGATCTCGACCTACGTGAGCAGCAATGTCGCGATACGATAAACCGCAACCGCGATAGGCTACAATCCGCTCTTGGGGAAACGTGATGGTACGCATTTCTCCTCCTTACACGAGGCATCACAACAACGTTTCACCAGGCAACGTCGGGCAACTGCTGGTTTTGTATGAAAAATCGGTTCGAAACTTTCGTCATGTCAGCACGTTGTTGGTGTCGCAACCGGCGTCAACCTTGTGTGAATGCTCTGAAAAGCTGATCATTTGCATAATACAGCATCTTCTTCCTGTCTGTTAAATTTCGCGTCTGTAGCACGTCATCTTCGTGGTGTAGCAATTTTAATGGCCAGTAGTGTATGTTCAATCAAAGTCATCACTTTAGAAGAATGCCGATATGTGGAGAAAAGGCAAAAAGACGATACAGTTGGAAGCGAACACATGACAAATTTTAGAATGCACTACGATTACCACTAGACTTCGATCTCAAATCTCGACATATCTGAAGTAGACACTTGCTCCTGACTCTTCCACATCTTACTGTGTTGCCAGATTGTGCTGATGCCCGGACTTAGCGTTGTCAACGGCGGTCGGTTTTATTGGCCAACTTAAGTGAACGACTCGCACTTAGTCTCTGTGGCGGCCGGTTGGTGGTCAGTTCTAATGTCTAAGACTGTATATATTCAGTATTTCACCAACCTGGAGATTCTCTTGGCATAAGCAGTTTTTCAAACAGAAGAGGCAACAATATTTTAAAATTTATAGGTTTTGGGTTTCGATAAAAGCTTTTGAGCCTCAATTGGCCATTAACAACTTTGGAACAGAAAGGTAAGAACGACTGTAAAATGTATAGGTTCAGCAATACACACTCAAAGGATTGAAAGATTTTGAAATCAAAGCAAATTTTAAGAGGGAAATGACAAGGCAAGGCAGGGCTGGCGAGGACAAGGCTTCGCTAGGATGTCTTACGGTAGCAGACATAGATAAAAAATTAAATCAGAATGCCATAAAGATTAAGAATTTAAATATGGATAGATGTCGTTGCAAGCGACGGGGCCACACAGGGCGGATCACCACTCCGCACAGGCGTACACAGCCGACGTGGAGCAGTCACATCCAGTGAACCGGCGGATAGTGCGTAACACCCTGAGGTCAACGCTTCCAACGCTACGAAAAGCTTGCGAAACCGAGGGCAGACAGACATAAGTGATGCAAGACTGCGCATCAAAAATAAGTAAATTCTCAAGGCCCGATACAAAAATATAAAATGCAAACCCCATCCCAGACACCGACCAAAATGTAGGTGTTACAAGGGCTGCATAATTAAAACAAATGTGATTATCCTGTTAATCGTTTAACAATAATTAACAAACAATTGACTCGATTAAGCAGCCAACAGTTAACAAGACCTAAGCATGAGATCACAGTAACAATAACATATATATAGCAGCAAAAAAATTCCTTCTTTTAGGAAACTGGATCTCACCATGACCTTCTCAATTGAGTACAAAAAACGAGCCAACATTCACCGGGCTGCTGGCGTTTGCTAACCGCGACCACGCCCGATTTTAAAATTCCTGTGTAAGTCGGGCAAGCAAGAACTCGAGACAAACGTCAGGCTCGATATTCGACCTCAGTGGTCACTAATATATGTGATGCCCTAGAACATATTACAACCAGTTTAATTTCACACCCAAGCAATAACGACAAAAATACACTCAAATATATCATTCATAAAGGGAGTTCACACAGGGATGGGAGCGAATTTAGAAGCTTGAGTAAGAAGTGACGCAGAACAGCAGGCAAACCAGCCTAACGGGAGCCAGTCCAGCACCTGAGCACATGTGCCAAAATCCATGAACAGAAGTACCTTACGCAAAAATAATGTAGGGTGGACGGTTTCCAGAGGAAAACAAATGTGATCACAACATCCACATTGCCGACCGGTGCGGCCAAGCGGTTCTAGGCGCGTCAGTCTGAAACCGCGCGACCGCTACGGTCGCAGGTTCGAATCCTGCCCCGGGCATGGATGTGTCTAATGTCCTTAGGCTAGTTAGGTTTAAGTAGTTCTAAGTTCTAGAGGACTGATGACCTCAGATG